>NW_022983474.1:3015398-3337101 GCF_010015735.1 Aaosphaeria arxii CBS 175.79
GGATACCGATGAGGATGCTGAGGGGGATACCGATGAGGATGCTGAGGGGGATACCGATGAGGATGCTGAGGGGGATGTCGATGAGGATGCTGAGGGAGATGTCGATGAGGATGCTGAGGGAGATGTCGATGAGGATGCTGAGGGAGATGTCGATGAGGATATGGAGGATATAGATGAAAGCTATTTCCCCGACGATACCGATGATACTGACGATGGCGATGATCCTAATGATCCCGATTATGTCGATTAGGATCATTGGTCCTATACGCCTATCTGGAGGGCTTGCCTAAGTTAATGCAAGTAGTTAGCTCAGAAAATAATATCATGGTTGTTTAACGGCTAGGATAACAAATGACAATGTGAATTGCAAGTGACACAAAGAAGTATAAAGCCTATACGTACCTTAAAACAAAGACATGCGCATTGGGAATGAGACTGCCAATCCTTTTGTTGTGCAAGTCCCAGACTAGGAATGTCAGCATATGTAGTAAAGGAGTCATCGCTTTATGTAAATACTCGGCCGCGAAGTCTGAAGGGCAGAGCAGAGCGAAAGTTGTTCGCACTATACCGTGTTCTATCTGAACAATTTGGTTCCCACCTTGCTCGAACCAGAACAGACGATTTGCACGAGGCCCCGGTGTGAGCGTATGACCTGCTTAGAATTAAAAGAACTTTTTCGTACAAATGGATACCGTGTAAATGATAATTATGCAATCGTTCTTATCAAGTAAGATATAAATGCATCTTCATTATGTCACTGCTACATAACATTGCCCATGGTTGAGTTATCACGACGCACTAAAAGGATGACATTCGAAAAATGAGACACTGTAGCTCTGAAGCTCCGTACAAATATTGATAGTCGTCACTTCGGGCCTGTTAATAGCCAGCTCATCGTTGTTAATGCTGCTTGTCATTTGACGGACCGTGCTTGTTATAGGTGCTTTATCGGTCAAGTTTCTTTAGTGTGGATTGGGCTTGTGTTTGTACACAGTGCCGTTGACTGGGATTCGGCCCACCTCTGAAGCTTTTGATAATTGTCTTCAGTTCGAGTGGCATCTGATGTAAAAAGCGAGCCTGGTGTGTGGTCGCCTTTTCGTAAGTAGAAAACAAAGATGCAGCGCGCTTTTGGGTTTCAATGTAGTCTTCTGCCCATTGTTTAATATGGTTGAACTGTATTTACTGCGTAGCGGTAGTATTGCTGTACCTAGAGGTTGCTGTATAGAACCTTAGAAAAGGACTTGGCACCAGAACTATCTAGAGCGCACAGATAATTGGTATTGCATAAATCGAGGGATTCCTCACTATCAGAGCAAATCACTGAGAATCGCTCAAAGCTCTTTGGTCAATGGAGATGATGAATTCACATTTTTGTCCTACAGACGGGCCGAAGATCTAGTCACGCCTACCCCGTTTAGGCCGAGGTTCTTCTTTGGGTGTTGTCAGGTTTACGGGGGGAGAGTGTTCACTTCGACCTACGAATCTCTATCTACCTAACATAATTACCTAGTTGCAACTTGCTCAGCCACAACTTTGCAAGAAACCAGAGCCTGTCATTCAAGATGGCAACTATAACCATCGATTACGGTTCCAACTCGGACGTCGAGCTTGTCCTCCCCGCAAACATCGCAACCACCCCACTAGATCTGGAAGTCCCGCCCAATTTCACCTATGGAAATACCAAAGTCAGGGTCAAAGAGTTCCGTTTGAGGGCATCCTCGGAGAAGCTCATGTCGTCCTCCAGTTACTTTCGGGCCATGTTTGATGGTATCCGTTTCAGAGAGGCCCAAGACTTAAAAGAACATGGCTTCGCTGCAGTTCAGCTCTTAGACCCAGAAGATGATCCATCGGCGATGCAAATCATACTTGGTATACTGTACAGCAGCGATGTTCAAGTACCTGATGATATTGACCTCCAGACCCTGTATGACATCGCTAAACTTGTTGACAAATATTTCTGGCATGAATCAGTGGCTCCTCGAGCAGTCTCGTGGTTCGAACGGCTGCAGGGCTCCCAAGGGCTTCCCGATAGCTTTGACGAAACACTATTCATGTGGATGTGGATTGCATGGGTGTTTGAGATCCAAGACAGTTTCAAAAAACTTTCCAGGCTTGCCCAGCAATGTGCCACAAAATCCATTGATCCTGCGGACAAGAAGATCTTGCTTCCGTATATGGTTATTGGTAAGTGGTAATCTACTCGAGAGAAGAATATGTAGCTAACGCTTCTGTGAAGACGCCATCAACAACCAGCGCGAAGCTGGTTTCCAGATTATTGAGAAAAAGTTCGTGGCATTCAAGAAAGCATTGATCGAAGACAATGGCACAGAGGCAGATAAAAGTCTCGAGTACGTAATGCTAAGATCCTTGGTTCTTGGGCACGCTACATTTCTTGCTCGGGATTTAAAGCTTGGTGATTTTGCCGCAACTGATCATTTTGGGAGTTCAATACGGATGGTCACAAGCCTTATCAAATCTGTTCGATATACGAAAGGCGTCTGGGTTGACGCTCGTAATTGCGGCCATGGCCAATTCACAATGTCAGAAGGGGGTCGATGGGATTTCAAGTGCGCATTGGAGAAAGTGGTGGAGAGCCTGAAGATGGACGACTGGGGCATAGAACTCACTGACTTCAAACCATTATCAGGCACCAAATAATTCGAAAAAGGCGAATATGAAAAATTCTACTCAGTGCTTTGACATGCTGTAATAGCGGTTTCAGTTGTTTAATAGAAGGGCTCGACATCGATTCTTTCTTTCATGATCATACGGGCTAAATGCCGACCGCTTCCCCTAATTTTGCAGTGCTTGCTACATTTCTTTGTGTGTAAAATTAGGGAAGATAGTAGGTAAGAATAAGGTGAAATCGACTTACACAAAAGCTTTTGCCGGATTGTACCTTGAGATGCGTAGGGCGTAGCAGTTTATGGTAGTAGCTGAGTGCGCCTTGCACTCGCCCTCAATGAAGTCCACCTCTTCATGGTATTTTCAAGATCGCTGCTACTGAAAACCCCGCATGTGAACAAAACCATCAATCCTTCACCCTCTTGAATCGCGCGTTCCTTCCAGTCCTCGAGTCCAGGGCTGTACGTCACCACGATAGACGTGTCTGAAGCTTGATAATTGCCACCAGTGTTGTTTGTGGCCTCAGATCTGGAAGTTAAGCTGGCGCCGGCAGGAAGAGTCGAGGGGATCCCAGAGGTTGTGGAGTGAAATTTCGATGTGCATTGGGTTCAAGGAGGCGCTGGGGTAGACATGGAGATGCTAGGAAGCGAATAAGAAGATAGCACTACGTGCTGTTGGGTTCATCCGGGATGAGTAGTTCGTGGTCGCTTCAAGTTATCTCCAGAAGGCAGAAAGTAATCATTAAACGGTGGATTTCATTTACATCTGTTTTCAACAAGAAACTTGAACCCAAATTGACAATAGCAGTATCTAAAATGTATGTCTAATCATTGAACAAGGGCACATCGTTCCTCTTACTATTTACGATGAACATGGAAAGGTGAAGCCTGGCAACGTCAGTTTCATATCCCTAACCTGAAGGAGACACCTTACCTGGTGACTTGGAAACACCAATGTGTCTGCCACAACAACATTCTCGCGTCTACCAGCTGCGAAAACAATAATTTCGGCAATATCATCTGCAGTCAAAGGATCGCATCCGCTGTGGTTTGGTCAGTCTGCAAGTAACTTTTAATCTGAATGAATATATGCTTACGCATAAACAGCATCTGCCTTTTCCTTGTCTCCGCGATAACGAATATCATTAAATTCCTGTATCAATCAATGAGCAGAATGACGCAAGGTATGCAAACATGAACGTACAGTAAGGACCTGTCCAAGATCAACCGTCATGACACGAATGCGAGTGTTGATGAGTTCCTTCCGCAAAGCATCCGTGAAAGATCTAACGGCAGCTTTGCTCGAGCAGTAAATCTGTAATGCTGTCAGTACATGTATAGGTCGTTAGCTGAAGAGCGACTTACTGTCCCACCAGGGTAAGGTTCTCGCCCAGCGATACTCCCCAACATTATGATATCGCCTCTCCCACCATCTGGCCTAGCTTTGAATACAGAAAGAACAGCTTGCGTCATGTTGATAACACCCGTGACATTCGTCGCATATACATCTTGAATCACTTGATGAGGGACATCCGGAGGCCGTTCAACGCCAGACATGAACCCACTGCAAGTCACGCAACGTCAGCGACACTCGAAGAGCAACAAAGAGGTGGACCATACTCACGCATTATTAACCAAAACATCGATTCCTCTAAATTCTGCGGGAAGACTTTCTATCAAAGAATTAACTTCGTCGGGCTTGCTGACATCCAATTTTACGCTGTGAATCTTGACGCCGGCGCCCACTTCTTTCTGAATTTCTTCCGCAATCTGATGTAAACGGTCGATCCGCCGTGCTGTCAGGACAAGTTTGAGGTCGGAAGGACTGGTGCGGGCGAATTCGAATGCAGTGCTTCGCCCAATGCCGGAGGACGCGCCGGTTATGAGGACGGTTTTCCCGTGAAGATTCTTTTGCATTGATGTTGGCATGATTACTTTGAATTCTTGTCCGAATTTTCTTTTTGGTGATTTTCGGAAGTGGCCGTTGTGTTGAAAGAATGAAGAATCCGATTGTCGTTTGGTTGGGATTGTATGACTGGTGTCGAGTCACACACCTTCCAGGCTAGGGTCGTCGTTGTCCAATAGCGGTGACTAAGCATAATAGGGAAGTATCGCTGGGCCAAAACTCGTGGCGGATTCATCCCATCGCGGATTTCTAGTACCAAATGCAGCATTTGTAAATTATTTTTATTGAGCTGCATGAACGGAATGTCGGAGATGTCGTCTGAGTTGGCGTCTGAAAACTTCAAGAGTTTTGAGAACAGTTGGATGTCGCTCATAGCGATAAGCGTGATTGTGTTGAGTTGACGATGCAGATCCAGTATTTCGTTTTTCATTTGCACGCAGACCGTGGTGAGGGATAATTTCCATTGTGCTGTTATGGCTCTGTCGAGGAATCTTTGGTCGGCTCGGTCCTTGTTGTCGTACCATTGGTACACAGGCGATGACTGGTTATCGGCCTGGGGGAGGGCGACTTCGGCCCAGATCTTAAAGCGCAGCTCTGTGGGTATCGAAAGCAATCTCAATGTCTGCACTGGTCGGACTTTGCATGGTTTCTTGGGGTGGTACCGGCAAGGCCTCAGGTATGGCGTAGGGGGGAGTGGCTGGGCCGACTCATTGGAGTGTTGAGGTGTAGACAACATTTTCGTGGGCCTGTAAAGAGTTGCAGTAGGATGATCTGAGTTGATGCTTTCTTTCACTGAGAATGGTATGGGGATCAAGGGAGTCGATACAAGGGAAATGCAGGTTTTATATACACAGAAGTATTGATTGTTGAACCTCAACATTGCAAGCGTCTTGTGGTTCATGTATGACTGTATAGTACCTAGCTCAATATTTGACTACTGAATTTCAATATTCTGTGAGCCAGTAAGCCGCGATATTGTCTAGAATGTAGCCAACCTTGGTCTCATGCGATGATTGGGATCCAAAAGTACGGAACGTCTTTGGCAGAACGCTGCTCACATGCCGAAGCCAGATTGCATGTGACTGATCCCAACCATTTCTGCAAAGCCAGAAAACGATCGAGTTCTTTGTGTTGCGAAGAACTTCTTTCCCAGACATGGCGACCGATGCAAGTCAATGTTCTTCCTACAGAGGGGGCCGCTTCTGATGCCCCAGCAGCATCACGTGAGGAATCGTTCTCATCCAGGGGAGCCGCCTCCCTTCTCATGCATGGGTACAGCGGGTGTCGATAAGATACTTCCAGCGTATCTGATACGTCTTCATAGCACGACGTTGCTCTTCCCATAGCCACTCTCTTCGAACTCAATCTTCTTGACATGAGCACCGGGGACGACGACGAGACCCACATAGCGGCTGTTCCAGCTCACAGGCGTCGATGGATTTCCACTCTCCTCAACAGCCTTCTTGATGGTCTCGGGAGGCGGTGCTCGATACTCATACGTAAGTGCCAGTATGATATTACGGTCCTGGGTCGTGTTAGTCGAAAACCATGGAAGATGAAGGGGTTGGGAGATTGAAATCTGAAAGCCTGTGGAGAGGGCCGTCGTAAGAAGTATGACTCCATCATAGTATTCCCATAGGACCCAAAGTTTCAACTTACTTTGTCTGTGCATTTCATTTGTCCGCCGAATATACGGTTGTCAGAGGTATGAATTCGGAGATTCTTTCCGATGAATTGTGATAGGTACACGCTGGCCTCAGTCTTGTCCATGGCTGTTCATACAGTTTTTTGTGATCTCAGAGATACTCGCGAAGAAATTATCGAATGATTTTGTCTAATCGTACAATCATGAAATGTGCGTAAAATGATGGGCAACCCCAGCCCATAGTGGAGATGTCACTCCAAGCTCTTGGCGTGTTTGTCCCATTTGCGTTAGCCCAGTAAACCTCCGTATCAAACTCCGCAGAACCTCACAAAAAGTTCGCCCACATCACATCATGCATTCAATACGGCGAGGCTGCTCGGCAGCGCTCAAAACCACCTCCAGGCCAGCCTACGCACTCAATTGCCCCCACAGAGCATTCTCGCAATGCAGTCCGCTACGAAAAGGCGAGCAACACCCCAATTTCTCCCCAAAACCCGCAATTACTAACAACCACCACCAGGCTCCCTACCCTCCTTCCTCGAACCTTCCTCTGAAGACCTCGGAGCCGCCCTCGCAAAACTCAACTCCAAGGTCCTCCTCCCCGCACAGCTGTCCCCAGACCAGCGCAAGCTCGTCTTCCGGCCGTCCAACACGGCGCGCCTGGAGGCCGAATCCGTGGAAATCACACTGGGCGACGTGACGCTGCCGCTCGAGCACATCAACCAGCGGACGGACACGCCCTCCAGATGGGGTACCATCAAGACGATCGTGGACTCCAGCGAGACGCCCGAGGACTGGGAGAACGTGCTCCGCATGCTGGAGGGGTTTGAAGATGCTTCGCTGCACCTGAGCCCCGCGAGGAAGTGCATGATCATTCGGTCGCTGAACAACGCGGGCATGCAGCATCTCGTGCTGAAGGCGCTACAGAGGGCGGACAAAACCGGTCTGCGGTTACGCGATGAGGAGATCGTGCTGAGGGTGTTCACGGGCTTCCACGAGAAGGCGCTGGATGCCGAGTGGGGTGCCGCGGAGACGAAGAAGGCGTTGGGCTATGCGGAGCAGGTCATCGATTTGATGGAGGAGAAGACGCATCTCGGGGGGAAGCCTGTCGGGCCTGGCGATTTGAGGTCGAATCCCGTGGTGATTGGCGCGCTACTGGAGCTCGCTGCCGTGCGGGCGAAGAAGCATACGGAGGGCAAGGACGTCGACGGCAAGGTCAAGAAGTACGCTCACAGAATCATGTCGGCTCACACGCAGGATCCTTCCATCATGGTACGCATACATCCCCTCATACCCCATATCCTTCCTTTTTACTAACCCACCACCCAGGAAACCCACCTCAGCCGCGCCCGCGCCTCCATCGCCCTCAACAAATTCAAATCCAACCACGTCAAAGCCAGCACCCTCAACGCCCTGAAATCAGAGATCATCTCCCTCATCCCCCTCTACATCGGCATCAAGACCGCCAGCCAGGTCCTCGGCGCCGACATGCCGCTCGCGCGCGAGGCCCAGACGCTCGCGAAGACGCTGCTGGACACCTTCACCGACGCGGAGAAGAAGCTGCTCGGCGAGGAGAAGAAGGGATTTGTGATTACTTTGGATCAGTTTACGAGCGAGCTTAAGGCTGCGAGGGAGGTGTAGAGTAGATTGAGGGGGTGTGGATTGTATTTTATGTCGTCCCGTGGAGGGAAAGTCGGGGTGACGAATGGATATGTAAACTTTGTAACAAAACGCACAGCATCGAAGCACTCCGTAAAAAAGAAATAGAATCATGTCTAACAACTTAAAATTAAACAGAGATAAAGCAAGAAAACATCTATCTGTGACCCTCTCCATCAATAGTGACAATAGATCAAATCAATCCGTCACTTGCTTCTCTCCACACGCCTCCCCTCCCATTCCAAGCAACAACCCAACAACCCAACCACTCAACAATGCCAGTCATTCAAGATTCCATAGACAAGACAGGTATTTATGCCCAACGTATGCTAATATACCTAAGGATACGAATTGATAATGGTATGATGTAGATTGACGCGGACTGATGTTACTATGCGTTCATGTATCTCTTATAATGCGCACAAAATGGCCAACTTACAATTCGAGTAATGAATAGGTGACCGACTGGCTGCCTGGCAAGCTATGCAATTGATGACCACCAGTAAGGTGGAACAAAAACGCCAGAGTAAGGAACGCCAGATATGCTGCATCGCATCTACTCGACTTTCCGCGCTGAACAATCACAGACAAACGAACAGACGACCGAAGCATTCAACGCAAGTCTAGAACATGACCAAAAAAAAATACCCGATTGATATTTTATTTGCGAGAGAAAGGGGAAAACAGATTACAGAGGCTAATTATGTCTGATTGTCGAACTCATTTTTTTCATTACACCCTCCCGTCGTGACCGTCGATGATGCTACCATCTTCGATCGCCTCGTCGAAGTCTCCGTTCGCCAGGGCGGCCTTGAAGCCGTTGTCCACCTCCACCCTCTCGACCTTTTCCCGAGGCATCCAGATCAGCTGCAGGATTCCGACGCCCGCGGCTGCGGCGAGACTCCACCATGCGGCGGCGCTGCCGCCGAGGGAGTAGATGAGGCCGACGAGCGGGGGAGAGATGGTACGTGCGAGGCAGCAGGCGCTCATTGCTAGGCCGTTCACGCGACCAAGGACGAGGGGAGAGGGCGTCGCGTTCTTGAGGAGGATGAGGGCGCAAGGGAAGGAGACGATTCCGAAGAAGGCCTGGAGGATGAGGGTGAGGTAGATGCCCGGGGAGATCAACTTCTCGGGGAAGCTGCTGATGAAGGGGCCGAGGATGTAGGTGGTCGGGTAGAGGATGATGGGGATGATGAAGGAGTACCAGACTCCCACATTTCGGACGAAGACAGGGAAAATCACGGCCTGGATGAAGAGAGCAATTACACCGTTGACCGCCAGGTAGGTTCCCACGTCGTGAATGTCGTAGCCGAGACCGCCCGTGAAATCCAAGCCCGCTTTGACGGGTTCGTCGAGGATGTAGATGGGGAGGTTGGTAATGTAGGCCATTTGGTGCCAGGCGATGATACTGAGGGAGATGGTGAGCATTATGACTGTGAAGTTGAACGGCTTCTTGCTGGCGGTCGAGGGGGTGGAAGGGGTCGATGCGATGTCCGGGAGAATCTCGTGGGGAATCTTGACGGAATGCATGGTGCCGAAAGAAGTCCTCCTGATGTCGAATCGCTGGTCAATCGGCAGGGGCATGCTGTCTTCCATGAACGAGGGCTTCTTCCTGATTTCCCGAATGGCCTCGATAACCGAACCGGAACGCTCGCGGAAGCTGTGGTGGGAGGATCGCGAATGGCGAGAAACAGAATCGCGTACGCGCAGGTGTTCTCGGTTGAGAGGGGTCCTTTCGTCAACGTCGTCGTCGTCGTGATCAGCGGCTGCTGGTGTAGCTGCTGCGGCTGCATTCTGACGAGCATTAGGGTTAGTTTCCTCGAGGAAGATTATGCCTTGGATAATGGCCAGAACAATAGAAACGACGGCGAAGAGGTTCGGTAGCAAGTATGGAAATCGACCAAATATCCCGTCTTGGGAGAACACATTAGGGTAGTACTTGGCAGGCTGCGCCAGGAAACCACCCATCGCAGATCCTATGATGCCACCCAGTGTCCAGACGAACGGCTGCGTCGCATATGCTCGAGCTGCAGAGTGTTGGTTAGTGCTGAGGCTCGATCGATGTACAGGGTACAATGGGATTGATTGGATGTCACTCACGCTCATGCTCGGGATTGGTCACCATCTCGGCTACCATTGTCTGCATGACGGCTACATTGCCATTGAGCGCTCCACCGATAAACCTGGCGAGCAATGCGACCCAGTAGGTGGGCGCGAGACCAAAAAGCAAACTCGACAGGGCGACACCTCCCAGACCGATCAAGGCGACAGGTTTTCGACCGTAGACATCGGATATGGCACCCCAGCCAAGGGCGGTGAGAGCTTCGGCGACGGCATAGGCGGAGACGAGGAGACCGGCGTAGAAGGCGGCCTCTTTTTCAGGTATTCCCAAGTCCTGTACCATTACAGAGGAGTATGCGAGGATGGAATTGAAAGCTATCGGCTCGGAGAAGCGGCATATTCCTGTTGGGCGCGGTCAGTATTTGGTACGTGGGATTGAGAGGCGTGAATCACAATGTCGAGGAGGAGGGAGAGTGTTCATACCGAGGACGATGAGCTGTTTGGTGGGGAAGGCATCCTTGTCGCGTACGGCGTTCCCAGTAGGCATGATACGCAGGCGAGAGGAAACTGACGGGGAGTTGACGAGAGGTTGAAGGAAGAGAGGGAAGGAAGAAGAGAAGGGGAGGAGGAGGAGGAGCAAAGGGGGGTATCAATTCTTTTTCTTGAGGAAAGGAAAGGCGTAGGAGGAGAAGTAGGATTAGGGTAGTAGCATCGCAGTAGTTGTTAGGCGCGAGAGGCGGCTCGACGTCACCTTGGTAGCAGTGGCACGCTAGAGGTTAAGGACTGCAGGATCAGTTGACAGGGTCCATCACTCGTGAACTATGTGTGTACTGATATAATTACTGGATTGAATTGGTTTCCATGGGTCTAGAATCCCTCTCATCTAGTGCTACATTTAGTAAATAGGGTAACATGACCACCTGGTCGTGAAATGCTTCTTTCTTGATGATTGTTTGATACGAGGTAGTTGGAGGTTGTACAGTCTCCGTCATGGTGGACATGCAGACATGGTAGGTAATAGGTATGGTGAACGGGTAATAGTCGGGGACTCCACACGTGCCGCTCACTTGCATCCCACGTCCACCTTTCCTCTTCTGGTATAGCCTGTGTCCCTCTCGAAAAGCTCAAACGCCTAAAGCTCGGCCAGATTGGCCAATCACAGTTCACCAAATCCTCAAGAACGAGATGTAGGGGAGTGACTATATCTAATTGCATCCCATCACCACTCGATAGTTGTATCAAACCACCATCTACAGATAATTCCTCCGTCTCCCCCCCTCCCTCAACATCTTTCAAGCTTTCAGGAATCTCACCTACATATCCCCCAATTGCCGAGTCTGCCTCTTTGGTGTAACGCGAGACAACATCCATCACGCAATCATCCCATCATGTACGGAGTACTCCCTACATCCCCATCCCATATCTTGCCTCACCGCTCAATGATGGATGGGAACTAACTAACTAACTATATTGCTTCTCTTGCCTGCTTGCATCACGTCGTGACCCCACCTATTGGGAAACCGGATCAAGTAGCACAGATAGAGAGCTCCCATTCTCTCTTCCCCGCATCCGTTAAATGTCGCACAGCATGCATTGTTCCAACAGGTCTCCAAGCGAATACGTGCTTTTTACAGTTTACCTATATGCGCGTGCAACCAACAACCAACATTACCCACTCAACATATTCGTTCCATCGTAACCATCGTATCTAGACATGTACACTACGAGTACGACCATCTGTAATCCATATCAGACAAAATGTCAGTCAAGTCACAAGGACACCCACCGATGTATAAGCACCTTTCTCTTCTCAGGGTTCGTCCCCACGCTTTCGGCACGATTTGCCGCGCATGCCCTTGAAAACCACCACCAAGCCAAACTTCCACCGGAAGACAGTCTTGAAGCGACTCCGGCCACCGGCCCGCCATCACCGCCACCAACACCATCTTCCCCTCCTCATTCTTCACCCTTTCCCGCCTTCTCCCCGCTAGTTAACCTATCTATTTGTTTCTTATTTTTAAATCTCCATAGATACCCCCTAGATGCTCCGGTATCTCCGTCCACTTGTCGCTGCAAGAAAGTAACAAACAACGGCATTAAGTATATTTCCATGAATGAATGGATGGCATTTCGCATCATCCATCGCATCCATCGCATCCATCGCATTTTTCGAATTCTCCCATGCCCTCATCTCTTGCCTTTTGACACCTCGAGAGTGCGTGAGTGGGCGATGGGGAGAGAGTGGGATGGGCGGAATTGCCGAATCGGGGAATTCGAGGGTTGGGGCGAGAGCACATGACTTCGTGTATGCCGCTGACGCGTCTGTCGCGTTGGAGGTGTATGTACAAGAATCTTAGTATATACATACTCTTACCACTCGTAGTATATATATACCTGGTTTACAAGGTAGGTTATATGGATAGTTGGCATAATTTCATTCACGCAAGAAGATTGGAGTTTGTTAAGTAAGTTTATCATTGGTTTCGCTGGTCGAGGTTACAGAGGAATGACTACTGGTAGTCATACTATATATACCTCCCGCTTGATAATGTGACTGCCATGACATCTCCACCGAAAGCCTGCATAATTTGTGTGGATTTGGAACGCAAGAACATCCCTATGCCTGGCGTGCTGGTAGCACCGTTCCAATGCACTCACCAAACCCAATCCCATCCTTCTCGTCGCCCACAATACCCGTGAACCGCACCTCGTCGCCATCTTCCAGATACCTCAACTCATCACCATCGCTCAACTTCCACGGCACCTTCCCATTCTTCGTCATCTCCAACAGACAACCGTGTTCCTCGTCGCCCTGCCCGGAAACCGTTCCACTCGCAATCAAGTCACCCGTCCTGAGTCCACACCCGCCAACCGTGTGATGAGCTAGCATGTGCGCGAACGTCCAGTACATTGTGTCGAACCCAACCTTGCAAGTGTTCGACACCGCACCGTTCCGCGTGATCTCAGCCGCCAGATCAATTCTGTAATTCACCGCATTCTCCGCATCCAAGAACCCCGCCACAGGTGACATCCTCTCCGGCGCGGCGACCTTGTGCGCCTCCAGCGCCTCAGACGTGACGACCCAGCTCGACACCGTGGTCGCAAAGTTCTTCCCGTTGAACGGGCCGAGCGGATTCATCTCCAAACCCTGAATGTCTCGCGCACTCCAGTCGTTCACAAGTATCAATCCGAAGATATGCTCCTCTGCGTCTTTCGCATGTAGTCCCTTCCCGCCTGCCAACGGGCGTCCGACCACCGCGCCGACTTCCAGTTCGTAGTCGAGCGCACGGCACGGACCGAAGATGATGTTCTTCTCCGCCGCTGCGTAGTTCTCGATGAACTGGCCCAGAGGGCGCTGGATGGCGGTTCCGGAAGGTACGATGGACGAACAGCGTCCGGCGTAGCCAATGGGGTACTTGTGGAATGAGGGCGGATACGATCTCTCGCCGAGGATGGCTTCTCCGGCATTGAGGACGTGGTCCCGCGACGCGGAGAAGTCGGTGAAATCTCCAATCTGGACGGGGACGTGGAGGGTCACGTCTTTGATGTCTTCTGAGTGGGAGATGTCGCTACCGTCTTTGTAGGCGGCTTGGATGGCGGCGCGCACTTGGGAGTGGACCTGCTTGGGGAGAGAGGCGAAGGCATTGAGGGTGGAGTTCTGGAAGATGGTAGGCAGGTCCGCACTTATGTCTTTGAAGGTACTGGAGGCGGATAGTGAGGCAAGGAATATGACGTTGTCGCCGATGCGTGTCACGCATTGCGGTGACGAGTGTTTTGCGGAGCTGGCGATGCCATAGGGGATGTTGTTGATTCCGAACTGGGAAGCTTCCTTGGAAGGCATTTTGGCGGATATTAGAGAACCTTGGATATCTTCGCGATAGATTCTCTGCAATGACTGCTTAGGTCCTGGCTGTTGTCGTTGTTGTTCTGTTTTGTTGTTGAGGTGAAGCAGGTGTCTCTCCACATCGGGAGTGAAGATGAGATATCTATGTAACCGGCCCAGACGTACCTGACTACTCTATTAGGGCAAACGGCCATTGCGACTGAGCCCTGACTCTGGAACGGAACCCAATAGTCACAGAATGACAATTGAATCTGCAGAACGTTAACTCCGGTACAATTGTTTCGTATTTGATGTACGAGGTTCCCAAATAGGTAATCCATATTTCGGGGCAGTGAAATGTCCCACCTCCACATCGGATGCTCCGCAAAACGGATACAACAACCATAGCAATAACTAGTACTCCCATAACAGACCAATAGTTAACTAAAATTGTAAAACATCTATCAATTTACATTTACACTCATCTCCAAAACCAGAAGCTTCGAATAGAGACACAATCATCTAGATAATTCAAGTCAAACCAAACCAAAATGACTGCACCAAACAACCTCCCACCCCTAAAACGCTTCATCACAACGCACGACGAAGCCGGCAAAGCCATATTCTCGTCCGCCATCCCCTCGGAAAACAACTTCAAGCCCATCCCCAACGCCCTCTTCGGCCTGGCCTACACCACCCAAGGCTTCCCCGTTGACCTCAACAACGACAAAGACATCGAGGCCTACGCCCCCAAACTAGACGCAGCGCCCGGCCTCGTCGTCTCCGACGGCACGGTCCTCCGCTTCGTCGACATCGCGCCTGGGCACCTGTCCCCCATGCACAGGACCGTGTCGCTGGACTACGGCGTCGTGATCGAGGGGGAGATCGAGTTGGTTCTCGACAGTGGGGAGACGAGGCAGATGAGTAGGGGGGACGTGGCGATTCAGAGGGGCACGATGCATGCTTGGAGGAATAAGAGCGCGACCGAGTGGGCGAGGATGATGTATGTGCTTCAGCCGTGCAAGCCGGTCGTCGTTGGGGAGACGGAGCTGAAGGAGGATTATGGGACTATGGAGGGCGTGCCGAAATCTACGTAGATGGTCTAAGAAGTTCAATTGAATTGAGTTGCTTGTAACTACATTTTGACTCTTGAGTGCTATTGTTTGGATCCGCATAAGTCAACCAAATTCATTTGAAACACGTGAAATTTTTGTTGCTCGGGTTTATTTGAACTGTTTAATAATCTTGCAACCAAATTATTTCTACGGTGGATTCATGTGGTTGTACAATGGCATCCATCAATTGTTTGTGTTGCATTCGGACAACCAGAAATTGTCCCGCCTCCACATCCCGATGGGAGACAATCTGCCCGCATTACCCGTTACGACGACTTCGGACAACGCAATTCTCAGGCTAAAGAATAGTGTAGAAAACAAATAATCGTCATATCATATGAATTGCTATCTTTACTTCCTCTCGGACATGAGCTCGAATTGGACAGATATTATCAACTCACAGCAATCATGCCGAACACCATCCAAGACCTCCACAAGGTCGACGAGACCAGCTTCCCCTATGTCTTCGAACAAAACGCAACAGTGCAATTGAAGACCAGCGAGGGACTCGTACGCTGCAATGTGTACAGACCCAAGTCTTCAGACGCCAATGCGAAGTTTCCCGTCATCGTGACATACGGCCCTTACGGCAAAGACATCCACTACAAAGAGTGAGTTTCCAAATTCCCCTTCCATCAATCCACCATGTCTAACCAAAAACCACCAGCTTCCATCCAAAATCCTTCTCAGAAGTAAACAAAGAGCACCATTCTGAGCACTCAGCATGGGAGACACCTGATCCGGGCTTCTGGACGCAACACGGCTACGCTGTCGTTCGCGCCGACGAGCGCGGCCTTGGACAATCCCCAGGACTCCTCGACACCATGTCGCGCGGTACATCTGAGGCCTTCTTCGACGTCGTCGAATGGGCGGCGGAGCAGCCGTGGTCATCTGGCAAAGTCGGACTCCTCGGCATCAGCTACTACGCCGGCTCGCAGTGGCGCGTGGCCGCCAGGAAGCCGAAGGGACTTGCCTGCATCGTTCCCTGGGAGGGCATGTCGGATTACTATCGCGATCGCTGTCGCCATGGTGGTATTCTGTCGAATGCGTTTGTTAAGTTTTGGTGGAATCGCCAGGTCATTACGAATCAGTACGGTCGTCCTGGACGCAGTGCGGCGAACTGGGGACCAGATACTATCGAGGGTGACTTGCCTGACGAGGAGCGCGAGAAGAATCGTCAGGATCAGACTATTGATACCGCTAAGTACAAGTTCCGTGAGGAGCAGTACTATGCGAGCAAAGAGTACGATATGGCTGATATTGAGGTACCGCTCCTCTCTGTGGGCAACTGGGGTGGAATTCTCCTCCATCTGAGAGGAAATATTGAAGGGTTTCTCCACGCTGGGTCAGAGTTCAAGTACCTTCGCATGATCACCGGTCGCCACGATCTCCCTTTCTACTACAGCGAGGAGGTTGAGATACAGAAGAGTTTCTTAGACGCCTTCCTCAAGGGAGAAGACAAGACTGGATGGAGCGTCAAAGGCAAACTTCCGGCCGTCGATCTCGTGCTCCGTAAAGGCGATGTTGGCTTCAACGACGCCGAGAAGGAGAAGACATATGCCCGACGCACTGAGAGCGAGTGGCCAATCGCCCGCACGCAATACACCCAGTACTATCTCACACCAACTCAAGAGCTCTCAACCACCACCCCATCCATCGAGTCCGTACGAAAACTCTCATACAAAGCCCTGGGCACCCTAGACGACCCGCAAGTCTTGCAATTTGCCACCGCACTATTCGAGCAGGAGACAGAAATAACCGGCCACATCGTCGCACACCTGAACGTCTCTCTATCACCCCACGTCACAGGCTCAATCCCGTCAGACATCGATCTCTTCCTCACCCTCCGCTATATCTCCCCAGAGGGCAAGGAAGTCTTCTACACCGGCACTGCAGGTGACCCCGTCCCGCTAACAAAAGGCTGGCTTCGCGTCTCGCTCCGCAAGACGAATCCCAATCACCCGAAACACAGGCCGTATCTTCCGTGGCGGGACTACTTCAGCACGGATGTGCAGCCGGTCATCCCGGGTGACGTGTATGGCGTTGACGTGGAAGTATGGCCCACGAACGTTGTCGTGGAGAAGGGTGGGAAGTTGGTCTTCGAGATTGCGAGTGGTGATACGCAGGGCAGTGGTATCTTCCAGCATAACCATCCGGAAGATCGATCAGAGGAGAGGTTTGCGGGGTTGAACCATGTTCATTTTGGGCCGCAGTTTGTCAATTCGGTGACGCTGCCGGTTATTCCTCCTAAGTAGAGATTTGTGGCACAGAATGTGGCATAGGTCATGCGTTGAGCTTCAGAAATTAAATAGAGTTTAGTAATCTAAGGAGTCCAACCCAGTACAATGAACATTTGAGCAATCATGCGTGATATCTTGAACGATTTACATTGAGATTTGAATGAAACAATTGAATACAAGATAGAAAAGACGATAATTACGCCTTCACCCATTTGCCAATCGTAAACTGACTATTGCACATATTGACCAACTCCCAATCCTCAGCCCCGAGAACACACTCCCCATCATCACTCCCATCACTGTCCAACCCATCCACAACCCCAGCTACAAAGCATGCAGGCATGAAGTGGTCATCAGTGCCATGCGCAATCCGATACTGCGGATGCTTCATCATTCTGCACACCGCTCTAGTCAACGACCCCTTCTCCCTTCCAGCACCGCAATTCCTCACAAACGCATCTTCCACACCTTGTCGGAATAGTAGCATCGGTGCGTCTGGGGGCACAGGCTGCGCGAAGTTGTCCGAATACCGCAGCATCTGTAGCCAGTGGTTGCGGTAGAGATTATGCACCGAGCCGCCCGTTCCGATCAACAAGTATCCTTCCTGTCGCAGTGGTGCGAGAATCGATCCGACGCGAGCGTGTAGATGGGGATCGAAGCGGCCGTTCATGCTTACAATCGTCGTCGGGGGACACTTCTCGGGAAACATCCTGATGAGGATCAGATAGGTGTCGTGGATCCAATCGAATGTCTCATTGGGCTTCGCGTTGATCCCGGCGTCCTGCAGCATCTGGACGCAGCGCTTGCCGGTGGGTAGGTCGGGGTTCAGCTCGTAGGAGGCGTATTTCGAGGGGTGGACGTAGGCAACGGGGGATTTGGATGGTGTGGGGTTCATCGATATGTCGATGCGGTTGTGGCCTCTTGCGTCCCAGTGGGCTCCCATCATGACGATGCCTTTGATGCCGTTGGCTAGGGCTTCGTCGCCGCATTGCTTCCAGTAAGTCGCGGATTTGGACTCCTCGCCCAACATCATGGTTGAGCCATGCGAGAAGAAGTGGACGGGCGTTGGAACCATGTTTCTTTCTTCTCAGAAAATCAAGCAAACTGTGCCGTGAACTGATAAGTTTGGTTACAATGGAACGGAAGTAAGGAGGAGGTGTGAATAGGCTGGTCACGTGAGCTCCGAATTGTTCTTTTCACACACATGTACTCAATAATGGTCAGTCTCCAAATCTACCTAAGTTTGCCGGCATATGAAATCAATTAACCAGATCCAGAGGCGCTCAAGATATCCCTATTCCAACTGCCGCTCATCCAATACATCGGGAAGTGGAGGGACAAAAGCGGAGCCGAGGTGGTCCAGGAGTGGCAAAGTTAGGCAAACATTAGCGCGACTTCGCCTCCCCACATCCTTCCCCGTGTCTCATCCCCCCGTATTGTTTGCTTCCCCAGATTTCCTCCTCCACACGAAATCCATCCAATATACGGACAGCCGTTTGTAACAGCACTCATCGGGACGACGCCGCCCACGCATTCCGAAGACCGATCCCAACCTGCCCACCATCATGAGCACACCTGAAGCCGAACTGGCGCCTCGTCTTTTTCAATGCAGCACGTGTTCACGATCATTTACTCGTGCAGACCATCTAACACGTCACGTCCGGGCGCGTAAGTCCTTATCATTGAAGTGTATCCCAAGATGTTTGTGCTCAGAGACTTATCCCGGACCAGATACCAGACATAAGCCATATATCTGCCCTACCTGCTCCAAGGGCTTTTCAAGAATGTACATCATTCAATTCATATGTATTGACGCTTGAGCTAAATGAGCTTGTAGAGATTTACTCAAAAGACATGCTGCCGCCCATGACAACCCTCCCGACGGCGTACGTAAGCGTAGAGAAAGTGCTCGCCAGAGTCGGGTAGTTCAGGCTTGCGAGGCTTGTTCCCAACATCATCTCCGATGTGAGGACGAAAAACCCTGTAGTAGATGCCGCAAGAAGAACATACATTGCAAGACCTCAGCAGTATGTGACAAAGCCATGGATGATGTCCACGCCGCACAAGATCTGCTCGACTTCTCCAACACCTCTGCTAGCATGCATCTCGGGTCTCAGCGGCAAACAAATGATCCCGAAATCCTTGATGATGCTAATTCTGCTGCTTCTACCACAATGCAAAGACAGAGCACATACGCAACACCCGAGGGCCTACAGACCACAACGAGAGGTGGACCTAGATCCTCAGATGTAAATTTCCAGCAATACCATGTCGAACCAATGGCTCAGGACATGTTTCCCCAGGAACATTTGCCCTCTTTTGACGACATGACAGTGCTTGATGAAGAGCTTCCGGACCATCTCCGTTCTTTGCCGCCTTTTGGCAATGGTCTTTCTGGTATAGCGACTCCTCGAGGAATCATGGACACAAGTTTCAATTGGGACCTCAGCCTGAACGACTTAGATGTTGCTTTCCTAGATCAGTACAATATGGACATTCCGTTCAATGTGGAGACTCCAGTCACGGATCCTTCCAGTACTGACCGGCGTGCATCTACACATCCACACGAGGGTGTAGATGTCCGCCATGAAGCCTTCAAACGGAGTATATGGCGCTACTTACCAAGGAGTGACCGAGACTTCGGTACGGCTGAAGAGCAAAATCTGGCATTGGCAGACGGGGAGGGCAATGCTGAGAGGCGAGCCCAACTTTCATCGCGGCGTGCAATTCAGGAACGTCTCAGTCGTACTGCACGAGACAAGCTCTTCGCTCTGGTACTGGGCACCTGCACTTCCTCGAATAGAGGGCGCATATCTTCGGCTTTCCCTTCAACAGAACTTCTGGATGGCCTTATTCAATACTTTCTTACGTCACCTTCTCTTGATTCGAAATTCTGGTTTCATCTTCCCACATTTTCTCCTTCCGAGATAAGCCCAATACTGCTGTCACTCATAATAGCGGCAGGCGCTGTTTCAACTCCTGATGTTCCTCTGCGTAAGCTGGGATTTGCTTTGCACGAGGCGGGCAGAGCCTGCCAGGCGAAGATATTTGAAGAGGATAACTCTTCAATTCGGGATCTTCAAAGCCTCCGAAATCTTATGCTGCAACTGGACATCGGCCTCTGGAGTGGCATGAGCAGGAAAATGGAAATCGCGGAGAGCTTTCTTCAACCGCTAGTAACGATGATCAGGCGCCGTGGCAGTTTTCGCAATTCTATGTATCCAATGATTGAACCCAGACCGGAGGACGACGGCCAGGAACTGGACGACAAGTGGAAAAGCTGGGTGGCCCAAGAGTCCCTCTTGCGTCTTGTCTACCATGTATTCGAACACGACCGACAGTCTTCAATGGCGTTACTTAAGCCCCCACTCATCTCCTATTCCGAGATGCAATTACCAATTCCAAGTGCAGAGCGACTATGGCGTGCGAATACTGCAATAGCCTGGAAGCAAGCGTACTTGGACATGGCACCAGAGCTCTTGAAACGCCCATCGCCTTTGGAATGTCTACTTGATTTGAACTGCCTAAATAACCACGAGGTGGCGAATCGTACCTATCTTTACATGATCTGGGGCATGATTTGGGAATTCAGACAGATGGCGACTATCAATGCCAAAACCGGATCCAGTCATAGAAACGGTCTCATCCTCCCTTCTCGGTATCAAGATCTGAACAAGTCACTGGAGGACTATAGGATCAGTTGCCCTACCAGAGAGGGCAGTATCATCCTTGAATTGATGTTCATACATCTAAACGCACCGTTGGAAGACATCATATTATTTGCAGGCATCGAAGGACAGGGTGAGGCACGCAATGCCTATCCGTGCCTTCGAGAGTGGGTCTCGTCTCCCCCAGCGAGACAGGCATTGTGGCACGCTGGTCAAATACTTCGAGCAGCCCGGGCCCTTCCCAAAGGTGGTCTTTGCAACTTCAACGCGATCTCTGTCTATCATGCTGGTTTGATTATATGGGGTTATAGCTTTGTGAATCGATCTGCCGCGCACATGACATCAGGCACGTCTGTGGAGGACACGCAGATGGTCTTGCTCGACGAGGACTACACACTTGATGTCCGGAGGTTCATCACTCTAGACCGCGGCTCTCCCGCAATAAGGTCTTTGCAAACCCGGGGCAACCCGATTGCGATAACGGATATTGATGGTGTCATGAGCAGTCTCGTCAAGTTGTTCCAAGCAAACCATGACACTGCCGGGTCTTCCCCTCCTCTTGTCGATAACTTAGTTCAGCTGATTGAGGGGCTCAGGTTTGCAACCGAGTCATAAGAAAAGTTAGCGATAGTAATCTAGATTTTTACCTGTATTTGAAATCATTTAATTGGCTGGGGTAGTACCTAGTCTGTTCTTGGTGGAGCGAACTGTTCTCCACATCCCGACCCAAAAGCCACCCCATGGGGAACAGTGACAAAGCGTACGGGGTTGTGTGTAGATGTATTGGCGCGACCGAAACATTAATATCGCGTGGAACCTCTTTCATCTCCAAATCACACCACAATCACGCCGCTCATCAATCGTCTTGATCGATCCGATATGTCGGGGTTCAAACACGCTTTCTCTCTTTCCAAATCAGAGGTTGCCAACGCAACACCTCCGGGCACTGTCACGCTAGTTGGTAGGAGATCTCTCTCACTTGTGCCCAATATGACCCCTTATTGACATTTACTGGGACAGAGCATCTCGAATGGACGGCTTCACAGTCTTCACACGATGAGATCCGTCTCGTGCCTACGCCTTCATCGGACCCTGCGGATCCGTTGAACTTTGGATGGCTTCGGAAGGCTGGGATATTGGCATGCATGTCAATCTTCCCTTTTGTCGTCAACTTCACAAGTGCCTCGATTTCAAGCGCATTTCCCATATACGCTTCGACACCTGTGTTCGGGTTTCCTCCAAAGCCTTTCCCAAAATTGCTCCATCTTCTCGCTGTACGTTATGACCCTAAAGAGTTTCATTGGATGTCTCAGCTGACAGGTTCTAGGTCAATATTCTGATGCTGGGAGCGTCTAACTTATGGTGGGTTCCGTTGGCAAACACTTTTGGGCGACGTCCTGTGATTCTTGCCAGCTTGCTGTTACTCACGCTCTCATCGATGTGGGCGGGTTTGGCAAAGACTTTCGAAAGTCTCCTGGCGGCAAGGGTTTTCATGGGCATTGGTGGTGGGTCAGCAGACGCTGTTGCGCCCGACGTTGTCGGAGAGATCTTCTTCGTGCATCAACGCGGAAGGGCCATGGTCAGTGAAGCCTTTCAATTAGCACTCGTCTGCGACTAACAACTCCTCAAAGGCAATCTACACTGTCTTTCTTGCTAGTGGATCCATCATCGGATCGATGACAGGAGGATACATCGCTCATCATGGGTTGAATTGGCTGCACTGGACAAACGTCATACTCTCTGCAGTCTCCTTTGTGCTATGCCTGCTTTTTCAGCCGGAGACACTCTATGAACGCGAAACGATCGCTGTTTCAGATGCTATTATCGATGAGAAGAAAGCCAACGCTCAAACAACAGAGGTCGTCCCGGTCGAGGCTGCCTCATATCAACCATACACATTCGCCAGGTCCCTCAAGATCGGAATGTATCGTCCTGGCATAGCAGCAAAATTTGCCGCGCCCTTCAAAACCCTTCGTCTTCCTGGAGTATGGCTCGTATCTCTTTGGTATGCCGGCCTTGTCGGTGCAACCGTCGCTATGAGTGGAGTTGCGCCCCAGCTGGTGTCCATGCCGCCGTATCTCTGGGGATCTGAAGCCGGCTTGGTCAACACCGGAGGCCTCATCGGCACAGCTCTGGGATGCATCTACGCATACTTCATCGCTGACTGGACGACTAAACGCCTTGCCAAAAAGGACACCCACGGCTTTAGCGAGCCCGAAGGTCGTCTCGGTACAGCCCTTCCTAGTCTGTTCATCGCCACGGCGGGCATCATCACCTTTGGATTCGTAGCCCAAAACCCGTCACCAAAAGGCTGGGTAGGACTCAACTTTGGCATCGGCATGAATGCATTTGGCTTGATGCAAGCGCCATCTGTTGGGTTCAACTACTTGATCGAATCGTACCCATCGATCTCGGGAGACTGCCTCGTAGCTGTCACCTGCGCCAGGGCTATCATCGCTTTCGCTTGGACTTTCTTCACGGCTACATGGATTGAGCACAGCGGCGCGGCTCAGCCTTTCGGTATCTTTGGTATGCTCATGGGATTGTTTGGTTTGGCGACTATCCCCATCTTGATCTGGGGAAAGAGGCTTAGGATCGCGACTGCGGATTGGGTTCCTAGTGGAACTGCTTTGTAGTGTATGAATACGGACATTCAGAATGTTGCAATCCACTGGGTATATCTGTTGGACTATATCTACCATGAGTAATTAGTTTAGCTCTTAGCTGGTACAACTCTTGTTGTCTTGAATCTGATCAATCATGCTCATGTTGCCCCCACGGATTTCTATGTCGGAGATGAATTTTTCTTCGGCCGAGCTCCCACAGTCTAATGAAAGCGGACAAAAAATATCAATTCTTATATACTTTGGGGGTTGGATATGCTTCCCTTTCCAATCAATGTCATTTTGGCTAAGGCACTACAACAAAGACCCTCGGCAGCACACGCCCAAAACCCGGCGCACTATATCATCGATAGATACCGAGCCGCGGGAAGTGCTGTCATATGTTAACAAGCTTTTCCGCCGCTTCCCGGCTTCCCCATAGTGAGCCACAATCGTGGGGACTAAGGCCAGTCTGGGGCTCCCAGACCCTCGTAAAGTGGAGGGCACCCGGCGAAGTCGATCCGGAATGTCGAGCATGACGCCCCATCTCACCCCCCATGCACGCGTACCGATCAGAGACATGCACAACTGATGTACGGAAGCGAAATGAAGGCAGATTGATGTAGTTCGCTAGAATTGTGGAGTGTTACATGCGGTTGGAGGAGGAGGGGCATAAGTATCATGACATCGATATTTTTTCTCCATCGACGAGTAGCATTCCCCATCCTTTACCTTTTCACCCCCTTTCTCTAGTTCCAACATACCTGCAAGGAACCATGGGCTCAATAGCACCAGACATGCCACAAACAAACGGCACAAACAACGTGCAGAATGGCACTCATCCTACACCCCTCAACATAGCCATAGTCGGCGCAGGCATCGGTGGTCTCAGCGCCGCAATCTTCCTCCGCCAGCAAGGTCACTACGTGACACTGTACGAGCAATCCAGATTCGCCAACGAGTTAGGCGCTGCCGTCCACCTGGCTCCCAATGCATCCAGCCTGCTTCGACGTGTCGGGATAAATCCGGAGGACCAGGGCGCCAATCCGACATTGTCGCTCGCACAGTACAAGCCAAATGGCGAGACGATGTTCCACGTAGATGTGACGAAAATGAGTGGGATGTGGCAGGATACCTGGTATTTTGCTCACAGGGTGCACTTGCATTCGGAGCTGAAACGGGTAGCTACAGCTGAGGAAGGGAAAGGCAGGCCGGCAGTGTTGAAGACTTCCTCACGAGTTCTGGATGTCAGCAACGATGGAAGAGTGATATGCGAAAGCGGCGAAGAGATTCAGGCCGACGTTGTCGTGGGAGCGGATGGTGTGCACTCAAAAACTCGAGCGAAGCTCCCCGGCGCTGAAGGAATAAAAAATTTCGGCTCGGGGAAGAGTGCATTCAGATTCCTGATGCCACGCGAGAAGGCCCTGGCAGACCCTGAGACGAAGAGATTTGCGGAGAAGGAAGGTCATCTTGGGATGTTCTTTGCACAAGACCGAAGGGTGATCATCTATCCCACGACCAACAACACGTTGCTGAACTTTGTGTGTATTCATCCAACAGCGGAGTCAGAAATTGATCGAAGCGGTGATGGTGAATGGAGTCAGCAAGGTCACAAGTCTAAGCTACTGGAGGTCTACAAAGATTTCGACCCAGCCCTTGTGAAATTATTGAGCTTGGCTGATGAAGACACGCTGAAAGTCTGGGAACTTCTAGACATGGAGAATTTACCGACATGGACTGACGGTAAATTGGTGCTGATTGGAGACGCTGCTCACCCCTTCACTCCGCGTAAGTATTATCATACTTTCGAAAAAATGTATTGAATAAGCTAACAAATTCCAGATCAAGGACAAGGTGCAGCTCAGGCTATAGAAGATGCTGCCTCTCTCGGAGTCGTTCTTCCCCTTGGAACCCCTCTCGAAGAAATACCAGAGCGCTTGAAGCTGTACGAAAAATGTCGATATGAGCGAGCATCGAAGATCCAAGAGTACTCTCGTTTGGCTGGAAGAGACCTCGGAACAGGCCCGCCACTAGACAGTATGTTTTCACCCCCATGAAAGTCCTTCAAGATTTCCTCTGACCATCTCAGCTACCGAGTACACTGGCTACAACTTCGGCCACGATGAATGGGACTTCTCTACCCAGAAGCTTCGAGAACACCTCTGGGCGCGCAAGCCTAATCTATACTGGAGAGCCCCGGTATCGTTTGGACCCGCGCCCGGCCCTCGTCAAGACCATATTGGCAATCCTCGAGATGGGAGAAATAGCAAGTTCCGAACTGCATCCATCAAATTCGCGACTTCTCGCACCGTTCTTCAGGGGCTGTTCCCTTCCGCAAACTTCCGCTTCCCATCACCCGCTACCCGCGTCCTTGCTACTCTTTCAGTGACGACTCTCGGCAATCTGGAGTGGCTCGGGGGAAGGGGATACTCTATGCTGGGTCTGTACATCCATGGTGTCCTGCACAAGGCAGAAGACGGTACGGTCCGTACTGGAAGCTACCTTCCCGTACTTTTCGAAGACCTTGCCGACCCTATCCTCAGCGGAAGGGAAGAACTTGGCATGCCTAAGGTCTGGAGCGAGCTGGGAATTGAACAAAATACCGCAGGCGCGTCGTTTGATGCAACCGCGTCCTGGCTAGGCTCAAAGTTCTTTGACTTTAAGATCAATGGGCTGGCAGAGGTGATGGGCGCGGACCAAGTGCAACCGCCCGCATCATCTGAGAATGAGGGACTTTTGTGGTATAAGAGCATTCCATCGACTGGTCCACCATCGGCGAAGTCGTCCCGAGCAGTTGATTCTTCCTACGCGGTGTTCCTACCTAACGTGGAGGAAAGTAAAGTGGAGAAGAAGATAGAGAAAACATGGAGAGGTAGCGGGTCGTTCAGCTTTACGAAGCTGGACGAGAAAGCATTGCCAACTTTACATCATGTTGTGGAGAGGCTGGCAGAGATACCAGTATTTGGAGTTGTGGAAGCTACGGTGGTAGAAGGAACGGGTGTCAGTGATGTGAAGTCTGCACAACGAATCTAAGGTAGCAGTGAGGTCATGTAGCTTCGACGAATAGTTCATATCGTCCAAATTCATGGTATTAAATTCAAATGTTTATTGCTCGTTTTGCATATAGATGTATATTGCCGCATTCTAATCTACCATTCGCCTCCAATATTGTAGCGAACATCCCAAGCCCTTCCTAAAGTATACCTCCAAAGTTTCGCCGCGCTCTGCAACAATCACCATCAGGGTCTATAATCCACGTTATCCGTGCAAAGTTAACTCACCGCCTCTAAGAATACACCAGAGAACATGACTGTGATAAATGCCCTCTCAATTCCGCTCGAGTACACTCTTCGCTGACTCTGATCTAACTCGGTGTTGACGGGTCGATACGCAGGAACCCGACGGTGGTCGGTCGTCCAGTGTGGTGGATTTCCGCTGTTATTTATGTTCGAAGGAGCCGGATGATCGTTGAGCAATGTGTCCGTTGATCCAGAGTGGTGGAGATCATAGTCGGCCAGCACAGTGCGGATTTGATACGTCGCCGGATTTGCAGTCGTTGTGACGGACATGGTGCCTGTAGGATATCGTGTAGTAAGAAGAAGGGATTGTCAAAGTGATAAGAATGTTGAAAATCCTCAGATGTGAAGTCGCGTAGTTAACATCGAACCAGACAGCAGCTCCAGGCCTGGGGTTTACCCGCTGCAGGCTTGTCTAGGGCATTTGGGGTGCATTGGTGGAGTCCTCGTAATGTGGGGGAGGACATACACCCGCGTCCACTCCTCCCGTTCCCGAGCGCAACCCTCCAAATACTCACGTGAGACCGAGTTGTCCTCGTCAGTACGCGTATGTTGTACGATTGTTCGATATTTCTATCGAAATATACAGAGTCGGGCCCGCTGCGTCCCGTCATCTTCATTCCACCTTCTCTCCTCGCAGTATCGTGCCATCAAACAACATCGCACGGGAGCGACAGACACCCAAAATCAAAATGACAAATTCCGATGTAATTGTTGCACAACTGCAAGCGACAGCACGAACAGATCAATGCCGTAACGTCTTTTTTAAACAGTCCGAGCTGAAAGCTCTACATGATGCGCTTAGAAGCAATGCTTCGCAAATCAAAGAGGCTATCCAGAAAGATACATCTGTATCTAGTTCCGAGGCAAGAACTGAAGTCGCAGTTGCTTTGTCGATAGTGAAAGACCATTACCAATCACTGGACCCGAAGAAAGAATTGGAATACGAGTATCGAACTTCGAAGGGCATCGATACATTGGATCGTCGGGAACCGTGGGGACTGGTTTACATCGAGCCTGACTTGAGACACACGCCATTTTTATCCGTCATCGCTCCATTGAGTGCGGCGATAGCGGCCGGAAATTGTGTACTCTTGAAAGTAAGATACATAATTCGATGATTTCAAGTAAAATTCATGACTAACTTTGGGGGTCAGCTCGAAAGCAGTTTGCGACAAATACCCGCGCTTTTACGAACTATTCTTCCTCCGGCACTAAGTCAGAACTCATTCGCTGCCATAACATCTACACCAAACCAGAATGTTTTACAAGAGTGCCTTGAAGTCGTCCAAACACCGAGCAATGACATTCAACCTCAAAATACTCATCTTGTTTCGGCGAACGCCAGTGTAGTTGCGGTTGTCGATAGGAGTGCAGACCTAATTGCAGCAGCCGAACACTTAGCCGCTGCAAGATTTGCTCTTCGAGGAACCTCCCGTTACGCACCCGACATTGTCCTCGTTAATGAATTCGTGAAGAAAGAATTCTTGGAGGCCTTGATTCGCAGTGCCATCCCCTATATCACAACGCAGTCCAATCAAGCAAATGGTTCTGCTTCAAAGCCGAAAGACCACGTCGCTGCGCAGCTAGAGTCCCTCAAGAGCAATGCAAACTGGCACTCTAATGTCATAACCAGCGGCCAACTCGGTGCGATCGTCGACTTGACCAGCAAAACCAACAAAATCGTCTCCATACCAGACAAGATCTCCGCACCGGTTCTCGCCGTATCGACGTTCACGTCGCTAGAACACGCTATAGACCTAGCCACAGCATCTGGCCGCCTGAGCGCGGCGTACTTCTTCGCTGAAGCTGCGCATGCGAAATACTTAGATCAATATGTGGCGTCTGAAGTCTCGTTCGTCAACCACGTACCCGCGCAATTGCTCCTCGGTCCAATAGCGCCGCTCTTCCATCCATTCGATCTGGAGAAGAGATACACAGTCGAGCATTTCACGCGAGCAGCTCCGGCCTTTGCTTCGCAATCCACCAATAAAGCCTCCGAACAGGTCAGAAGGGCACTGAATGGAGATGTCAAGTCTGGGCAGGCTCTACTGGATGCTGCGACGCAACCTATCCAAGAAGCTAAAAGGGCAGAATGGATTGCGTTGGGGTTCTTCGAACAGGGTATCTTCATTGGTTTGGGGGTTTATGGACTACCACTCCTGGGATGTATTGGTGCTTCGTTGTTCTATGGTGTTAGATTTGGTTTGAGGAAGTTCGCTATTTTGTAGTTCGTATGAATGGATTTGATGCAATTCGTGACATTGCTTGTGCTGTGTATCTTTTGGTCTGCGTGGTCTGCGTGTGTAAATATCCTTTAACCCAGCCTTCTAACTCCCACGGGTATCGTATACTACTCCTTCCTCATCCCGTGCAACCGCTAAATCAATCATCGATCATCATCTCCGAATCCACCGGAGTAATCCTCCCATAATCCGCAAACACCGCACACCCCTTAGAGAGAAGATGTATCCTCACAATCGCGCCATTCTCCCACGTGACAATTTGGACTTGCCTATTCCCCTCAATAATCTCAAGTTCCGGCCTCGCCTTGCTTAATTGCTCCACCAGCGCCCTCGTAACATCCTGATGGACCAGCACCAACGTCTCCAGATTCTCTCCAAGCCCTGGGTCCTCAAGAAGCGCTTTAATCAGCGCATCCGTGATAACACCGTGCTGCGAATCGTGACCTGTGACAGTCAACGTGTCGAGGTCCTCGCACGTTCGCAGGATCTCTATGCAAGCTTGGTCGCTGACCTGGACCCCGAAGTTGAACGTCAGGCTCACGAGGTTGGGACATGATCTCGCAACCGCGAGGGCGCCTGCGTCAGTGACTTTCGACCCCAACTTGACTTGCACGGAACCGACTTCGACTTTCTCGAGCTCTGCACAGAAGACGGGATGGGCGTCCGCGATGGCGAAGAGATGGGAACTAGATTAAACGTTAAAAAGGATCCAGTTCCACTTTACGATTCCCCACAGCTTCCCAATGAGAACCAAGAAAGGGGGGGAAGAGAACAACTCACTCATCAACATCAAACCCAGAATGCAACCTCACGTAAACCTTCCCCGGCTCAAACATCGACGGATCCCACTGATCCATCGTATGAAAGAAAATACAACACCTCGCCTCGACCTTGCCCGCCGCCTCCGCCCTGACCCTCAACTTCTTCCTCTCGCGCCTCGCACGCCGGATCTCCGTCTTGTGCTCCTCGCGCCACGCCTTGTCTTCCTGTTTCCGGGCTAGGAAGTCCCGCTGCGAGGGCGTCATTGAGGCGAGGCCTTGCTCCTTGCGCGTGCGGTGCCATTCTTCCTGGAGGGCGGGATCGGATGGCATGCCTTTTTTGAGGAGCGCCGCCTGCCGGTTGCGCTTGCGCTCAGCGTCGCGGGCGGCTTTGAGGGATTCTTTGGAGGTTGCTTGTGGTGGGATGGATTCTCCCAGGGGACCGGCTTCCATTGCTGATGAGATGTTGTGTTTTGGTGGATGTGTGCTTTGCGGTTCAGAGACACCAAGTGGGATGTAATCAGATGTTGCCGAATGATGTGGAAAGGGCTGTGAAGTCATTGTGTTTGATGCTGTAGATGTGGTTGGAGCGTCCATGTCGACGTCCATAACATATGTGGAATCCATTTTTGTGATATTCTATATAATGGAACCGATAGAAAAAGATCCTACGATCTTATTAGAACTATCAAGGCGGGGCCGAGTTATGGCTGTGCCATGGTTATTTGATGTCTGTGACTCAAATAGTACGATCAGATGGAGAAGTGAGCGCTAGTGGACTTGGCATTCAGGCATGTAAGTTCTCTCGCATTGATATTTTTCAGCTCTGAGTGTTATGAGTCTTTACGTAAAGTATCTTCAGTGGCTATGCTGGAAGATTCTGGGGTTGCATCTGCCAGGTTAGCGAAAAAGGAGGGGCGAGTGCAGGCAAAATTTGGGCACGAAGGAAATCGTGAAGTCCATTAACCACCCATCTACGAATAGATTGACTAGCGAAGACGGTATCGTAGTTCACAACACACAATCAAATTCGACGACCCGTTTTATACCGTAGCATATGAGAATCATTGAAGATAATTACTATCATTGGGAGTATGCCTCAAGGGATCATGCTAGCCACCAACGCCGGGTATCTTTTCATGAAGCTGTAAAGGGAAACTAACTAGCAAAACGCCAGCACAATAAGGAGAATGCCGAAGCCTGCCATAGATCGCTCTCGTTCTTCTCATTGTTATACATAGACTCGTTCACTTTCGATATGAGCTCTCGGGAACCAGGCTAAGCGAGCAAGGTGGGGGTGACCAATTCGTGGTCGAAGCCTGCTTCAAGATCATCAAGAGGTGTGAGTGATCCATCCGGGGTCGGGATTTCATTGCTTCGTGTGATCATCTCCACTTCAATCTGTTGACGCAAATGCCCTTCAGCAGCCCCGTCAATGTCAGGAATGGAGTTACTGTCGACACTGGGAGAGAACGTTTCAGCTGGCGGGCCTTCTACGACGACTTCGCGTATCTCCTCGATTTCCAAAACTACCTCGTCCTTCTCGGTTGGACCGCTCAACGCGTTTGAAGCCGAAGTTTCTTGTTCCTCGACCTCAGCAGTCTGTTCTTGCTCCTCTTCTCCATTCATGTCCGTAGCTTGATCAACCCGAGCTTCGTCAGAGGCAAGCTCAGCGGCCTCCAGATCGAGGAGTAGTAGCTGGACCTGGGCGGCGAATTTCTTTGGTACGTCGAACGGGATATAGCCGCGCCGACGTCGAGGTGCAGGTTTTGTGACACCAGCTGCCCGTGCTGTCTTCTTTGCCTGCGCCCCAGTCCCAGCTTTTGTTCCAGCCTTGGGGCGGCCTCTTCCTCTTCCTGTTGTCTTTTTTGGTTTCTCTTCGACTACGACAGGCGCTTCCTTCTTAGGAACTCGTGTTCGAAGCTTGGAGCGTAAATGAGGAGGAATCCGAGGAGCAACCGGGGTAGCTTTGGCAGGACGACCGCGCTTTGTGACGCGTGCGGGGCCGGCAACCGCAGACGTCGCAGCTTTTAGAGGACGGCCGCGACGCTTCGTTGGTGATTGCACTTTGTCCTGCGGAGCTACCTTAGCAGGTCGACCAGAAGGCTTCGCGGGGGCTTCTGATGCAACCTTGGGCGGTCGACCTCGCCTCTTGGGTGCAGCTTCCTGTGCTGCCTCATTGCTCTGTACTGCAACTACTGGCGTACTCTTCGCTTTGCTGGGTCGGCCGCGCGGTTTTGAGACTTTTGTTTTCAATGGTTCTTTTGCGATTTGCTCTGATTTTGTCGGGCGACCGCGCTTCTTAGGTGTAGGAGCTACGGCAGTTATGGGTGAAGCTGGAGCAACAGTGTCCTTGGGCGCGCGTCCGCGCACCGTTGATCGGCGAGCCATTGTAGGATATAATGATTATGAGGATATTATTTTCGCATATACCTGAAAGATGAAGGTTGCGCGACTCAGGATGAACAAGTTTTAAGAGGTGATATATGATGGAGTAGTGATTAACGTGGGTAGATGTGAAGGGGTTGGGATAGCTATGAGAGAAAGAGGAGAGGAGGAAGGAACCTGGTGGTGGCACGGATCGTTGTCGATAAGAACGTCTAGGTCAATTCACCACTACTTGTAGTTGCCATTCACGCAGTCATGACAGTGTGGCGGTAACTATATTTTCAAATGATAAACTTTAGTAGAAGTTCCAGTTAATCTTGAAGGTTCTTGTCAGCAAACTTACAATCATTGTATCAAAGCAGTGCTTGAAGATGGAGTACATCAAGATCTTCCTCGACCAATTCAGCTTCAATAGTCGCTCATGCCGCCCATCTACCTCCCTAGGTACCTACCTATAGGTAGGTATCATAAAGCTCATAATATGACAAGAATAAAAAAAAAAGGCAAGTGAACTATGCATTAGGCTATCGATCATCTCACTCTCGGTCTATTCATACGCGTCATCTTTCAGTACAGATGCAGCTTCGGCGGTAGTGCATGTCGTACATACCTCGCCTTAACGCCGCCCGCCGGAATCTTACATTGCCAAATATGGTTAGAAGGATATGAAAGTGCAAAACTGCTGCTGTTCTCTACCCTCTCACGCGATATGGTTCGAAGACTTCACAGTAGGGACTCAACGAATTAATCCAAGAAATGGATATGAAATAAATAAGGCAAAATCTACTGAAGGTGTCCCGCAACTTCATTTTATCCGATACTTGCGCTATTATGGCAAGAATTTTGAACGTTGGCTTTTGCACTTTGCAATCGGAGTTATCGGGTAAGACAGTCCTCAATCAAGGTATAAAGGAATGGTGATGCATCTGCCATTGCATCTACTTCACTTCAACATCAACGTCTTGTTAAACAAATAGACATCATGGCAGCAGCAGCAAAGAAACTCGTTCTGATCACAGGCGGTAAGCAAACATCTCCAGCAAAGGTCTCACATCTAACATGCCCCAGCCAACAGCGGGATTGGATTTGAGCTTGCTGCCCAACTCATGTCCAAGGGAACTTACCACGTCTTCCTCGGAGCTCGATCCCCAGAAAAAGGCAATGCCGCTCTCAAGGATCTCCAATCTCGAAATCTCCCAGGATCTGCCGAGTTCATCCACATCGACGCAACAGATGACAAGACAATCTCCAACGCAGCCTCGTCCGTGAAAGACAGCCATGGAAAGCTCGACATTCTCGTAAATAACGCTGCTGTCGCTGTCGTACCCGGCTCCTCTAGGCAGCAGCTAAACACATCTTTCGACACGAATGCCACCGGCCCGTGGGTAATCGGCGAGACATTCCTGCCTCTACTCAAGAACTCCACGTCCCCTTCCCGCCGCGTGATCAACATATCAAGTGGCGCGGGCTCCATCAACAGGCGTCTCGATTCCTCGTCGCCAATCTACAAGATGCAAGAGGTTCAGTATCGTGCTAGCAAGGCTGCACTCAACATGGTCACCGCGTGCCAGTTCGTCGAGTTTGGGGAGTTTGGAATCAAGGTGTTTGCGTATGATCCGGGGTTCACGGTTTCTAATCTGGGACCCTATAACACGAAGGAGAAGGGGGCGAGGAGCGCAGAGGAGAGCGTGAGGCCGCTCGTGGATGTTTTGGAGGGGAAGAGGGATGATGAGGCGGGGAGGTTCTTGCATAATACTGGAGATTATCCTTGGTAGACATGGCTTAAATTGAGGAATTGTTATTTATATGAATGCAATGAAATGAAAATGGAACAGTCTATAGTCTTATGTATTGAGCTTACTCAGTCATAGTGAACAAATGATCAAGATAGCCTTGAATGCAATATGCTCTCTGGGATTAACACAATCAACCCACACATTTAGCACTAAAATGAAACAGACTGTAATTCAACATATAAAAAGCAGGGATCATCATATGTACAAATAAAACTTCGTGTTTGATGTTCGCAAAAGGTATGAACCTGCGCTATCCCTGCGACATGTTCATCTTATCCTTCAAGTCGCCGTGTTTGACTCTGCTACGTACGTAGCTGGAAGTCCGTCTCTAATGTATGCTCTCCCGTCTTAACCTTCCCAGATTGGTGGCCCAGGAAGCGGATATACCTAGAAAGAGTTTAGCAATGAAACAACAAATCAGCTCTCAGTGATCGACACTTACGACCTCATTGTTCTTCTTTGTATAAAACCACTCAGCTCCAGAGCCTTTGGGTGGAAAACTGACACCTAGGTCATCACTATATTAGCCATGCACCTTTCGCCAATACACCAATCACATGTTTTCACTTACCCCAGTCCTTATCATACGCCTGCGGGAATGAAACAAGCTTCTCCTTCGCAGGAAGCTTGTCTCCCTCACCACTGATATCAAGCTGAACGCAATTCGTGAAGTACTGATTAAATCCCGTTTCGAGATTATGCATGTCATGCTTTAGAAGATACTTGCCCGGCCTCAGCGACTTCGGCGTCTGGACATCGAGATTCGCACCACTCTCCACATCTTTCATGTACCAGTACCCATCAAGCCACGTCCCGTTCTTCAACCCCTTCTCGAAGATCTTGAACCAAATCGGCGCGTGGATGTCGACTTTCTCGCACCCTTCGTCCGGACACGCGGCAAGGTATGCGCACATGGGGCCGTGCTGGTGGCCGAAGCGGTAGTCCGGGAGCTCAGGGTGGGTATAGTTAATGCTCACGATGCTACCGGCGCGGTGCGGTGCATGGTAGGATTTCTCCCAGGCGGTGCCGTTGGCGCCGCAGGTCAAGGCTGGGATGTTGGACCACCATTCGTTTTCCTCCCAGGGGATGGAGTCCCAGGTCCAGGAGCGCTGGATGGTGCCTTTTTCGTTGTTCCGGACGCGGCTGTCGTAGCTGTGGTGAGGTTAGCTTCCGATGTCGTTGGTGGTGGGGAAGAGAGATGCGGACCCGTCGTGAATTACGCCGTCAATGATGTAGTGCATTCCGCCCCCATGGCCTTTCACGATGGTTGCTAAGAGCAGGACCAGAGGTATGGCGGAAGAGGACATCATAATGAACTGAGTAATTCGAGTTGTATGCTTGGGTACGGATGGTTTCTGCGTACAGATGCATCGTGCTTTATAGATCAACGTCTCTGCAACCTAATGGCATTTAGAACATGTATATTGAGTTGTCGTTCATTCTAGGTTGATATATCACTCATGCCTGCCATGTACCACGTGCATGTTGCTGCAAATAACTACTCGTACGAATGCTCTAACGCTTTAGTGTAACTTTGAGAAGTAGGTAATTTGGATCTCATATATCTAGATGGCGGAGGCCATCTCTTTGGGCTCTCCGTCAACGGGGCGTATGCATCAAAACAGCCTATAACGGTATTGTAAGCGAAACGGTTCAGATTATGTCTCATTTCTCCACCATTTTCATTCAGACGCTGAAGTTTGTCCCAGATTTCGATCTATTGGAAATAGATTAAGCATTTAAGAGGTGCCATTGCTGCTTTCTTGTACTGGTAGCAGACTAGATCTTTATCGTATCTTAGATTTCACAAGAGAGGGGAGTCGAACTGGTCATTCCGAGTTATTTGCGGAATGAACCGATTCGTTACATCTCTCACTGCTGGAAGTAGGGATGGAAATCAAGGATCCTCTTTGATAGGTTGAAATCCAGTTCATAACTAGCATTTCCAATGGGGTTCACAAAGCGTGACTACCTACTAAGAACTCCCATGCTACAGTCTAAGTGGTATATACTAGCTATGAAGGACAGAACAGCTCTGAGTGCCAATAGCACTACTTATCATGGCAAGCCATTCGACGGCACCCTCTCGCGCCAGCAACTGTTCTATCAAAATCCCTCCCACGGATTCGGAAGCCAAGCAGGATCATCCTCAGCAGGCAGGGTCTTGTTCGCTTTCAAATCAGCAGCAACCCGATCGACCTCCGCCCACACGCGGAGAACGTTACCACCTATGATCTTTCGAACATCACCCTCACTGATCCCCTGCACCAACATTTCCTCCACGAGATTAGGGTATTTCGACACATCATCTAATCCCATGATGGCTGATGGCGTCCCATCGAAATCGCTTCCGATTCCGACGTGATCGTATCCTATCTTCTCCCCAATATAGCGCATATGGCGAACCACTTGAGGAACTGTAACGTTCGCAGGATAAGTGACTGGTAGTTCTCCCGGAGCTGGTGCTCCGTTTGCCCATTGGCAGCTAATGAAGCCAGCCCAGAACGTGACCATAACAACGCCGCCACGAGCCTTGACAAGATGTAGAACGTCGTCTGGAACGTTCCGAGGATGTGGGCATAGACCGAAAGCGCTGCTATGGCTGAAGATGGGTGGAGCTAAACTGCCTTCCCATTGTGGAGTAGTGCCATTGCTCACGGTTCGATTGTGATTGGAATGGGCACCGAGGACACTACGCATCGTGTCGGCGGAGGTATGGCTCAAGTCAACAAGTATACCCAGTCGGTTCATCTCTCTCACAAGTTTCTGGCCCAGTGCGCTGACTCCTCCCCATCTCGGCGTAGCTTGGATCGTTCCGTTGGGGGTGTCCGTCATGGCGGAATCGGCGTAAATGTTGTGGCAGTTGTGAGTCAACGTTGCGTACCTGATGCCACGCTCATAGTAGTCACGCAACTTAGCAAAGGATTCACCCAACATGTGAAGGCCTTCGAGGCCCAGAGGTGAGATGATGCGGCCTGAGGAAAAGATTTCGAGCGCTTCGGCGCTAGTTCTGGCACGACCGAAAGCATGGAGGTACGCCTCTTGGATCCTTAGAATGACATCGATTGCATTGTCAGTTTCATCCAGAGCTAACGTCACTATTAGTATTGGTTCCAACCTGCCATGGAAGACTTGCCGTCTGCAAAGTATTCTTTGCTGTATGCTCCCTTTGGACAATCCGCATAGATTGACCAGAAAGTGCCACCGACCTGTCCTTCACGCAGACGGTATAGGTCCACTTCACCGCCAAGATGGCCACTTTCCCACGGGATAGTGAAATTGTCGAGGTATATATGGTTGCTGTGCGCCCATCGGAGGAAATATGCCAAGTCATCTGTGAGTAGAGATTAATGACCTGGTTGTAGATAAGAAAAAAGACACTAAGAGAAACCCATACTGTGACCGTCTAGAAGAGCATTAGTTAACAATCTACAACAATTGGAATAGACTGAAGTTTCATATACCTATAAGGGGCGTCGTTCGCAATATCTCTCGAGCTTGTGCCTGCGTGGATCGGACTGCAGACGCGCTCTGGGCGGAGAAAAGTCCTAGAGCGACGGTCCAAACAGTCGTAGTGGTGAACTCGAGCATCATTATCAACAATTCAAATACAATAGACTGTGCAGAGAACAGAATTTTCAGGATCTCATATACAAGTACTCGCATGCTGTTGAGGTTGTATGATGGCTGTCACTATACGTCATTGGAGCTGCAACTCCATGCCAATGTCTCCATTTTGGAACGTCCGATTTATCCGTCCAATGTGGGAAGGGGTTGAAGAGGTCATTGCATGAGCTGAGGACTCGTTCTACTCGTAAAAGCCTTGAATTGGAAAGAATATGCAGCACGGAGATGGTGTGACCTGCCGATTGAGGCACATCCTGCGTAACAACCCCGCAATCGCTCCAGGTACGAGGTAAGGCTTCCAACATTAGAGAGCTGCGCTCGCTGTTGCAAGTGAAGAGAACAGTGTTTTTCTCCAGTATGACTAGGTTATGCAAGCCTGAAAGCTTTCATAAATATTTTGAATGGCATATTTACAAAGTGTATGCAAAACTTACGTCTGCGGCCGATGCACAGCCATCCAGTCTACGATGGATGTAGGTAGTGGTAGGAGCACCGACCGACGCCTGTCCCGATTGGGAGCGACTAATTATGAGTCGAAATGACTAGCGGTAAATGAAAGAGTATACAATAACAACTCGCGACCATCGTAATTACTAGAAAGCCGCTTCACAATTCATTATCCATTGGAAAAGAGAAAATCACGTCTCTTTTATGCCAGCTTCAGCATTGCATACCTCTGGAAATACTACAAATATGACGTATCCCGAAATCCCCAGGACGATTCGTCTACCTTATAAGATCGAACCATCCATCTCCCTCGATAACCTTCCGGAATCATTGACCGCCCCTGGACTACCAAAAACAGGAGGAAAATCGATCTTTGCATTCTGGAACACGGGAATTAGCAGCCTGCCGCCCTATCTTCTCCGAAATGTGATCAATTGGCATCGCCGATTCTCTCCACTGGGCTGGACTATCTATGTGTTGGACACTGTTCCAGGTTCAGCTCTTAATGTCTCAAACTTCATCGACACGACATCGCGATCAATAGTCCCTGAGGCCTTCATCAACAACTCAATTGTTGGAAAATACGCCGCACAGCACACTTCTGATCTCGTCCGATTCCCCTTGCTCCTCCGCTATGGCGGCGTCTATCTCGACGTCGGGGTCCTACTCTTTGGCGACATCAACTCAATCTGGACGGAACAAATATCCAATCCCGAATCACCCTTCGACTTTTTCGGTTTCACCATGGGAGAGGCACCTGATCTGCAAATCGTTAATTTCGCGCTCATGGCGGGCGCGAACAACCCCCTCATAGAACGTGCACATCGCATCCTATTGAAATTATGGGAGGGCAAGAATACAACGACCAATGCCCACGAGAATCCATTGGTCTCGCATGTTCCGCTGATGCGAGTGCCCCAAGAGGTCACGATTGACGATGGCGAGGAGGGAAAGATGGTCATTGACGACAAAGTCATGACCGACTATGCTATCCAAATCCAGTGCATGGGCTCCGCTCAACGCTGGCTCGATGAAGACGAGGGGTGGGATGGACCTAAATACGTACGAGAGAAATGTTGGTTACTTTCCATGATCGATGCTGTGTACGTTCATGAGCAAGCGACTAGCTGGAACGGAAAAAGGTGTTGGGACTTGTTGAATCAATCTCTGCCAGAAGATGGAGCAACTGAGTCTGCAGACCAGGCATTGGCGCGGAAGATTGTCGAAGAGATGGTTGCCGATAGCTGGGCGCTGAAGTTAGGCCATGGCTTCGCCGCAAAGCTCTTTGGCGGTGATACTCTGGGCATACTGTGGAGGAAAAACGACGGTAGCGATTGTAAGGAGGGTACTTATGCGGGATGGTTGCGCTGGGCGGAATTGAATTGTCAGCAGGAGCATCCGATGAAGAGGATGATTGTGAGCTCTTACGAGCCAAGCATGAAAGCCAGACTGGCGGACTTCGAGAAGAAGTAGACATAAATCTTTTTAGACATAAGACTAGACATAGATGATCTGATAATGAAATCATGGAAACGACAGTTAAGACTGTCAGTAATATGTAAACTAAATTGTACTATTTGACGACTTGTGCTGCATAGACGCCACGATGATTCCCATAGATTATTTAATCATCTTCCACAGTTCTTTCTCGTGCACACAGTGTTCTCATGAATGTAGCGAATTTTCCCTCCCTCAACACGTACGAAGTTCGTGCTTGCAGTACCATCAGGCTTATCCACGTCAATGAAAGGGAAGTCGTTGAAAATCGCAACGGCTCCATACTGTTGGTCGATGACATAGCGACGGTTCAAGGCGCCCTTAAAAGGCTTAGGGAACTCCGGCATAACGCAGGAGTTGGACGTTTGGTTCCTGCTGCCAGTGTATATGCCGCCCTCGAGGCGCTGGCATGGCGTTCCATATGGCACCGGGACCTTGCCGTCCGCCCAGCTGTCGAGATAAGCATCCCCAGCAGCCTGTATGACTTCGCGCTTGTCGTGCTTGCTCTCCGGAATCGCGTCCCATTTCTCCTTCTTCGTCCAATCGAGCCAAACGGTGGCATTGAACAACCAATCTCCAGCATCAGAAATTACCGACAGAACATTAGTGACTTTGTCATTGGCCAGGACGAGTTTCGTGCTGATGACATATGGATGCTTGTCGGTTGCTGCTGTGATCTCCGTGTACGTGGCGCATTGCACAGTGTCGTGGATGCTGCGACTGAAATCAACAACGATGGCTTGGCTCAACACGCCCTTCGTGATGGCGACGGGAGCATCGTTCTCGATATAACTCGCGTTGGTAGCTAACGGGAGCAGATCGGGCTTTCCGGAAGTTTGCGCTCGAACATAGGTGGACGTCAATTGTTCCAGCGCCGCCCGATCACAGGCTGCGAATGCGTGCACAATGATGCTTGCGACCGAAAGGAGCGTGGCGCGATTCATGATTGTACCGTTTTGACAACTGTGAAGCCGGCTTCTTCTGATCGAGGACATATGATCCCTATATCTCTACAATTGATGCACGTTTCGTGGTGGGGCCATAACCGATATAGTGGCATAGATAATTCCGAAGAATTGATTGATGGGGGTCCTTCTGGCAGGCATTCTGTTCCCAGCAACCATTTTACCCATAATGAATATATACGATTTGTCGCCTATGTCGCGCCATATACCCTACAACATCTACCCCATAAACAGCAACGAAGAGGGTTCGATTGGACTGTCATCCGCTGCCACATCTGCCGAGCTTGGCCTCGAATTTCTGGACGTGGGTCATATTGTCAACGGCGGTAGTCGGCTCTTCTTGGGGTCTTTAATTGTAATTGAGGACAAGAGGAAAGCAATCGGGTTTCAAAGACGATATAGTAATTGCCGGAGTGCGCAATTGAAGGATACGTGCGTTGTCATTAGCTTGTGTGATATTGCAAATATGCTTCGATGGTAGTATCGATATCAGTCCAGTGCGTAGCCGTTCAGTGCATCTGTACTCATTCGATTGATCTGAATCTTGCGTGCGATGCACAATCGGATTTGATCGCATTGGCTAGACCGCGGAATTTCTCCAAGGGTTGAATCAATGACCAGTTTTATGTAAATAATGTCTACCAGCATGTTAGTATGATTTATCTAATGTAATGCAGGTAGATTCTCCAATGAAGTCTGCAATTGTGCTGCGCAGGCATTGCAGGCATTGCAGGGCAGATTAGCTGAAGGATACACTTGCGGGGCAAACCGCTCTGGGCGTGGGCAATGTGGAACCCTTCATTGTTCGATCACAACTGGATTTCTGGAATCCAAGTGTGTATTTACAGACCTCGTACGTCCAATTCCTCGCTATGAAGTTTATGACGTCAATGTTTTATTGTTACGAAAGAGATGCTTCAGCTGCTGCGCTGACTTTCAATTGTGAGTTAAGTGTTTGACCCTTTGATTGCTAAGCTTTCCGCATGACACTAGAGTTACAACTTTCCAAGCCACTTCGTCATTCCTACTTAACTGTCGTGGCCTTCTTCAGCGGGCGTCTACCTACAGCCCCGCAATCGTGGATATATGCCTCATAAAAGGGTCTTACTAAGATGCCAATTCTTCTTCACAATTTATTCAATGATTGCCTAGCTCAGGAACGTGCTAGTACTTGTGTCCATGATCTTCAGGTTCAGCAGAAATTACTAGAAACATTCCTATCAGAGGATAGCTGCCTCCTTGGAGAAAAGTAAGATATGCGGGGTTGATGCAAGGTCATGGACGAGCAGTCTGGAATAGACGTGAACTAGCTTTATGCGGGCGAGGAAGTAATACTCTAGCAGCCTTGACGATTGGAAATCCATTAGCATGCATGTGAATGTCCCATAGGTCATCTATTTGGGGAGATTCATTTGTCGATGTATAATGCTTACTAAGTGGAGCGGGGATTCACTAAGCGTTGAATCATAGCTAGGCGCGACCAGCCTTGTCGAGCATTTGGCGAGAGCCGAATGAAAGCGGCTTAAGAAGCAGCCTCGAGGGTATATTATGTCAATGTCAGAACTCAAATGGCCTTCACTCTTCATACCAGAACCATTCCATCACGAACCTTCGCCCGCTTCCGAATTCAAACTCGATCCTTTGCTACGACACCTCCTGCACACTTCACCATGGCCAGCAAACTTGTCACAATCATCGGTATTACCGGTAACCAGGTAAGGCTATGGATTTTGGTTAGACAGTTTAGAATATGCAAGTGTACTAATGTTGCAATCAGGGCGCATCAGTCGCTGAGGCTTTCATCAACGAGCCAGGATGGAAAATCCGCGGCATCAGCCGTGATCCCAGCAAGCCTTCTAGCAAAGTGTGGAGTGACCGAGGAGTAGAGATGGTTGGTGCTGACCTCGACGATGCCGAGGCATTGAAGACAGCATTCAAGGGATCAAATGCCATCTTCGGTGTCACAGATTTCTGGCAGCAAATGAAAGTTCCCGCCAACATCAAGAAGGCGCAAGAGACGGGCCGAGTGCTCAACGAGGTCGCATTTGATGGCGAGATCGAACAGGGAAAGAACATCGTGAATGCTGCGCAGGCCACAGCAGACACCCTGGATCTTTTGGTTCTTTCAGTACTTGGCGACTCCAAGAAATGGAGCCACGGAAAAATCACCTGGAACTACCATTTCGAGGGAAAGTGGAGGATCGTGGAATATCTCCAAGCAACATATCCTGAGCTGTACAAGAAGACTTCCTTCTTCCAGCCCGCATTTTTCATGACAAACCTCGAGGGTGGCATGGGTCCGCGAAAGGTGAGCATCCACGTAGCTCTTAGGTCAATATTTGGACATCGTGCTGATTTGATTAGGGGCCTGACGGAGAGTATGTCATGAGACAGCCCATCGATGGCAACAAGCAAATCCCCATGTATCATCCTCGCCAGGACACTGGACCATTAGTAAAGGCACTCATCACATCCTCGCCCGGGAAGAACCTCATGGGTTTCAGCAGCCAGATCAGCTTCAACGAGATCGCACAAATCTGGAGCAAGAGCATCGGCGAACCCGTCAAGTTTGTGCCGAACACGGTTGAGGACGTGGACAAGGCAATGCCTGGAGGCCATGGTCGTGAGCTGGGCGAGATGATGGCATACATCAACGACCCTGGCTATTTTGGAGGCGAAGAGGCTGTCAAGGAATTGAACTTGATCACCCCACAAGATGTAAGCCCGCAACTCCGTTAAGATCCATGTTCACTGTGCTAATGTTGGATGCAGCTCGGCGTTACCGGCCTTTCCAATGTCAGGGAGTTCTTGAAGGACAAAAAAGTAAACTAGACACTCCTGGGTTCCGAGCAAAAGTATCTAATTCTATCGAGTCGCAGAAATTAGTGCGACTGTGATAAAAAAAAGGTTGTATATATGATACCAGGGCATTAAATCTTAATGCCTCACCTCTCAATACTGTTTATGACACGTTATTTCATCCAAAGACAACCCCCATTTTCATTTGACTTGTGAAGCAGTGTCCCAACTAATCGATTGTAAGTCTGGTCATGTGCGTTCATGCGTTATATTGTCATGGTATTGTCTAATCTAATGTAACAGGAGTGATTGGCGTTCCAGACATGGGAATCTGGTGGAAGACCATTCTCATGAGAGAATGGATAGCGAAGTCGGAAGATGTGATGAAAGCGGATAACTATATATACCTGGGTAACGCACCATATAAAACAGCGCGAGAGTAGAAATCTGACAATTTCAGATTCACTTCGCCCATAGATATCCTGGCATGTCTATAGACGCTGGTGAACAAATGTGGATTGCCCCAACTTGGTTCGAGGCGGCGATGTCTTAACTTAATTGCATGGTCCATACTATGGAAACACCCTTGGCTATGTTCGTACCAGGAAGGCACCCATGCCATGCATGCCCAATTAGTCAAAACCACTTCCTCTACATCGATAGGACGCCCTGTCTCATCCCGAATAAGCTTTACAAGAAAATAACCTGGCGACGTACGGGAGAGCACAGGGACACGATCCTTAGCATCCGCCATGTCGATAAGTACAGACGTCGCTCGCTGCTGCAATATATCTTCCTCTGGGTCATAATTACCCCAACAATAATGATCCACAGCGCACCGAACCCTTCCGGCCATGATGAAATGTTTTACCAGCTCTTCATAATTAAACGGGCCGTTGTGCGTCAAGTCTGGCTCTGTGCCACCATACCTTGACAACATACGCGTGTATGCTCTGCCATTAATACGTCCAAAATGGTTAGGGTCTTCAGGAGGTACACTGCGTAGTTTACGCAATTGCTCGCCGAGAAGATTGCCAATCTTCTCACTAATCATAGATCTATCGAACGGCCTTGTGAGAAACTCGTCTTCCAGCTCTTTTAGGCTCTGTCCTTCAACGTACTCCATGACAATGTAGTAAATAGTTCGTTGCTCAACTTCCGGCGACCAATCCCACTGCCATTGTCCTTCGCTCTGGAAGGCTGCATACAATCTAGGGTATCTGACTGTCGAGTTCTTCTCGAGATATAGAAGATTCTCAGCTTCCTAAATATATGTTAAATTTGCAGATCAATCGTTGCATAGAATGTAACTCACCTGAAATACTGCCGCACTGATGCATGCTTTGACCATGTATGGCCCAACACGCCATTCCGTCCTCGATCTTGGCATGTCCTGTCGTGCCTGTTTAATCTGTTCGACGGTCGGAATGGGCGTTTCTAATGGACCCTGGGCCTGATATGGAAAAATAGATGTGTCACACGTCTTGTCTGTGACTTGTAAGGACCACTCCTCTGCGTCAGCTGCGCGGGTGAGGCGGTCTGAACATTCTTGTTCGTCATCTGTGCCGTAAACCTCATGGCAAAGCTTTTTTGCTTCCAGATATGCTGACTCAGCGGACATTACTGGTAAGTCGAAAGGCTTTTCTTTTTCGGGTTGCGTTTTGTAGAGTAGCTGAACGGTACTACGGAGCTGTAAACTTGCTGGTTGTGTGTTGTTCCTGTGTACATGAAGAGATGGCCACAAAAGCTGACGAAAAAGTAGGCCTTTTGTATATATTTAATATTCATACCTAGGTACATAGTGATCGTCAAGAGCTACCCAAATGTCATCACCTGTGTTGATGAATCAGCATCATTGTTCAAAGACATTGTTACATCAAATCAGTTAAACAATGTTATGGCAGGACATAAGGACTACCACGAACAACTACTATTGTTCAAGCTGGGTGCAATTATTTTACGAAGTATACTTCAGCGGATAATCGCAATCCCAGGAAGGTAGCTCAAGATCCTTGTGACTCATGATTGATGAAACTTTCACGTAGGCTTTGTACATTCCCACCTTATCGTAAAATAACCCTACAAGGTACGTTGGCGGACGATGGGGTTTTAGCTAGTGCATCTGTGCGGGAGATTCACAATCATCTGGCTGTGTATTTCATCTCAAAAGGCGGCCTCTCGGTCTATAGCTCCCAAAAGAGATAATAATAAATGATTCATAAAAGAGTCAGAGAATCCTTCGCAATGCGACACTGTTGCCTTGCCAAGAATTGCAATGACTGTATGAGCAAAAGGGCGACATAGATTCAAGCGAAAGGGCGGCTGAGCTGCAGGGCGCCCAACATGATTTCAGCTGGTATATAATCTTCACGAGAGTCATCGACGAAGTAAGGTAGCGAAATCCTCATTGCACATTCCCTCGCCATGGCAACCGGAAACTCAGATGAGGTCTACGACCTCCTGATTCTTGTTGATGCTACCTATTCGATGTTTAATTACCTCGAGTCCCTAAAGATATCATTGCCGAAAGTCATATCAATATCTAACCTAACCGACAGTTTCGAACGCGTCGGCTTGCTTGCGTATCGAGATTACAGCGAATTCTCGCGCGCAAATGATGGCATGCTCGAGTGGAGTGGTTGGCTTCAACATGGAGAAGGTTCCGGCCGCGAAGGGGCCGAAACCAGCGCTGCATCGAAGTCTAAAAAGGTGCCCAGTGTGACTGCAGAGAGCGTTATGAGAATGGCGGCGAATCTCGAACCCATTGGCGGCGGCGACTATCCAGAAGCAACCAAGACAGGGCTTGCCTATGCCTGCACTCTGATGCGCGAGGATGCCACCACCATTGTCTTGCTATACACAGATGCTCCGCCTCATTGCTGGATGGTGGCTGACAGGGACAAAGGCAGCAACTACCACGCCGAACAAGCGGCGTTAAGCAAGAAGGATACTTATGATGGATTTGGACAATACTTTATCGATTGGGTTTCAGCCGCAAAACAATTACACCAGGGCCCTCGCAAGGCACATGTGTTTAGCTTCCTAGACAGAAATCTAGGCACAAGCGCACTCAACGCCGGTTACTACAATTATCTCAGTACCATCACCCGGGGAGCCTGCCTGTATCTTACGGATGCGCGACCACACAACATTGCAAAAGTAACGGTAGACGTCCTTTTGGCGTGGATGGGCACGGGTAAAGATGGGTCAGAGAACGTGCAACTCCCTGCCAAATTGATGCGGTACAAGAACGGTGCGACAATTAAGCAGATCAAGAACGAGCGTGATGATGTCGCAAATCAATACTTCTGGGCAAGCACGCCAAATCCTGACAGCAAGCATGGTCATTTGCCAGCTGCTGTGGGCCACCAACATGCAAGAAATAAGTTAGAGAAAGAGATGGAAGATAACGTAGCGGAGACCGCGCTCGATTCTAACACACTTAGGCAATACTTGCCGAAGAGAAAAACGCCAGTGCAGGATTTTGCACTGCGATATCGTACAGACGAAATCTACAGACGTCTTGTCGCTACCCAGTTGATGGATGTAATCGAGCGAGATGTTGCATCTATGTCTCTAAACCCAGTATTCGGGACCCTCTGGCGCGCGATCTGCAACGATCGTGAGAATCCGGAGCGGGAGAGTCTTATCACAGCATTTGGACTGCAGATTGAGACCATAAAGGATGCAGAAGAGAAAGCGCGTATGAAACTTTGGCTCGAGGAGTCTTACGACTACGCTGCGGAGATTCTAGAGATCCTTGATTCCGTGCCCGAAGATGAACGCTATCCTTGTGTGTTCCTCGACCCTACTATCGCCTTCACAGCAGGCAAAAAAGCACAAGAAAACGAGAGTGCCGGGAACAGCGATGAGGTTGACGTTCGCCCCATCACGGAATTCCGTCGCGATGAGCTCCTTGAAATAGGTCGTTCTTGTGATGGGAGAATCCTGCGGAGGCTGGGGAAAATACTTACACAGCTGTCTTTCGCCCATTCTGCTGCTGATCTTCCGGCGCACATTGCAGTGACAACAAACAAAGAGGTTCCTAGAATTCCCCTATCTCTGGGGTCTAAGGACAATGGATGGAAGCTTTGGAGGATCTTGCTTCATACTGTCTTGCCAGGGACAATGCTCGCAGCACGACCTGCAATGCTACTTGCAGCACTCTCAATTAGGATCGGACTGACACCGCTGTTCTCTAATGCCTCAGCCGCATTGTTGTCGTGGAAGAGCAGATGGAACAATCTTGAGGTCCCCGAGACGTGGAACTCCAGCTGTCTAGGGCTATTGCTTGACGCCGACGCCGAGTATCGGAAACAAGTTCAAGAAGCCGACAACCACGCAGAGGTTGCTTCCGGATTGTTGGGTGACAGTGATAGGGAGCTTTTCACACAATTGGTACACTATCAGCATGCACGCGCAAACCTACTCACAACGTTGCATGTCGATATTGGGTGGACGCCAGACAAGACAGCCATGCCAGTCGGCCCCACGGTTCAATGTCGCGGCTGCGAATATCCTCGATCAGTGACAATCATGGTTGAGAAGTCGGGTGGGAAATGCGGCCTCTGCATTACAAATGATTTTCAAGATGCAAATCACAAATCCCGCGCTCTCAATGCTCACGTTAACAAGCACGATGACGCAACCGCAACAGCCACTTGGGTTGAATGTAGCGTTCAAGCATGCCGGGCACAGTACGTGTGCTACAATCCCGAAGACTTGAACGTTCGCCCAAAATGCCACTTCTGCCGGACCCAGAAGCGAGTCGCCTCGGACACTCAGGGGAAGCCAACGGCACCTACTCTAGAATGTGAACAGTGTCTGAGTAGGATAATATGGCCTCACGAGTTTCGGAAAGATATCCAGCATCCTTTCAAGTGTACAGCATGTGTCAATAATCGAAAGACGGTCGAGAGTACGGAGACAAATGCAGAAAGGATTTGCAAGGAGAATGGACAAGGTTGGCTACTTCAGAATACAGATAAAACTGTGGCAGAACCCTTCCAGCGAAGCCTATTTCATACGATTTCAAAAGCGGGCACCGATAAATTTATGGCGAATGTCCGCATCCTCCCAGAACTCGACCCTGATCCAGCACTGACAATGCACGGCAAACTGATCCGCAACAAAGAAGCAATGAAGGCAACTCTAATGTCATGGATCAAACAGCGCACATTCGAACGGACCCCATGCGCCCTGTGCTTCTCCGACTTCCCCAACGCACGCCTCCTCCCCGCCTGTCGACGTCGGGGCTGCAATCAGCGCATCTGCGAAGGTTGTCTCAACAGCTGGTACGGATCGAACCAATCCGGCAGCATCATTAACACCGCAGCACTGTTCTGCCCATTCTGCAGACGACTCCCCGCGGCACGTACATTGGCTGCATACGGCATGGGCATCCACGCAGTCGGCGACCTTCGAAATGCCGTACAGGAAAGGGGAGAATGGATCCACGCATGGTGCAGTGACTGCGGCAACGCACGGCGGTACCTGGAACGGGAGTGTGCGCGTGGGACTCCCGACGCAGTGCAGAATTGGCGCTGCGAAGGTTGTATCGCCGAAGCGCAGGAGCGCGCTCGCATCGCTGAACAGGAGGCGCGAGATGCGCTGGCGTTGGTAGAACGTATTGATGCAGAGGGAAGGAGGAATGCGGAGCAAGCGCTCGAGGAAGCGAAGAGGCTGCAGGAAGAGTTTCGCATTCCAGTTAAGAAGTGTCCGGGGTGCAAGACTCGGACACTGAAGGTTTCGGGGTGTAATCATATTACTTGCACTATCGGGGGCTGCGGTACTCATTGGTGTTGGGGTTGCGGGAAGGAGTTCAATAGGGATGAGATATATGAGCATATGGAGAGCGAACATGGCGGACTCTATGGGTGAAGATGACCATAATGGCATCAGTGTCGAATATGGATTACAGAAGTATATAATTTAATCATGTTAGATTGTTTGCATATGGAATTACTATAAAGTATGAATTACGTTGACAGTAGTGACATGACACTGCATTCACTAAGCTTTGCTGGTGTCTTGCTTGTACTCCTGGCCGGGAAGATTGATACTATTCCGCTCCACTGCAACCGCCTCCAGAATAACATTCTCAGGTGTCCAATTCGCACTCTTGCGGAAGCAAATGAAGAAAATGACTCCCGCGACGAATCCGACAATCGCCAGAGAGGCGTACATCCAGACCAAGTAGGGGTCTTGTGAAACAGGGCTGAGCGCAATGCAAATAGCGGCAGCGATGCCGATTGTAATCCAGAAAAGGGCGGAGATGAAGGATCGTAGGCTTGAAAAGAACGTCAGATTTTCCGTCCTGCGTTGAGAGAATTGTGGGCGGTTCATTTGACTTACCTTTTGGGGGCTTGAGTGAAAGCCAGTTCCAACCCAGTGATAATAATGAAAGCTTCTGATAATGCGACAAGAACATATGCAGGAGCTTGAATCCAGACGTGGATGCTCTTTGGGGCGGAATTGTAGATGTAGTGTTGGAGTACACTGGCGTAAACCATAGAGAAGGACGCAAGGAGGAAACCTGCAAAAATACGGGAGATGGGATCGAAGTTGATCTTCATCTTGCGAAGGCCGGGATAGATGACCACTGATGGTTGGGTTAGTATGGAGAGGCTCGCGGGGGCATTCAGTACTCACAATCAAGCACTGGAATGAAGATGATAAGGGCAATGGGATCTAAGTTCTGGAGAAGATCGTTGGGTGTCCCGTGAAGCGCCATCTCGCCAGCCTGTGAGATTAGATTGTTCCAGATCTGAATCCAGCATACGAAGTAGAATGGGAGAAAAAGGAAGATCTACGCGTTCATTAGTTCAGGGTTCTTAATACCGATAGATATCAATATAGTGACAAGACCGCTCTATTACTCACCTTGCAGCTCCTTACTCCTCTCCGAACATCATCGACATACTGATCTGTGTACCTCTCCTCCTGGGCTAACTTGTATTTTCGGTCCTTGCCACTTTGAGCGAGAGATGAAGCTTTTGCGTTCTCGAAACCCTTCTCACGGCATGCAATCGTGGCGACTTTGATGGCGTCGACAATGGCGGAGCTTTGCGGAGGAACTTTGACATATCGCTTCTGGCCAATGAGGAAGATACAAAGGGAGATAATGATAGCTCTGAGATATTGTCAGCATGCACTATTTCCGCATAGTAGATATTTGAGTCTCGTACATGAGTGGGATCAGGTAGGCTAGCCAGAACGAATGTTTGGCCTCAACATTGACAGTTATCAATGGCGACAGAGCTCCTACATTCACGACCCAATAGAACCACATGAAGAGTCGACCTATGGTTAGCTCAGGGTCGACGATAACCTTCTCGCCAGTCTTCAAGGTCTTCAACACGGGGCGTGCGTTCTGGTACTGTTCTGCGCACATCGGAGATACGTTCGCTTTGATACCTCCAGTACCAAGGCCGATAGTAATCATGGCTGCAACAAGACCACCAAGGCCTGCGCCACTCTGGATGGAAGAGGGCGTAGCTGTTGCGACGAGGATAACAAGGCCAATGATGTAGACGCCGCAAGCTGCAACAATGGCTTTGAACTTGCCGAGATATTGATCTGCGACAATGGCTCCAATAATCGTCGACGCATAAGCCCAGAATTTGAAGAAATTGCCCAAGGCTGTTGCCGTGGCCTGGCCCTTTCCGAGTGCACCTGGAAGATCTGAACCTGGCGCATAGGGGTTACTGCAAAGCGTCAGTCTCCGCAAGTTCGTTCCCACACGTGCGGTGATTCAAAAAGTCCAGACATACTTGATGTAATTTTGGATAGGCCCACTAAGACCGAAGTATGTAAAACGCTCCCCAAGCTAAGTATTTTTGTTAGCTAAATTCATCATGCAAGGAATGAAGCAATGTCAGAAGTTCATACCTCAACGACAAGGATCAGAAGAGCGACCATGGGCAACTTGTCAGGGACCCGTCGTAAATTTGCCCATTCAGAGTTCTCCGTAGGTTTCTGATCCGCCATCGATTCTGGGTGACTAACAGTATCGTTATGCATCTCGATGTCCGTAACAGCCATGATGAGGAAAAGAAAATTACGGCAGATCAACCAAGGATCAGGTCATGAACAACTGACGATGGGGACATGTCGCGAACAACTGCACGACCCAGAGTCTTTAAATGCGGGTCTCTCCCACTCCAACGGCGCACGTTACCCCAGGTCTTATCGTGCAGGGGATCTTGAATTGGTGGGGAAGCCAGATAGGGTCTCGAGAGTTGGAGATCGGCCGTCGCAACGCCAAGGAGAATCAAGGCCCACATTCACCAACGCCACCAATCGGTGCATTGGGATACCCTCCTAGTGAAAGGCTTATGTGCATAACAATGTTCAATCTTTCTATTCCATCTCAATCATCGATGAAAACATATCTTTCGACAAACATTCCACTTTGCGCCACATATTGTCTATCATAAAATACCAGAGTAGAGAGAAAAATGACGACAACAAGTGTTACTCAGACAATCACGGAAACACCCTCCAAGAAGTCACGACTAGCAATCAAACAGGAACATCTTGCTGGACTCGATCCTGAATGGATTTCCCTATGGAATACATATGGCGCCGATATGATCAGAGCTGATGAGGTCTCCATTGAAGAGTTCCGCAAGGACCCTGCGAAATATAGCTTCACTTACCCTACATGTGCAGGTATGAATCTGCACACATGCAACATGCAAGATCTATTCAAATTACTGAACTAAAAATATAGGGCCTGACGTTTTCCATGTGGAGGATATGAATGTCCCCGTTACAAAACCGACAGGCGAGGTTGCAGTGAGGATATATTCGCCGAAGGGGAAGGGCCCCTTCCCTGTTCATGTAAATTTCCATGGAGGTATGTAAAGCTGCTTTGGCGGTAACAGTCGTGTTTGATTTTATTATTAACACTGCCAATAGGGGGTTGGGTGCTCGGTGGACTCAAGAGCGAGGCCGCATGGTGCAGACACATGTGCAACAAAGCAAACATCAAAGTCGTCGATGTCGATTACAGGATGGCGCCAGAATTTCCCTTTCCAACCAGTATCTACGATTGTTGGGATGTCGTCAAGTGGATAATAACCAACGGCGACTCAATGAACATTGACCATAGCAGTGTTTCAATTGGCGGGCTTTCTGCTGGAGGTCAAATGTCTGCCGTTCTTGCACACTTCGCGCGCGATGAAGATATCAAGCTCAAGCTCCACATGATGATTGTACCTGCAACAGACATGCGATACTGTCGGAAAGGACTCCAGCTCGACAAGTCGAATTGTCCGTACCAGAGCGTGCATTTGTTCCATGATGCAGTGTGGGGACCACTTGGTCGTGAGCAATGGTTTTTGAAGTATTGGTTGGGCGATTCCATAGGTAAGCTACTTCCTCAAATTTCCCCTCATGAAATCATTGCTGAGAAGTGTGGTCACAGAGGAGCAGGAAGCAGCGCTGGCCGACTGGAGATGTACGCCGGTGTTGGCGCCCAACTTTCGAAATCTTGCACCTGCGCACATCATCACTGCAGAGTTTGACTTAGAGCGAGATGAAGGAGAGTTCTACGGTGAACTTCTACGAAAAGGCGGTAACAAGGTAACAGTGAAGCGGTATACGGGAGTACCTCATGCGTTCGGGCATTACAACCATCCTGAGAGAGGATTGAAGAAAAGTTTCGAGTATATAGAAGATACTAGCAAACTGCTGCGTGATGTTCACTACGGCGTCTAGTAGAATCAATATTTGTATTTTGTCCGTTATCTCATGCGGGCCAACCGGAATGCATCTTTGTCTTTGCATTTTCGGACATTTTAGATTCAGGTAAAGAGACATAATTTAAAGCTTAAATTGTATGACAGCTACACAATGTTTTTGCAGGCAAAGTAATCAAAAACTCACGAACTGGCTGCAGGAAATAAACTAGCATTGAATTGTGTCACAGACCCCGAAACCAGAGGAACCCTCACCACTACTACCTATGGCCACGATTCCTACCTAATTATTACGAGGTGTCTATCTTCCCAACGCATACTAACAGCGATGGCCGAGATAGGCATCACAGATAGGTCGTGCTGCCGAACGCCACCAATCAAATCGAACGCCGTCGAGTCGGACCCATAAAACCCTTCCGCTATGCCTTTTCCACGCTCGTGACTTTCCCGACGGCGCGTCATAAGCTTGGCTGGCCAGTGTGCGAAAAGATCACGCGGATATTATTGCAAAGGACGATGACTGTGCTATTAGAATAGATATATGGTATTCATTGTGCAAGTAGAAGTATCAATTGAGTCGTGAAAGCAAAGGAATTAAACAACTTGCGGTCAAGTAACCACAGCAAGGAAAATGAGCAGACCAATCGTCATTGTTGGGTAAGAAATCACCTCCAAACTGAGAGATTTATAGACAAGAACGAAGAGAGCTGATATCATATACAACCGAACAGTGCAGGTGTCATAGGACTCGATGTAGCTCTTCTGCTCGCGGAACGCGGCTATGGTCGACATATTGAGATCGTTGCGGAGCATCTCCCTGGCGACACCTCAATAAATTACACATCCCCGTGGTAAGTAAACAAGTTTCATCCACGAAAGAAGCCAAAGGGTTCATTGTTAATCTGTATGGAAATATATAGGGCTGGAGCGAACTTCTCGGCCATTTCTGGTGGCGATCCGAATGCGCTTCGCTGGGACAAGATTGGGTATCAGCACATGATGAGATTGGCAGAGGACCGGGGCACTGAAGCATGCATATCGAAGACACCGTCCTTTGAGTATTGGGATGAAATGCCGGCCTCTGGAAAGATCGATTCAATGGCCGAGTATCTCCAAGATGTAAGTTTTTGTTCCTTGGGTATCTCCTAAACATGGCTGCCACATGCGCAATCTGGAAGAAGTCATGCTGATATAGAATAGTTCAAAATCCTCCCAAAGGCAGATCTACCAGAAGGATGCCAATTTGGAGTATCGTTCACAACCATCACAGTCAACGCCCCGCGGTACATCCAATATCTCTACCAACTTCTCAAAGTAACATACGGCGTGAAGTTCGTCCAGAAAAGGCTGGCCGACATCGAATCGGCGTTCAGAGATCCTTCAACAAAGATTGTCTTCAACTGCACCGGCAACGGCGCGAGAACGCTGAAAGGCGTCGAGGACGAAAAGTGCTATCCGACTCGCGGGCAAATTCTCTTGACTCGAGCTCCGCACATCGCGAAGAACGTCATGCGCCACGGTAAGGACTATGAGACATATATCATTCCGAGGCCGCGGTCGAACGGAAACATCATCCTGGGTGGATTCATGCAGAAGGGTGTTGGGTATGTGCATCATCTTCCCCCCTTCTTGATCATTGAACTGACATAGTTATTAGCACTGGTGACACATTTGCCAGCGAATCTGAATCGATATTGAAGAGAACTACAGGCTTGTTGCCTGAGCTTCTGCAAGGCGACATGGAGGTTTTGGCTGCATTCTCCGGGCTGAGGCCGTCTCGTGAGGGTGGTGCACGTGTACAGAGGACGAGCATCAAGCTCGATGGCGGGAAGGAGGGAGTGCTGGTGCACAATTACGGTGCTGGTGGTACTGGGTTCCAGGCTGGTCTTGGAATGGCGAGTGAGGCGGTGGGCACCGTGGAGGACTTAGTGTCGAGTCTGCCGCGGGAAAAGAGTCGTCTATAATGGATCTGGTGGAAGGAGCTCTGGTTCCTTTTAGTATCATAATATAGCATCTTCCTCTGATGTTAATGCCAAACATGCAATGGCCTGATTGTGTTGCCTCCGTCGTTAATTACTAGGAATGCGCAAATATTCTGCTTGCGCCTCAAGGTCAAGTCGATGTTGGTTTCAGGCTTTCTTGAAGCGCTTTTTCGACATGAGGTTCCAGATGCATAACCCGACTCAACCCCTTCCAAAACACCGCATCGATCCTCAGTAACCCCAGACGCAGCACTGGCAACATGGTTGACTTGAGTCGCATCTCCCTACGCGCGACGTGCAGGTCTTGGAACCAGCACACTGCCTCATCCGTATCAGGCGACGAGGTCGCCATCATCAGGTCGATGAAGCAAATCGACGAGAACGCAACTTGGCTCCAGTGCGGCCAGAAGATCCGAGAATGCTCTTCCTTCAATTCTTTGACAAACGTTAATGCAGCCGTGGTTGCGGAGCGGAATCCCGTCCTAGCAAGCCCGAGGACGCTTTGGATATCTGTTGAGCTGTTCCCGTTCAGCGAGTGTTGTGCGCCACTAGCAGCACCGGGTTTTGCGAGGAATGGCCGCATGATCGCGCGGAAGATGGTCATCTGTACGTAGTGATACCCGAGAAGACTGATGGTGGAAAGGGGATTAGGTTCCTCGCTATTGTGCGACTGCTGTGAGAACTCCCGGTGCCATTGAGATGTCTTTTCTAGGATCTCGCGGGCGATGCTCAGCGTTTTGGTAGGATCTGAACTCAGCTCTTGAATTGCTCGCATGGAGCTTTGACGGGGTTAGCGTGACCTCTGATTATCCAGAAGAACGAGTAACTTACTAAAGGCGAGTGAGAGCTTCGTCCATATAGATCCCTAGTTGAGTGTAATATAGGAAATGGGACCATGTATCCGATTCTATTGTCGATGCATGCACATCTTCTTTTTCCAAGCGAATCACAAGCCAGTTGTCCGTCGAGACCAGTGGTGGGCGGCCCAAGCTACAAGCCAACCACTTGTCTACAGAGAATATCGAAAACGCAATCCGTCGGCGAAGGGATATTTGCCAACGCGGCAGTTTCCAAGACGTCGGATCATAATGCAACCCCAAGCTCTGAGCAGTCGATACAAGTAACCCGTGCAACGACCACTTGACAGAAGATTCTAGGACTAAAGGATTAGTCGAAGGGCGGATCACAAGCAGAAGCAAAGTCTGTACAGTTTCCAGCCCTGGTGCGTGCGATTCGTACTGCAAGGCTTCATGTATTAACCGGAACAGAGCTTGACTGTCCAAGGTCTCGTAGGCCAGCTCAATCGATAAAGCTTCGTCGAACCGTGCAAACAATTGGCCGACCAGGTATATTGCAGCCAAAAGATACGCGGGACTTGTATCAGGGTCAGGGAAACGAGTCTCGGAGAAAATTGGATACAGCGGAAGTACAAAGGTGCGGAATAGTGATATCAGTCGTCGACCAGTGTCACTCGAGACCATCTTCTCAAGCTCACCTCTGGCCACAAGAGGCGATATCTCTTGCACGCCATTTTCTTTCCTGGAGGAAGAGAACAAGCTGGGCTGGGAGATTAAAAATTGAACAGGGAAGTTCCCGCGCAGCACCGATTGTATCGATAGTTGTTTGAATCCAAATGAGCCATTGGAGTCATATTGATAGTTCTGTAATACATAAGGATCCATGTCGCCGCTAAAACCTAGAGCCTGGGGGTTTGCGGCGTCAATCCTATCTAGATTTGGTTCATGTAGGTTTTCCGTGCAGTCTGCTGAATCTTGAGTCCCAAAAAGAGTCTGAACTTCTTGCGGACTAATCCCGTCTTGCATCGAACCGCGGATCGGAAATTGATGGTCAAAATCGATAGTCTCGAAAACATGTGAAAAGGGATCATCCATGTTGTCGAATAAGTGATCATAGTTGGATGTGCTGCTCATGGGGCTTCCATGCTGCAGTCCAGAGAATGCTTGCAACGAGGCCGATTGAAGGCCATTCGCAGATGGTTCTGCCGCCGCAGATTGGTCGGGACCGGCCATGGCTAGAGGGACAGGCTGCGGGCTTGGTGGGCTCATCTGACCTTCCATCAACGGAGCGTTCGAAGAAACATCGTTGTCCGTAAGGTGGTTTGGTCGTTTCCTAGGCTGCGCGGCTTCGACAAAAGTACATTGCCTTTCGTGAAGCGCACAAAGGCGGCAGGGCAAGCCACCTTCGATGCGACAGGCTGTCTTGCGTGAACGACAGAAGTCACATGGTCGTTGTCGCTTGCTCATATATTTTCGATTGGACGATGACATTGAGCAAAAACATGAGCAGAAGGGCGGGAGGTCATGTGTGCCCGTTTTGACATGTGCATTTCCTAGTGAGGTGAGGATGCAAGCTGAGAAGCTGAGTTAGTGCCAGTTGCGTTAGTCGAAACTCGGATGAAAATCGGACTAGAAGCGCGAGGTTTCGTGTCTACCTAGGCACAGATGAAGTCAATTGAGGAAGCCAAATAGAAGGTGATTGCATGAGATTAAGAGTGACCGAAAGAATTCATAAAGAATGAAGTGAATTCATGTCTCAAGTACGATCACTTAGCGCACTGTCGTCCTACTGTCATCCAAGAGCTCTCCAGGTCACGGATCGGCAAACTAGAAGACGTTCCAAATTCGAAACCAGTGAAGAAATCATAATCATATCTGGAATTACGAAAAAGAATATCAGGAAAACTGGAAGCCTGGATATCCCTGTTCCTGTTCATGAGCAATTGCGGCTCTCAATCGACCGATGCCACCAAAAAAGAATCGCGGCGCTACGGCTCCCCCTTCGACATTTTCTCCAAAGAACCAGCTCGGTGTCTTCGAAAACAATGTCTGATTAGCAACAGTTGTTATAGTCTCAAACCATTGCTCGTCTGCCTCCTTTGTACTCTCGATAACGCCATTGCCCTTGCCTTCCTTGCGATATTCTTCTGCACGGGCAATCAGGTCCGCGGCGAATGAAGCTCCAGTCTCGGTCACAGGCGCGTTGTTCGCAAATGCTGCGCCAGGGCCATTGACAAAGAACAGATTCGGGAACTTCGATGTTGCAGCTCCGAGATGGGTTCGAGGTGCTTCCGACCAATGGTCCCTCAGACTCAATCCATCACGCCCTTTTATATCGATAGCAAAATACGATCCATCCGTTGCATTGAAGCCAGTCGCAAACACAATGAGGTCGAGCTCATGCAATTTCCCGTCGGATGTTTTGATACCTCCGGACTCAATACTGGTAATCGGAGTCTTCTTCAAGTCCACAGCACTAACGTTCTCTTGATTGAAACGGTAATAATATTTATCGTCTGTGAGTGGTCGTCGCGCAAACCAATCCTTCGATAGAAGCACTTCAGCAGTCTCGGGGTCTTTAACGATTTCTTTGATCTTTCGATGGATGAAATTGATCGCCTCCTTATTCGCCGCTTCATCAGTGGCGAGATCCGAAAACCCACCAAACATGAAACGGAAACCGCTCCCTTCGTCCCAAAGGTCTTGGAAGATATGCTCGCGGTCTTTGGCAGATACGGAAAATACAGGCCTGTTGGGTTCCGGGAATCCGAATCCGAGAGAAGACGCGAACACACTGTGCCAAAGCTTATCATAGTTTTCATTGATGGCCTTCCGCTCCTCAGGAGATACAGGCCGTAGAGCAGCGGGTAAGACATACTGCGGATGTCGAATGAAATGCTCTAGTGACTTTGCATGTTCCGCGAGAGCGCCGACTAGTTGAACACCGGACGCCCCGCTGCCAATGACACCGATGCGTTTGCCTTCCCATTCCACGTCTGGTTTCCATGACGAGCTGTGTACAACACGACCTTTGAACGTCTCCAGTCCCGGGACTTGAGGTATGTTCTTCCGATGCAGAATTCCTATGGCTGTGACCAGATAGCGGACCGTAAATTCGTCACCTGCACTGGTACCGACTTCCCAAACATTCTTCTGATCATTCCAATTTGCATGCTTGAGCTCCGTCTCAAAGCGTATATGCGGGTATAAGTCGTGCTTCCGTGCAATTCCCTGGAAGTATTCTTCAAGCTCCGGCTGAGTAAGGTAATTGTGTGACCATTTGGAGGTCTGGAGTAGTTCCTTATCCCATGAGTATCGGTATGTTTGGCTGTCTACGTCACTCCTAGCTCCCGGGTATCGATTCCAGTGCCATGTTCCTCCAACATCCGTGGCTGAGTCAATAGCTACTACGTCCAACCCCAATTGTTTGAGGAGATAAAGCTCATACAAGCCCCCGAAACCTGTGCCAACCACCAGCGCGTCGTGATGCTTTGATACCGTCATTTAAATGGGGATGCAGTTAAGAATATTGGGAGCTGTGCAATTAATGATCGAGATTCTACTTCCCATCGAAGTCAGACTTATTATCATTTATATATTGCACAGAAGTACTGCATTGCATCAGGTTCGCGCAAGATCACGACACATTGCCTAGTAGATTGCGCAATTCTCAGCAGAATGTCAAGATACATAAAAAGCAAGTAACAAAATCAATGAGCCGAACAAACACCCATCATAACCCAGAAAATTTCATGATACTCCTCTCTGATCTGAGCAAGGCCCTACAAATGATAGTGTTGTCGAGTGCGATTAGCGTGTCATTCCATTTTTAGTTTGTCAGAGCTGCTGGTGCTGCTAATGAGTATGAAATTCCATCCTGATAGGTTGTAAGAGGTTGTAGCTATAATTTTGGAGTCTGAACACAATACACTACCTGGCCTTGCAAACCTCCACACCTTTTTGTTTTCGAACGGTCTATTTTTAATTATTCAAACGCAACAAAAACAAAACGATCCCATATCTCATACTTGGTGAGTATCATCTCGAGTTTCGATCGTGTGTTTAGCGTTTCTTCGGGCCGAGGCTCATGCGCTGATGCTGGGGCTGGTCGCGCTTTTGGCAAGACCCCAACGTTTCAAACAATTGCTTGTTGTAGATCATGCTGCACACAACAATAATGCACACGCAGAAACTTGGAGTGCACGGAGACGTTTCGCTGGGCTTGATTGTTTCTGGTTGGACGGATTTTCGACGAGGATTGATCCGATTGCCGACTGAGAATCCCTACCTGTAACTCCACACACTCATCACAGCAATGCCTTCGCAATGGAAACCTCGATACGATAACAATGACTATGATTCATTGAGTTCCACATTCTTGAACAGATGTGCTCACAAAGTCGGCGACAGTTAACTAAAGACAAAATGCCCATGGAATTGCTCCGTCTAATCGAAATCAAGCAACTTGCGCCCCATATTGTTGGTCTGAATTAAGTTTCGTTCCGAATCATGCTAGGGTTGTTTTAAGTTTTGTCAAAAGGTAAGCAAAATGGACCCAGGCTACGATACACCGGCCGCCAAGAGTCCCGATACACTCGCAACCAAAAAAAAGAAGCTTTGAAACCGAACTTTCTTTCCCATCAGGGCATTCTAGGCATCCAGATTGGTGATATTCCTGTGGAAGCCAAGATCTTACGGAAACACCAATTCACAGCCAAGCAAATCTTGCGTTGGAGATGGGTGTGGAATATGAAGCATATTCCATGAAGATATCAAAATGGGTGGCATTCGGAAGATACTCAATTGCCATCGTTCTAAGTATAAGAAGCCTTGAATTCATTCCAACTACTTGCTGTCATCATCCAACTACCACCACAACAACAACTTCACTTCTATTCTTCATTTCTTTTCTTCTTTAATATCGACATCAAACAGCCCGGTGCTGCAGTCTCAAACGTTCCTTCGATTTCATACTTAATTCTTCATCGTTCCTCAGGCCGTTTCATCAACATCCAACATGCATTTCACACAACAGCTCGCAGTGGCCGCTGGCCTCATCGCCTATGTTTCTGCCCACGGTATGGTCGTGGAGGTGAAGGGTGCCAACGGTGTCAACATGCCCGGATTGACCGTCGCTGACGGCACTCCTCGCGATTGCTCTTCTAACGGATGCGGTTCCCAGGCGGACACCGCCATCATCCGTGACCGCGACATCCAGAGCGGCAAATGCGGCCCTCTAGGCCGTACCCAGGGTAACGGCCCAGTCGACGCTGCCGTCATGATCGCATCTTTCATGGGTACTGGCAACGGCAATGTTCCTACCAACAACGGTGCTTCCGGCAGTGTCGGTGTTGAGGATAACATCCAGAACCAGGGTGGACAGGCCGGGCAGGGCAACCAGGGCGGCCGCGGTCAGAGGCGCCAGTTGCTCGGTGGACTTCTCGGTGGCGGCGGTGGCAACGGTGGAGGTGCCACTGGCATTCAGGGCCTTCTCGGAGGAGGTGGCAACAAGGCTGAGGGCCCACCAGAGAGCCGTGTTGCTGCTGCTGCAGGCACAGGTGCTACCAGCGGATTGCCCACTGCCAACGATGATGGCACCATTGATATGACTTTCCGTCAGGTAAGCATTGGCTTCCACCATAGACATCCGAAAACATTTTGACTAACGGTGACCAGATCAACCAAGATGGTGCTGGTCCATTCGAGGCCTCTGTTGACGGCACCTCTGGTGGAACCGACCCGGCTGCCTTCCAGGACGCTGAGGTCACCAAGGATGTTCCAGGACTTGGTGTCCAGGGTATCTCTCTTGCCACCTCCACCGAGTTTGACATGCAAGTCAAGATGCCTGCTGGTATGACTTGTGACGCCAATGTTGGTGGTGCCAGCAACGTGTGCATTGCTCGTGTCCGCAACGGTGCTGCTGCTGGTCCCTTCGGTGGATCTGTCGCTTTCACCCAGAGCGCCAACGCCAGGAAGAGGGCTATTGCTTACCGTCTCAAGAAGCGCATGGAGATTGTTCGTAACTAGATCTTTGATTCTACTCTGAACAGTCGCAAGGCTTGTAGGCGCGGATATGTAGTTACAGATAGAGTTACAAGGTCGACGCCTCTTGATGAGAATTGACTGAGTAGCAACCGTTGCGACATTCGCTAGAGATAATAGACAATTTCGTTTCTCTTCAAAATTTGGATCATATTGATGACTCGCCTCTAACCATACGTTTATTCTCTAAACCCTACATAGCAAAATAGGAATGTAATTTGACCCCTACTCTCTCGATAAAGCTAACTGACCCATTGAACCAACACCGTTATTTTAAATGCCTATCTTATCACTAACTATGCCATGCAGAATGACTTCATCACATTATTCGAAATTTCTTCTTCACTAGGAAGAACTACGGCCCCATCACCATCGGTGTTGGCTGTCTCCACCCTTTTTGACAATATATGACAAGAATTCCAAAGAATCTATACTTCTTTCATCCGGCCGGACTGAAACTGATGTGACGAAGGATCAACTCAATTTGGATCAGAGTCCCCGGCACATTGTGCCACCGAAGGACTAAATACGGGCAGTTCGGAGCATGCTGGAGAGGCGGCACTCAGTGTCTCGAATGTTTTCCATTCAAAGTCAATCGCGCCGAAAAACACAGAGTTGATAATGCTCAGGGCAAAATTCTCCAGCAACTCTTTAACTCCAATAGATATAACGCATAACGATCGGTTATCGAGGTGCGTCATGTTCGTAATGCACGGCAACCCTCTATTGAGTGGTCTTCTATGAAACAGTGGTAATTTCCACCCTAAATAGTGTATGTAAGTCGAATACTTCCCGTTGGGAGGCTATGACTGTCACTCGAGAGATGGCAGTCATCAGGATAGGAGAAGGCAAGCATATAAGGCAGCCAATATGCTGTAGTATGTATCTAAGATGCTTGTTTGTATATTAGGCGATTGTAAAGGATACGGGACATGCACATTCACTCTTAATCAATGCTCTTTACCTATCCAAGGTAGGATAACCAGGGTTGTCGAAACTCCATCTACGCTGAAATGATGACGATCAATGCAGTGGTTAGTAGAAGACCTTTAGCTCAGTACAGCAGCATCATCGAGTACGAATGCATTGTTAAATCTTTTAGTAAAGTTTGGGGAATCATCTCACCAGGAGTGAAATCAACTGCGCCCAAGTTAGTCCTTCTATGTAATAGATCCAGAGTACTGAAGCGTTTTTTAATCATAGATCATCTATGAAATCAAAGCAGGCCCATATACAGATTCTCACAATTTTAAATCAGCATCTTGCATATTAGGAAAACATTCTCTTTGTGGTAGAGATGATCTTATCATCATGTGTGTCAGTTACTACTCGATTGAGATTTACGTACATGTCTCTATCGCTTTGCCTATTTACTCTTTGATGCCAACACTTTCGATGTAGTAACCAGACAGTTGGCCTGATAATATATTCTTATCTCTGATCTGTAGATGGAACACATCAAAAAAAAGAAAGATTGAGAATCAGAGTGTTACAAAAGTTACTTCGTTTCAACGCGCTAATAAGGGAACACTGGGTCTGGGAAGATCTGTATGGCTCCGCCCTTGGTACGCGGTCGTAGTTTGAAAGAGGCATCGCCAACCTTCTTGACTATAATATGTCCAACTATGTAAAGACCGTTCCTTTCTTGCTCGGGTGTTTGGAGATGGATTGTGATATGCAGCCGTTTTTCTCTCCTACTCCTATGAGGGTAATTACGGATGTAAAGGTTAGCAAAACCTTCGAACTCTTTTCTGCGCGCCAGATGTTCGCAAAGTTTTGTGACATTTTCATGTTTCACTGCGGCATTTGTAGGGGATTCTTCATCAACCCAGCCAACGTGAGTGCGCTCTATATTAGCCATAGCAGATTGGGAATACTAGCTTTAGCAACACCTTTTTTGTGGGGGCACGTTTTTCTGGGGAGCAGCTTTCTCGGAAAGGGTTTTTTGGAAGTTGTATTTGCGAAATGAGTGCTAGTAAGCCTATAGTCGGAAGAGTTACAATCCAGAGACTTTTATATCATATCGTCTGAACGGAGATACATGAGGCACTTTATTTTGGGTGTATGCACAATGTCCTTTGAAACGCCTGGTCATGTCGAGAGTAATTGGACAAAGGAATTAATTAGAGATCATGGTGATCAGATGGGCTTAGGCGCCAAATAGCTAGCAAAGAGACAGTTCAAAATGAACGCATACCAAAGCGACAATATACCAAGCCCCAGAATGTTCTGAAATGATATGATTCGATCATGCTTGATCCATCCACCCAGAGTCCTGAATAAACTCCTCCGTTGTAAGAAGTTCCTCAGCTGTTGGACGCTGATTGGGATCAGCCACTAGCATCCTCCGAAGATACTTCCCAAGCATCACTATGTACCTTTCTACCTCAGGCCTCCCTTCTAAAGGCATGTATTGGGATGCGTCATTTTTTCTGATTTCAACCCTCTCTCTTAGAAACTTCTCATGTTCCTCACTACACCTACCACTATTCTTCCTTAGGATTTCCTCTGCCTCTTTCACTTTGATGTTAGGTAGCTTGTCGGGCCAATACACCACACGTCTCACAATATCCTCCAAAGTATTCTTCCCAAAACTAAACACTGCATAAGGTTAATAAGAAGCCTATAAAAGTTGTTGACCAGGACAACATACCACAAGGCTTTGGGATAGCTTTCCACATGCCGTTCCCTATGGCCTCGATCATAGCACCAAGGAGCCACTCAGCAGTAGACTGGCCGATGTATTCGAAAATCTGTGGAATAAGAGCACGCTTATCTTCATTAAGAAGTTCAAAAATATCCTGGCGTGTGGCAGCCCAATACGTCTAGAACTCGTCAGCTAAAAAGCAAGGTTTCTGAACATCGCCCCCTTACAATGCAAGCAAGCTGCCACACATCTATTGCCTTGGACAGGGGTCTTTTAAAAACCATTTCGGGCGGTGTAAGGGGTTCCGCAACAGCCACAGAATGGGGATACTCGTCGTCAAAGAACGCTAGACATGTATTAGGCCAGCTCGTAATATAAGGGAGCAGTTACAATGACTTACAGGAAGAGAAGTCCACAACCTTTACAAACAAAGAATCTAGAGCCTCCCTTTTCTTTTCATGCTCAATAAATGTCGTAGCATTCGCAACTAAATGCGTTGGAACACCACATTCTAGTGATTTCCCGTTGTGTCTCGTAACCTTGCCAATCCAAGGCTTATCGTATGAATAGTACTCAGGTAGGGGAAACATGATATTTGTACTGCTCAAATCTAGGGGAATGCAATCCTTAGTAGGGGAACCGTATTATTGCACTGATTTACTAACCTCCGTGAACAACATGGCACTTATGCATAAAGTCCAGTGCAAGTAGTAATTGCCGACTAAATTGGCGACACTCAGATTCACATAGCCGGCGTATAGGTTTTTGACGAAAGGTATAGTCGTCCAAAGTTTCCCCCAGTGGTTCCGTGACAATGCATAGGTGGTTACCGTTGATTCCCTTATGGTAGAAGTGATCAAGAAGATGAAGAACATGCTTTCGCCCTAGATGTTCCAGCGAGCTGTCGCGGAATCGCTGCAAGATTCGCAATTCCTTATTGTCGCTTTGGGATATCCTTGCTGCTAATACCTTAATAGCAACGAATTTGTTGTCACTGTCACACGTTAATTATTTGAACTTGAGATAAAGTTGCACAGAACCTATCGCACTAGATGTCTCTTGCTCTCCAAACAGTAGAGGAACATCCCCATCCAAGCTTTTGCTCGATCCGGTACCGCCCTTCCTTGTACAAATCGCCAATATAGACAGGATGAAACAAGTCCGGACCGTAATAATCTAGCGATTCAGCCGGGACAGCAGCACTGTAACCAGAACGATGACGCCAGTTTCTTTGGTCCTTAGCACTATCGTCAGAATCGAGCGTGCTATCTGAGCTAGGATCATCGTCAGAATCTAGCATGCTACCTGGGCTAGAGTCATCGTCAATGTCTCGGGTGTGCATGCTTTCAGAGCCAGGGCAGTCGTCAATTTTTCTAGCAATCTCTTGAGAATGTGTGCTTTCAGAGCTAGAGCCGTCCTCAACCTCCCGAGCACGTATGCTTTCAGAGACAGAGCATTCGCCAATCGTTTCAGAAGGTGCGCTTTCAGAGATAGAGTAATTGTCGACCTGTCGAGTATCCATGGCAGATGCGAAAGGAGAGGTTGTTCATCGAAGAATGTCGTTGGTCAAAAGCGTACGCAACTATTGAGGTCTGCCTTTTGTCCTGGTCCAACGCTTGGCTTTTAAATGTTGAATAACTCTGCCAAAACCCTTGGATATGAGTAAAAGGACTTAAAAGCGTTGGCTGTGTTCTCTAGAAGCCATCCTAATAAGCGTCAACTGAAACTCAGGCGGTTGAACCGTTCTCCTGCAATGCGTGCCGCTCTTGAAAGGCGTCAAAGGCCCATAGCGTTTTGTGGCGGTGGGCTCAACAAAGAAGCTATTTCTTTCTAGATAATGAGATCTTATAGGTCAAGGAAGCCTAACCAAGAAATATCGTCTAGTCTCTCTTGGTTCTTGACGGACTCTTCCTTGAACGGAGAAAGGGATCATTGCGCCATGGTAATATCGGCAAGCAGCCACCCTCTTTGTTCTTCGCACTCATCTAGCGGGAGACAGTGACAAGTGAGCTACTAACTGTCGTTATCAAGAGAAGAAAGAATGAAATCATTGAGGCATGACGAAACGAAGCATCAGAGCCAATCCACAAGTTGAGATGTAATTCCTTAGAAGGAAGTTTGGAGGCTCACCACAGTACGAGATGGCATAGCGGACCAGGTATCAACACTAATTTGTATGATAAGTAAGTACACTTCCACAACCAAGGAGCAAAGATGCAAGCACCAGTCAACATCCCCTACTTGCAATTGAAATCTCCTCATTCGGCCGTTAAGGCTTACACCGCTGGAGAGTACACTCATCCTCCCCTCAATGCTGCGATCGCTGAAGTGCATGTTGAACAGCAACAGGAACATGACTTTACCCTACTGATTCTATGACTAGGCCAATAAGGCAGCTGCAAATTATGGTAGGATACTCTTCTGGTGCAACTGTCCAGCGTTACATCTCCGCAAATGTATCATTGCAAGCACGGTGTGGAAGCGATAATTGCTAGTGCTATGCACTCCTAGGAGAATATGGCGTGCCTATCAATTACGTAGATGGATGGTTCATAGTGTATTACGGTTACGCATGACTCCTTTGCATGCCACAAAATTGCATCAAGCCAGATGTTTGAAGCGCAACATGCGCCAAGATTTGCAACCATTGTAAATACGCTAACACAAGAAGGAAAAAGCTAGAATTTTCCCCCTCACGTGCCTTTTCCGTGCACCTCCTCGCCTGCATCTGTAATGGTCTAGGACTTTAAGTCTTCAGTCACTGCTACTGTTCAGAACAGCGCTTGAATAGGGCATCAGCACACACAAAATGGCGTATGGGACCACGCAGTCTACTGCAACCCTTGATACTCCTCCCTCAGAATCAATACCCACACCATCCACAAGCCGAGATGCCGAGGAACACGAATCTGAACTACCAACAAGGGTCAAAGTATGGCAACGATTGAAGTCTTTCTACTACCGGAATTTTGGCCTGTTTCTAGTATTTCTAGCCCAAACATGCGGTTCTATAGTGAGTTATCTTACCTTCCCACTGTATTATACCACGCTAACACGGTGACGTTCAGATGAACACAGCAGCAAAGCTGCTCGCCACGGGATATGAAGAAAAATTCCATAGCTTGCAGATCATCTTTGTCCGGATGTCATGCACGACTATCATCGGCTGTTTATACATGTGGTATAATAAGACTCCCGACTTTCCGTTGGGGAGACGCGGAGTTAGGAAATTGCTGGTCTTGCGAGGCTTTGCAGGATTCATAGGATTGTTCGGACTCTACTGTAAGTTCTCGTTGTGTTCCCGAGATCATTGGAGCAACATATGTTAACGTACAATCTAGATTCACTCACATGGCTTGAATTTTCCGATGCAACCGTCATAACGTTCTTGATTCCCACCATGACAGCCATTGTCTGTTTCGTTTGGCTTCGAGAACCCTTCACGTATAAAGAAGCTTTTGCAGGTTTCATCGCGTTTTGCGGCGTTTTATTTGTTGCTCGGCCGCGATGGCTATTCCCCCATCCTCCTGCGGATCCCATATCCGGCAAGCCAGAGCCGCATGGTGAAGCAATTGTAGATGCTTTCACTATGATCAGCGAACATGCATCACAAGAAATCAGGGTAACTGGTGCCATATCTGTGAGCCAACATACGATAGCTATCATGTTGGCTATTGTGGGAACATTGGGGGCATCAATGGCATATGCCACAATCCGTGTCATTGGGAAACGCTCACACGCGCTCATAAGTGTGAATTACTTCGCTGCCATCGCGACGGTTGGTTCCGCCACTATCATTCTTGCTCACCCAGATCTCCACTTTGTGATCCCTCGCACTCTGGGTCAATGGGGGTTGGTCACTATCATTGGCCTTACTGGCTTCTTGCTCCAGTTTCTCTTAACTGAAGGACTGCAACGAGAAAAGGCGGGCCGCGCAACAAACCTGACTTATCTTCAACTAGTATTTGCACTGGTGATAGAGCGTGTCATTTGGGGAACAACACCGCCAGTCGAGAGTCTTGTTGGTGCAATGCTCATTATCGGTGCGGCAATCTGGGTCAGCCTCCAGAAGAATGCACCAATTGTCGATCAGAAGACACAGATCCCTGATGAGGAGAGCAGACTGTTGGGAGACGATAATGAAAGGACTCGATGATGCATCCTCGCGAACTAATGTCTCACAATATCTATATCTTACGACTTTTCACAATTCCTCAAGCTTCTAGAATTTCGTGTTTTTCCAGGCTCTATTGTTCAGACGATACGATTACGCTCGCTAGTCAGCATTGGACTGTAGCAGGCCGTACGCTAGGCACATAATACGAAAGTCTTATGTTGCACTTGTCTACTAATGTTTTTGGCGGTTGAACTGGCTTAGCGAATGAGGAAGGAGGTTAAATAATTACGACTCTGACAGAACAACCGAAGATAGACGAATTGTGCGATAGGCGCAGTTGACAAATAGCAGGCCAACCGAGGCCAGCCCCGCTATGCGAAGTGGTATGACCGGGTTGCCGTCATAGTTTAAGCTGACAATAATAAGCAGCATTGTTTTCTTCCATTTGGAATTCATTGCACTTTCGCTCTGTGGTTACAAGTCGTGATGGAGTCGATTTTACAATTGCTGCAGGACGTTCGCGGCTATGCTAGCCCGGCGAACATTGGCCTTGCATTGGGCTCGCTAATTGCTTGTGTGAGTGAAAACCAATCGAATGGCTGTTGCCTTGCGAACATAGATATGTGAAGAGCATCAGCATGGAAATTCTTGACTAACGAATCTTGCAGGCCGCAATCTATGCTTTCTATGGATGCATTTACAATATCTACTTTCATCCTCTATCTCACATTCCCGGCCCTTTTCTCTCTCGTGCCTCTGGTATCCCGTATACGCTGCGCTTGCGCAATGGCAGCATCGCACCCTGGATCCAGAAGCTGCACCGTACTTATGGTGATGCGGTTAGAGTGACACCCACCGAAGTTTCGTTCATCTCTGGCGAAACGGCATGGCAAGATATCTACGGATTCCGCATCGGGAAGCATGCAAAGACTGGCGCGTACTCCAAAGATCTTCAATGGTTCCCCAAGCCGCACAACGGAAGCTATTCCCTGGTCGGTGCAGATGAGGAGACGCACTCTCGAATGCGAAAGACTATGAGCCATGCCTTCAGTGACAAGGCCCTGAGAGAGCAAGAATACCTCGTACAGGAGTTGATCGATCAACTCATTCAGAGACTCCACGAGAAAGTTGAAGAAAAGAACCCCGTCTTGGATATCACGCGTTGGTACAATTACACGACTTTCGACATCGTGACAGACCTCACTTTCGGCGAATCTTTGCATTGTCTAAGAGATAGAGGTACTAACCCATGGATTGATATGGTTTTCAGCGCCCCCAAAGCCATTGGAACTCTTGCTACCCGCCGCAAGTACCCAATCTTCGACTATTATGACAGATTCACGGCGTTCTTCTCCGATAACTCCAAGACTGTTAGCCAGCGTATCGCGTTCTTCAAGCTTGTGACCACCAAAGTAGAAGAGAGAATAGCCAAGCAAACCGACCGGCCAGATTTCATGACTCACATACTGAAGAACAATGGCATTGGGGAAAAGGCTTTGACCAGACCTGAGATAGTGGCTAACAGCGCGCTGTTGCTAGTTGCTGGCAGCGAAACAACCGCCACGACATTGAGCGGTGCAACATGGCTTATGCTCAAGAACCCAGAGGTCTACAAGAAAGTTGTTGCTGAAGTGCGATCGCGCTTCACAAGCCAAGACCAGATCACCATGGAGGAAGTCAATAAATTGGAATACCTCATCGTCATGTTTCAAGAAGCGTTCCGATACTACCCCCCCGTTCCTACAGGTTTCCCTCGCATAGTCCCTCCTGGCGGCGACAGAATCTCTGGTTTCTATATCCCTGAAGGCACTTCTGTTTATGTTTCCCAGCATGCGACGAACCATTCCGATCGCAATTTTGCGGATCCAGAAGCGTTCGTGCCAGAACGATGGCTCAAGAACCCCGACGCCAAGTACAAGAATGACAAACAGTCCGTCGTCAATACGTTTTCCTTTGGTCCCCGTGCCTGTCTCGGCAAAAAGTAAGCTCTCAATGCCCCTCCAAACTTTGCACTCCTTTTGTCTTCAAAACATTAATATGCTGACTCGTGGATCACAGCCTTGCATATGCCGAAATGCGCCTGATCATGGCCAAAGTTCTCTTCAATTTTGACCTGGAACTACAACCAGAAAGTTATGATTGGATGTCTAGGATGAAGGTCTTCACACTTTGGGACAAACCGCCGCTAATGGTGTCTTTGCGGCCCGTAAAGCGGTGAAAAGTCGTTGCGGAGTGGTGACGCATGCTTTGCCTCGTGGCATAATGACGAAGATACGATAGAGGAAAATGCTAGCTATGTTACAATGATCAATCATGTATATCGTGTACTAATACGAATGGGCGACAAGCTCGGCTTTCTTCCTATCAACATTTCGCGATGAGCTGATTATTTCTCGCCACTATGGAACGGCACAATTCTCCAAAAAAATGAAAAAGGGAAATAAGCGGAAACATAATGCACGAGGTGGGGTTTCCGTCCGTTCGTCCTCACTAACAATGTAATACGAGGACCTCGTTTCTTAGTTACCCTTGGCGGACAGGCTTATTATGACCGTATCAGAAGCGATGTCCTTCTATCCCATAGTGAAATAATGCAGTGGTGTTATCATTTACTGCCCCTCTCAGTTCATCCCCTAGGTTCATGCGTTCCGCAGTTGCTTTTTGACCACTTTACGTAGCCATCCGAATACGGATGCTGGGATGCTCCAAACAAATGTGCTCTTCGTATTGTTGGCGAGACCCTCGTACTTGTATTGTCCCAAGACCCACATATCGGGAATATTCATGTTACCGGGCCAGCTCTAGACTGAATGGAATCCCCAGGTTTCTCTCCAGTAACCTGTCTACTGGGACATTAGATCTACTATGGAATACATTGTATTCGAAGCATCCCACAACGGGATTGTATTGCAAATAATGGCTTCTATAGACTATAAACTCATTATTCGTTTATATAGTAATCTTGCGTGATCAATTTTTGTGTCTCACGCTGTAAGCCTTGGAATGCCGCGTTTTGGACGATGTCTCAATCGGGCAGGTGAATAATGACATTACTAGCTTCGATTATTACGATGTTAGACCTGGAGCCGTACTCGGGCAAAGGCTACCGACGGTTGACATAGATAAGATTTCTGACATTACTCCGCTCGTACAAGTAGGGCTTTGAACATCATACGACAATAGAGGCAGAGCATTTCGTCTACACCTCTTCTCATCATACAGAATGGTTGCGACAGTAGAAATCGAGGTCCAGTTACCCCTGCTCAAGGAGCAGGAGCTTGAATTGTACGGTTCTGCCTGGGCAATTATTCTGGCACGCCGTGCCGGGGATTTGGAAGCCAGCGATGTCAGTTTCCAATGCGCAATTGGAGCGCGGCAAGACGCGCAGCCTCTACCGCCACTACGACTAGGATTTGATCCGGAAACTCGAGTGGGTGATTTCGTGCGTAACACAAAGCAAAAGCTGGGAGATCTTGCAAAATCAACATGGCCAAATAGCAATCTCAAAAATGCGACTTGTGCCACCTCGATAATAATTGCCGACATCCCAGAAGTGAATATCGAAATCACGAGCAGCCACCAACGCGATGGCTCCGACATCGAATCTCGCGTTCTCATCGGCCAACTCGAACAGACAGTGTCTCAACTTAGCACGTTGGACGCCTCAACCCTGGTTCGAGATGTTCAGATATTCAGCGCTGCAGATGAGCAGTGTATACTTCAATGGAATTCAACACCTCCACCAAGCGTGAACGAGACACTTTGCAGCCTTTTCGCACAACAAGTACAAATTCGACCGAATGCGCCTGCCATTTGCTCCTGGGATATGAACCTTAGCTATGCAGAGCTGGATGTCTTATCGAAGAACCTTGCGGGCGAATTGGTTCGCCGAGGGGTTGTTGGGGAAGATGCAGCAAACCAAGATATAATCGCACTGTGCTTGGACAAGTCAGCGGTCACAATAATAACCATGTTGGCCATTTTGCGAGCCGGCTCTTGCTTTGCACATCTCGGCATAACGAACCCTATCCAACGCCAGGCCCAGTTTCTCACAACTTGCAAGGCCAAATTCCTGATCGTGGATAAGAGCAATATTGAGCGTCTCACGGATCATAAATCATTGGTTGAGGGCTTTGTAGTAGACGAAACCTTCATTCGCGCCCTTCCTGATTTATCGGACGCACTGCCAGAGCCTACACCCTCCCATGCCGCTGCGATCACGTTCACATCGGGATCAACTGGCACGCCTAAAGGGATTGTCGTCGAACATGGTTCTATCGCAACAACCAGTGAGGGCATGTGCGCACCAGACCGTGTGAATGTCGGTCCACACACACGCACGTTCCAGTTCTCAGCCTATACGTTTGATGTGAGCGTAGGCGACGTTTTCTACGCTCTTACCCGAGGTGGCTGTGTGTGCTCACCGTCAGAACAAGAACGAATTAGCGACCTCGCTGCAACAGTGACACGATTGGAGGCTAACTGGGCATTTTTCACGCCCTCTGTGCTCTCTTTGTTGGAGCCCAAAGACGTACCGACATTGCGAACGCTTCTCGTTGGAGGAGAATCACCCTCGCAGAAGCATATTGACCTATGGGCCTCAGATCCGACGGTATCGGTTCACCTTATCATGGGACCAGCCGAATGTGCCATTTACTGCTCTGTAACGAATGCATTTGTAGCTGGCCGTGACAATGCCGCCAACCTTGGCCGTCCGGCTGGCTGTCGCATGTGGGCTGTAGATCCCAATGACCACACCAAGCTTGCACCTATAGGATGTCCTGGAGAAATGATTGTCGAGGGTCGCAATGTAGCAAGAGGCTATCTCAGGGACCCAGAAAAGACGAATCGTGTCTTCCTCGATGGTGCACCATGGCAACCACCATTGCCCACCGAAGCATCTCAATTCTTGCCATCGGTCAAACGACTTTACAAGTCTGGAGATCTCGTAAGATTCCACGCCAACGACGGAACGTTCTCCTTTATTGCCCGGAAAGATAACCAGGTCAAAATCCATGGCCAGCGCGTAGAACTAGATGAGATTGAGCACCACCTAGAAGCTGCAATACCCGGTTCAGACACTGCTGTAGTTCTCCTCAACACAGCTTCACAGCATTCTAAGAAGTATCCCCTCATCTCGTTTCTATCTTTCGCAAAAGACTCTGCAGCCGTCAAAGAGGCCCAGAGCCGTCCCACCCTGCAATTGACCGCTGAGGGAAAAGATGTGCTGCATCAATCCAAAGAGAACCTGTTAAAGGTGATACCATCATACATGATCCCCACACTCTTCATACCAATTCCCGCCATACCATTCTCAATGAACGGAAAGAAGGACGTCGCAACCCTAAGACAAATTGCGCAAAACCTTACACAAGAAGAGTTACTCGCCTTCTCCTTAACGGAAGCATCAACGCAGTCAACGACACGACCTTTGACTTCCCAAGAAGAACAATTGAGAGACCTATGGGTCGAAGTCCTATCCACAAACCCAGCAGATATAACTCCAGACAGCGACTTCATCCAGGAAGGTGGCGACTCCCTGACTTCCATGCAACTAGTCACCGCAGCAGCTAGGAATAACATCCATCTGCCCGTTTCCATCATAATCTCGCAGCCTCGACTATCGGACATGGCCTTGAAGATGGGCACTCTAGATACTTCATCTCAAGACGCAGTGCCCGATAATTTCTCTCTGATCAAACAGACAGTAGACGTCCCAAGTCTCAAGGCTCGCTGTGCCACCGTCTGCAAAATAGACGTCGACCAAATCAGCGACGTCTACCCCAGCACTTCGCCCCAGGCAATGCTCCTGGGCGCGGCACTCATGTCTAAGCCAGGAACATACGTGCTACGTGTGACTTTCCAACTCCCTACATCCGTTTCTTTGGACAAGTTCATATCAGCCTGGGATACAATGACCCAGTCCGCGGAAATCGTCCGCACAAGGCTCGTCAAAGATGAGGATGCGGGTGCGGTACAAGTCGTGACGAAGGGGTTCCAGTGGGATCATTACAATGATCTTAAAGAATTTGAGGCAGAGGAGTTTCCTCGCATGGACTTCGGTACGCCGTTAACGAGACTTGGGGTCGTAAAGAATAGCCCAGGAGGAACGCCGGTGTTTGTGTTCACAATGCATCACGCCCTTTATGATGCTTTCTCGCTCAACATCATCTTCGCTGAAGTATCAAAGTTATACACAACAGTAAGATCAGACATCCATCTCGTCTCATACAATACCCACTAACATCCGACAATAGGGAAAACCAACCCCGCTCGCCCCATTCAAGAACTACGTACGCTACATCTCCCGTCTCCCCCTCCAGAAATGTCTCTCCTACTGGACTTCCGCACTCGCCAACAGTCCCGCGCCCTTCTGGCCCAAACGCGTCACCCCAGGCCACCTCACGTCCGACACGATCCGCGAGCACCTTCCCATCCGCACGCGGCCCCACGAATTCACGCTCGCCATCTTTGCTCAAGCCGCCTTCTCCCTCCTCTACAGCGCCAAGTCTTCCGCGGACGACATCATCTTCTGCATGTCGTTCTCGGGCCGCGAGGTCGAGATCCCGGCGATCCTCGACACCGCGGGTCCGACTCTCTTCACGGTGCCATTCCGCACGAAGATCAGTAGGAAGGAGTCCATCTTCACGTTGCTGGATTCAATTCGTCAGACGATCCTCACGGTCGCCGAGTACGGTCACATTGGATTGCCTGCCATCGTGCGTTCGACGCCCGACGCCGCGAATGCGGTGGACTTCCGCGCATTGTTCGCGGTGCATCCGAAGGGGTTGGAGATGGACGAGGAGGTGTTCGGAAAGAAGCTGAGTTATCAAGAGGAGATGGGTCGGATGCCCTTGTTGTTTGAGTGCTGGGTGGCAGAAGGTGGGTTGGACCTGGTGGCGGAGTATAACACGAGTAGCTTGGAGAAGGAGGAGGTCGAGGAGTTCGTCACGAAATTCCGGAATCTCTTGCCTATGCTTGTAGAGATGGATTGGGAGACGTCGATAAATGATGTTAGTGTGTCATGAGGCATAGAGTATAGAACTTGTTACGTTTATTGAACAGAAGGGATATATTCTTATCCCTTTATCGACAACATTGATCCTTACGCCGACTGAGAAATCTAATTATGATAGCGGAATTACTCGCGTTTCCTATCTCAGTATAAACGCCTGCAACAAGCAGTCTCAACAATCAACTACCACTCGCTCAATCTGATGATACTCTGTCGAGTACTTGTTTTAAAAATTGTGGGTCCAAGCCAGCATCATCTCGCTTTTTTCTACGTGCTTCCTCAAAGTGTGCAACGATCATCGGAAAGGATGTCTGGTTCTGCAAAAGACGGAGGAGGCTATGATAGCGTTCCTTGCGGGTGGGGAGGCTCTTTCGTTCATCGTCTAGGAGCTTACATATGCGTTCTGGAGGTTTGAATTCGGGAGAAGTTTCGTGCCAGTCCCATATCAGGAAGAGCTTTTTGTCCTCTTTTTCTATGCTTGCTAGCCATTCTGCGTAGTCCTCCTTGCCGAATCCATGCTCACTGGCCATGCTATTCTCTATGATGAGAGAAAAGTCCGGATCTGGTACACCAGCAGCGATTATGGAGAGGTGAGAGTCAGATACTCTGACAATGATTGGTGTGCTGGCACCCCTAGGGATACACAATAGGTCGCCCTCCCGAATCGTCTTAATTCCTTGAGTTACGTGGTACGTTAATGTTCTGGGGAGAATGGACCAGTAAAGGTCACGCCAGAAGATGGAACGTGTAGCAATGTTGATTGTCTGTATGTCTTTTCCTTGATGAGTACGGATTATTTTACCAAGTAAGCCTCCTTTGGTCTGTAATGTCGCAACCTGTGCATCATCCCACGTATTAACTACTGCATCTTCGTCGGCGGATATTATGGAGGTAATGAAGTTTCGGAACACTTGGGACCAGGACAGCTCGTAATCAGGCATAACATCCATGGTCGAGTCGCTCCAAGTAGCCATCCCAATCAATGCATAGATTTTGTCGCGCGGATCTGTGGCCAGGTGATTGTGGAAGATGTCGACGAGCTTTACCAACGTGTGATAGTTGAGGGTTATTCCACTTGGGGCATCGGAGACCAGGGCCGTGAAACTCAATAATCGGGCTACAGACAGCACTTGCGAAATGAGTTCGGAGCAATCCCATCCCCGGCTTAATGTACCTATCGAGGTGAGGGCACTACTAAAGGCCTGCCCACTAAGTTCAACATCGCCACATTTGATTACAACTACCTCTGCAGCGGCCACTTCCTGGAGGATCTAAACATACTCATTAGCTCGATGCCGAAATGTTTATCGTAGGGCCATACCCAAATGCGTCGAAACCATGGGCGTTGGAAAAGAGCGAGCAGTTGTTCACGTTTCTTGCCAGATATGTCCAGGATCTCTCCCACGTTATCGCCTCTCAGCTTATCAGACTGTACATTTGCGATCACACGCAGCATCTGCATTGCCTCGAAACTGCCATCGTGCTCTTCGCCCAACCACACCACGACTCGACTTGCGTTATGATAGATTTCAGCCATCATCTTGACTTGCGCAGCCCGTTCTTTCAGATCTTCCTGGTTGATGCAGATTGCGTCGATCCAAAAAACACGCTGGAAGAACCCATCTCGAAGGTGATGCATCGCCTTCTCTAGATTCGAGGTGACTGGGAGTTCGGCGTCGTCAACATTAATGTTGCGCGTATCTGTTGGATCACCCCAGACATACGACAGAGCTTCGTACACATGCGAACTTTGTAAATTGGAGAGATCGTAGTCCACAATCCGACATCGTATCTGGGCACGGCGATCGGTGTTAGGCAGCAAACACAATAGTCGGATGTGAGAGCTAGCAGTCGGCAAAGACGAGTAAATATAGCGGGCCATGAGCACGATGATGCGGAGGAGAAAATGGATGGGATGAAGACTGTTCTGTCAGAGATTGGATCACCTTGTCTCAGCCTTGTGAGACTGTACTCGAAGAGCTGAGGCGATGCTAGACACGTGATCCTGTATGCAAGGATCTGGAAACAACACAGACTCCAGGAATCATTCCATTCCTTTACATCCGTCGAGATATAGGCCCTAACAAAATGCAAGATGATGATTAATAGCCAAGTAACGCCACTCCGATGCATTTTCATTTACAAGATTTTATCGTACTCCAGGGATTGGTCCTTTCTTCTCGTTCGCACCGAGTTCCTCCTCGCTCCAGCCGTTTCCTGCGCCAACTTTGCGTCCACCTTCTTTCCTCTTTACACGGCACCAAAGTGAGATGTCCTTATCCCAAATGAATTGCCAGATGACATTCACCCAGCTCTTGCACTGAGGTAACTCGTCGTAGTATTCGTGGGCCATTCTATTCAAAGCCGGCAAGCGTGTCCAAGGTACTGCAGGGAAATCGTGATGCTCGTTGTGCAGGCCAACGTTGTAGGTAAGAATGTTTAGCGGACCGTAGTAAGAATATGTTTCGGGTAGAGGAATCTTGTTTGCTGGATCGCGAGCCTCCTCAGGTTGCTTGTCGAAGACATAGTGCTCCGCAATGAAATGTCCGGCGCAGGGATGGAGTGACCCAGCCAAGAAAGAGCTGAGAATCATGTAGCCCAAAGCACGGCCACCGATGAATTTGATGAGCGCAAAATCGAATGCGAATTGTACAGCGATGTTGAGAAAGTGTATTTTCGTCAAAGGTAGCTGATAAACGAACATGGGACGCAGAGCATAGAACAAAATCTGGAAGGTGCAAAAGAAGGCCTTGCCGAGGACGGAATCGAGGAAGAGAGCTTCAAGTGGCGTGGGGAGATCGGTATCCAGGCCGTCCACGCCGAGGGATTTGTGATGAGTGAGATGGTAGGGCTGCAACACTGTTAGCTAGAACTTTTGCTTGCCGTGTTGTCTGGCAGCTACGAACCCTGAACGAAGCACTGTATGGTATGCCAATGGGCAGGTTTGCGAAGATGGCGAAGAGCCTGTTTGCCTGAGCACTCTTGAATGCCAAATTGTGAGATATCTCGTGGATAGCGAGGAACAGGTTTTGATTGGCGGTTGCTCCGATTATGTATGCGGTGAGGAACGTTGGCCATGAAATGAATGGCTTATCACGGAGGAGGTATGCGCAGAGCACCTGTAGGGAGACAACGAAGAGGACGACCCATTTTGTTAACGGTTCGGGGCCGCAGAGCTTGGTCACCTAGATCCAGGAGTCAGAAATTGAGGCCAGAACATTAGGAGGATCAGCTTGCCTCTGGGTGGTCCTTGATGATGGCCATTCGTCGTGTCCGATGCGGCTCTTCGGTGTAAGTCCAGAAGAAATGATCATGGTCGTTTTCTCCTTGAGCATTGGAGCCTACAGAGGTCTGTTTCTCCTGTGCCTTGACCGTCACCCTCTCCACGGCGGGCTTCCGTGGAGGGACGGTGGCTGTAGCGACAGAAGACCGCATGATCGCAGTCCAGTCGTGGATATGGGGAGAGAGGGCGGAATTGAAAATGGAGGAGAGTGAAGAGAGTAAGAAGGATTGAGAAGCGGGGGGGTTGTTATTTTCTCCTTTGAAGATCGTCAGGAAACCCACCCACCTTAGGACTCGTACCAGAAGAGTATCGAAAACATCTGGACCCTTGCGTGTCCTGTCTTGTCCTGTCTTGTCCTGTCCCGCGGCGTGGCGTGGACGTGGGTTCATGGATGGGCCATGGTTGGCTGATCCATCGGGGGATCAATCTTTCGCCGAGCCGCAGCTTCCCCTTTGGTATTAGCTCAGGAACAGATTGTCCATGTCTTATGTAAGGCAATCTCTAGTTATTCTTACCAGTAACTTGATGAATTGCATTGCTACCAACAATTCCCATGTCAAGGCTTCGATGACATTAGAAATTCACATCGACAGTCGAAGAGATAATACTGCATCTGTCCAATTCATTGAGAACATTCTCTGAGCCCCAGGACAGGCGTGTTTCATGTCGTCACCAAGGAGTTCAGGACAAATCTGTGGCAAGTGATTCGAACGTATATACAGTACTGGTGATTGATATACGCCATTGAAGCCACTAATGTGCTCGTAGCCATTGGCCTCGAGGTTTAGAAAGATGGAATGACAAAGACCACTAACCAGAGCTATAGTTACCCTCGGCCCATCCACCGTCATGAAACCAAGTCGCTTTTGTAACGTAACTGCTCTCTGGGCCAAGTAGAAATGCAATGGAGGCTGCAATCTCCCACGGTTCCGCGAGATCTCGTTTTAGAATGCAAGGAATGTTATCCTTTGTGAGGTAGAATTCTCCTACGGCGGAATTGAACGGTTTCTCCATCATTTCGGTATTAATGCAGCCACTTTCAGTTATCCACTTGTCAGTCATGTCGCTAAACTAAAAGAATACCTATTGAAACTTACGGACAAAGAGCGTTGACACGAATCCGGCGTGGAGCTGCTTCGATTGCGGCAACTTTCGTCAAGCCGAGCAGAGCATGCTTACTCGCTATGTACGCAGACGTTCCGAACGATGCATATTGGCTGGCGATGCTGCCGACATTGACTATTGACCCGCCGTCTTTGATGACCTTCATCTCCTCCTTCAGGCAATTGAAAGTACCAACTACATTGACGTTCAAAAGTTTTGAGAAGTAACCAGGATCAAGGTCCGTGATTGGGAAGATCTCGCGCTGTTCTACCGCTGTTTGCATCATTAACTAGATGGTCTTTTGCGTTATTAACGTCAACTCGTCTCTACTCACCTGCCACGTTCGCACAACCATCCAATGGACCAAATTTGGCAACTGTCTGTTTGATCCATTCCTTGACTGCGGCCAAATTTGCGATATCCGCAACAAATGTCCAGTATTTATCCTTTGCCTCTGGAAACTCTTCTTCAATTTCTTTCGCAGCTTTGGCCAGATTATCAGCGGACGTCGCACACATTGACACCGTAGCTCCTCTAGCCAGAAGGTACTTCGATAATGCGAGCCCAGTACCTCTACTGGCGCCAGTCACACAAATAACTTTGTCCGCGAAGGGCTTCGTGTTCACGGCGTAAGGACTAGACATCTTGGTTCAGTCTGACAACAGTGGTTCGATATCAGGATGATTGCAACTGATTTGTCTTGGAAATGAGTGCAACAGGCATAGACGCAGCATGTCTTTATGTACAAAGGAATTATCTACTCAGCATTCGAGCAACTGGATTCTGTAATGTGGTGTCCCACAACATTAATTTGATCCTGCAATGCATACGAAGAAATCGCAACCTAGACTGCCACGGCAGGTTACACTGGTTGTAATCTCAGACCCTGCAACACCCACATGAACAAGAAGATAAACGATACACTCATTGGCCAGACAATGTGCCGCTTCAAAGTAGGACATGGCACGACGAGCACAACATATGCACTGCACAAAAACTTCGCAGAACCACCAAACCCCCTTACTACCACCGCAGGAAAAGTTAGGAAAACCGAAGACCTGGTCCCACCGATATATTACCAAATACTCGTAATCGATCCATGCAGCAACGGGTCGGGTTTGCGGCCGAAAGATAGATGGGTCAAAGCTGTACTGTGCCGCATTAAACGAAGGCGGAATCATCTCAACTTGTGCGGTGCCACAGCCCGAACCACTTGAACGGGACGGGTAAAGTGATGCAACAATATTTCTTTTGCTGCCGAGGACAAAGGGAAGGTAGTCACATTGATGGGGGGGCTGGATCCTCTTCGATTTTTATAATTGACCTAAGTGGGTGGTTGAGGTTTGTTGATCAGTGATTGCGGGGTCGCAAAGAATGGTGAATCGGGAAATGCCCATCCAACCCTGCAGTACGGGATACAAAAATGAAGAAATAATTGGAACCATTCTACTCGTACACCAAGTTCAATCTCAACATATGGGTAGGGTGGTCCTGCGACGCCTCGCAGTTAGGCATGTGATCGGTGAAGTGTCCCACTTTTTTCCTTCCGCGAATGCATCTGTTGGTATTCCTTCATTTTTTAATCCTGGTATTGTCGTATGAGATATGCAGATAGTGGATGTTTCTTTGTTCCTGATGTCAAGTGCCCTTTGTCTGGTCCGTTCCTGACAGTTACGAAGCCTTTCTTGGGGGACGGTACAGAGTAGTACTCTATTTGGTAAACGTCTATTTCGTAGTATGAAATATGCTTTACTAGACGGTTGCTCCGTTCTCAATTAAAATATCTTGAGGTCTACACATCGATGATATAATAGAAGTACGTTGAAATTCATGATCTATTCTGTTCATCAGAACTGCTCAGTCTGGTTGATGATTCCTTAGCACCAGTTTTCGTTTCAAACATCATTTCACCGTCAACTTTCACCATTATTAAGACTCTACATATCACATTGGCGAAAAAAAGAAAACATACATTACTATGCGTCACACTCCCATCTAATTGTATCGTGTCAAGACTACGACGACGAGTCTGTTGATGTGCATCATGCTTTGTCCGCATATTGGACGGGGCGTAAGATTGCAGGGGAGGTTGTCAACTGTCACAAACGCTTATTCCAACATCAGGATTGAGGCACAGTGGAGTCTAGTAGATCTTTTCTGATACGGCACATCTTGTGCGGTGTCACCGGGTTGCTACGGCGCAGCCTGGCCGATACTGGCACAAGCCATGCGATGTCACGCCCCTGAAGTCGAATGTGGCATCTTTGAAATAGACACTGATTCCTCAAACCCGCTCATCGGGAGTTTAACCGCGTGTGAGCACTTGAATTTAACTTTTGATTTATATTGTGCTGCTCACCATGCTGGCGGGAAGACAAGCGGTGGATAATTCAACTGGAATTCTCTATACAACGGAGCCGATTGCTCCGCATACAAGGCACACAACACATCGCCCTAATTTACATGGAGAGCTCAAAGCAACAGCACTCTCAACGACTTTTGTCGCGTTGCTCGCCGTGGGCTTGCGGATCTTCACTCGTACTCGCCTGGTCCAGGGTGGTCTACATACAGATGACTGTGGGTTTACGGCAATCTTCATGAGGGAATCTAGACAACTAATCGGATCTAGATATGGTGATGGTTGGACTACTGTTCAGTGTTTTACTGCTTGGCATAAATTTCAAACGTAAGTCAAACCAGAGCAGCCCATATTCACAAAACGGAAGGGCTCATTTTAACCAGATCTGGAAGTCGGCCTTGGGTATCATATCTGGGATGTGCCCCTAAGCGATTTCACGGTGCCATTTCAAGTGGTAAGTAGCAAACAGTTCCTGTTCCATATTGGACCTCAATTGATATAAGGGGATAGATGACCCTCGTCGGAACAATCTTCTACGCTACCAGCCTCGCATTTACCAAGATTTCCATCCTTTGTTTCTACCTCCGACTTTCTCCGCAAGCATGGTTTCGATGGCTGGTCTGGACACTGATCGGTATTGTGACCACGTACGCAGTCGTCTATAATCTTCTTAGTATCTTCGCCTGTTGGCCTCTCGCCGCAACATGGGACGCCACGCTCATGCCAACAGCAAAATGCATTGATCCACTAACTAAGTACGTGGCGTTATCGATCTTGAACATCATCATCGATGTGTTTACCCTGGTCCTTCCTATCCCTGTAATAGCACCGCTACATATGGGACTGAAGCAGAAGATCACCGTCTGTCTACTTTTCGCGACAGGAGCATTGTGAGTTGATCAATCTACCATTACTTACTTACTTTACACGTAACTCACGTTCTATAGTGTATGCGCCGTAGCCGTTCGCCGAACGATTCTCTTAGAGCCTCTCATGACGTCGACCGACTATACCTGGGCCGCCGTCGAGCAATTCCATTGGTGCTTCGCGGAAGTAAACGCATCCATCGTATGCGCCTCCGTTTCAGCTCTTAAACCTTTCTTCTGGAAATATATTCCCGGTCTCATCAGCTCTCGTTACCGAAGCTATGCAGAAGGAAAGTATTATCAAGGAGGCAGTGCTCCCTTCGAGCACAATTCAGAGGGGCGTAAGATCCCACGTCATCGTGGGCGAGAAGTGTATGAGCTGGAGTCGAGGGACGATGCGTCCGAATTGTCGGACAGAATGAAACTTCCCATTCAGGGTGTCGATGACGAAGCGAGGTTGTGGGAAAGTGAGCATGCCATGTCGCCTCACCATTCGACTCTGGCGGGCAACACTGGTCGCCGAAGCTCATCCGTGTGCCACGCAACCTACCCAGAAGAGGCTAAACGGCACTCTGGGACGAAAGCGACAAACCAGATATGGGTGAAGTCAGAGACCAGAATCTCATACAGTAAGAGTTGATCTTGGGGATTGAGAGGATTCAGAGACAGGGGACAAGGATCGTAGGTCCTCTACAAAAGGAAGTCGGTGGGTTCCTGCAGCGTGATTCATCGATCTGGTTATCGAAATCTCCAGAGATAGGATGTCTGTTGTCATTATTGCGTCTGGGTCGGCTATTTGTTTCGTGGGCAATTTGATACCCTGGGGTGGCTTTGTCATTTTAGTTTGTATGGGGTAAGGCCAAAAGGCTTGTCTATTACGAAATTGTTGAATTCATTCTCTTTGGCACCACTCAATTCCTCTTCTTCGTTATCCTGTACAAGAACAGCTTTTCCCTACTGTAAATCTCTTTGTCAACGTCATCGTCCACCTCACTGACATCAAACATCTTCTTCGCAACCTTCATAAACTGTAGATCCGCTCTTCTTCTCCTCTTAAAGCAGAAGTAACACACCGTGTTTTCGCCGATCAGATCTTTCAACGTCTGTTGCAGCAGCGGAAATGCGGGCTCGAAGTATACACAATCAGCAGCGAGAATGATGTCTGGATGAGAAGGGACGGATGCTGGTACTGGTGTCCCCCAGTCATAGACACTTGCAACAGCTTTGGAAGAAAGGTTGTTCAGCGCTATGTTCTTCTTCATTAGGTCGAACATTGGTATTTGGTCCGTTATGTGGACTTTTGTTGTCAGTTGACACCCAAGAGCTACCGCAAGCCTGCATAATGATGGTCAGTAATAATCTCTTTGTATACAAAGATCAGTTCTAATAGAAGGCTGAGTCCCATATATGTCGTTGAGTCTGATATACTTGCCCTACCAGTCCACCTCCGGCGCCTAGTTCCACACTGCCCAAGGTTAGCTACTGCAATCATGACTGGTGCCTTTGAACCTACATAGTCTTATCCACCAGATCGTTCCTGTGGCTCCTTAATATGTACTTGCTCAACACCATGCCAGCCGGCCACAATTGCCCTCCACATCCATTCTTCAGATCCTCATGAAGCTTTAGCGGGGTGGCCAATAGACCGTCGAATGTCACTTCTGAGAGGCCGGCGGGCTTTATATATGCCGGTGCGACTAGATCTGCGCTCACGTCGAACATGCTGCTGTTTTCCTCTGAGTCTGACATGGCGGGATATGGGAAATTTGTGAAATTTGTGAGATTGACTTCGCTACGCATAATTATTGTGACCGATGAAGGTTTGTAAGTCTAGATTCGGGCGGTACGCTAACCATATATGGATACAGTGTTACGCTAATCCCGACTTGGTACTACGTGATTATCTGGACCAAAGTCTCCAATCGAACCATCTAAAGCAACATATGGGATTTTGCAATTCTGAAGTTTCGATTTATTTTATGGGACTATTTTCTTTTAAGATAATATAGGCGCACAACGACTCATAGCTTCTGGTTGCATCAATGCCGCTTATCCAACTCCTTATCTCTTATCTCTCCTATGCCTGCATATCATCCCTCCACGTGTTGCCTAATTTGGCAATATCCGAACGTATCAAGCGCCATATTGCTCGGCGTTTGTTGCATACATCATCGTGCCTGAGCTGATATAGCAGCAGCTATAGCTTCTCATCTCATCTTCCGCAAGCTCGATATTGCGATCACTAATTGCGTCCTTTCACAAGTGTTTGAGGATAGCGATTGAATTCCTTTCCGCTTCTGTACTGCGACAAGGATTGTAACACTCTCACAATGGTGTTACCAGAGAAGGTGTTGGAAGCTTGGGAAGCTTGCGATCGGACAGATACGCTCTTCGTCCTTGTGTGCTCAGTCTTCTGTAAGAACCAAATATTTTGTTTCTACCAATGTTGAGCATGATCATGAGCTTAAGCCGCCTCATCCTGTCCAATTGCTAATATGACCAGGCTGGGGAATCATTCCAGCAGTAGGCATTGCATACAGCGGCTACTGCACACGTTCAAACGCCCTTGCAGCTGTCATGCCCTCCATTCTCGCCGTAACAGTCTGCACGATCCAGTGGTTTGTAGTTGGTTACACTCTCGCATACGGCGAAGGAGGTGCTGTGTTTGGAGACTTTACCTACGCTTTCCATCGAGGCGTACTTGCCGAACCCGTTGGAACGATACCAGCTGTGCTTTTCAGCTTCTTCCAGCTTGTTTTCCAAGCTACAGTCTGCGCAATCGCAGTAGGTGGAGCATGCGAAAGAGGACGGCTTGTTCCACTGGTTCCATTCATTGCGGTAAGGTGCCCTGCTTACAAGTGTCCCCTTCGGTCAGGTACTAACTAATTCACCGAAGCTCTGGTCAACATTTGTTTACGACCCTCTCGCCCACATGGTCTGGGGCGGTGGTTTCTTGCAAGATCTCGGAGTCCTCGACTTCGCTGGGGGCACACCCGTGCACATCAATTCCGGAGCCACCGCGACCGCAATGTCGATCTACCTGTCCTACCCGCTCTTTCGATCGCGAAGATCCAGTACTCGAACACCTTCCCATCTCGTAATCCACCGGCCCGTGAACTCAATATGCCAGCTTCTCGCCATGATTAGTATCTGGGGCTCCTGGCTCGCGTTCGACGCTGGTACGGTCCTGGCATTCAATTTCAAGAGCGTGATGGCTCTTTGCGTCACCAATCTCTGCGCGGCCAGTGGTGCGCTGACGTGGATGCTGATCACGTACGCGGAGGTGGGGAGATGGAGTCTGGATTCCTGCTTTATGGGTGCGATCAGTGGTTTGATCATGATCACCCCCTCAGCTGGGTTCATTGATACACCAACTGCATTCTTCTTTGGCATACTTGGTGCTGTTGTATGTAGGCAGGCGTTGAGAATCAAGTTCACAGACTTTGCGCGACGCTGGCGATGGGTCGATAACGGTGATACGTTTGCTACGCATTGTATTGGTGGAATTCTTGCAACAATTGCAACTGGATGCTTCGCACGCAAAGAGGTTGCTGGCTATGACGGTGTCACGGAAATTGTTGGGGGCGTATTCTTTGATGGCAACATTCGACAACTCGGCGTTCAGATTGTTGAGGCATTGGTGGGTTTTGTGTGGAGCTTCGTCGGTAGCTACGTGATTTATGCGCTGATTGACTGTGTGCCGGGCTTCGAGGTATTGGCCGAGGACAAGGACATTATTTCTGGATTGGACGCAAGCCAATTAGACGAGGAGACACTGTGGACAGAGACGCAGAAGTATTATCCTTTTGCAGATAGGGAGGGAGATGTGCACTTGGATTGAAACAACCAAGGACGGCCGAGGTAATGTGTGCCGACATGACAATAGAGAGAAAGAAATATTCGTGGTAAAATTTTGTAAAATGCCGGTGTCGTAATGGGGTGACAGTCCGGATGCAATGCTTTGGAAATGTATCTATCAACCTTTTAGAGCTTGTAACCACCTGCGCTGGTTTTTGCTTTCTCCTTGACATCTTTGCCTTCGACGTCAGTAAGTTGTCCCTTCTTTCCGATGATCTGGACACCTCCTTTCTTGAGAGTGCCAAGCAATTCCTTGTTCTGTTCTGCCTTCTTATTCTTCGTACTTGGCTTGGAGTTGTCATTGGCCTTCTTGATCCTCTCTTTCTCCCTTCTGCGACGGCGAGTCTTCTGTTCTCTTGACAGTTCCTCTCGGGCAACGGGCATTCCTCCCTTCGTGACGATCTCCAGTTTGTTCTTCTCATCACCGGGCTTGTAAACCTCTTGAGGCGCGAGCATGCTTGCTCCGGAAACTTCCCCACCAGCTGTTGGCCGTGCATCTTCCATCTCAATAGCTGGAGCATCGACCCGAATTTCCAGGTTCGGTGCAGCTGGCTTAGGCTTGTAATGCCATGAGCTAAGAGAGTCGAGTTTGCCCGATACGCTCTTCCAGAGGGCCTCGATTTCGGCATGTTCCTTCTTCAGCTTCTCATCTCGTGCATCAACGAAGTTAGGATCCGTCTGGCGTAAGATATCTTCCTCGTATAGGTCAGCCAGACCCTTTGATGGCTTGGCATCATCCAATTCCAATTTGCCCCTGCGCACATTTGCCACAGCAAGATCGTCTGGTCTTCTACGCTTGAGCTCATCGAATTCGTTTGCAAGAATACGACGCTTGATCAGCGCTTCAATCGACTCGGAGACTTCCGCCGTAATAACAGGCACAGGTTTACCAATCGTCTCGAACTCGAGGTCCTCCTCGAGAAGGGCATTCTCTGGTCGATCACGACTGCTAACCTCACCTTGCAATTGCCATTCCCGTTTCGCAACATTCGCTGCTTCTAATCTCCGGATTTCCTCCCGCAATTTAGCCTGTCTACGCTCGTGATTTGACTTCCGAGATTTGGGGTCTGATGGATCCAGGTCGCTTAGATCACCTTCCGACTGCGATCCCGCGGAATCTTCATCCTCAAATAGATCGCGCTGGACACGAGACATTGCTCGCTCGACGTCTTCATCATCAATGCTCTCCTTCTCTTCATCCTTTTTCGCGGTCGGGAAGTTGTGTGGGTGAGGCCGACCCTTCTTCTTCCGATTCGCCTTCTGTGCTGGAGGCGCAAAGAAATCTGCGTACATGATATCGTTGGCGTTTGTTGTATCGCCCATGCCATCCATATCACCCTCGTCGAGCTCCTCATCATCTTCACTATCGCCTTCTGGTGCGTTAAGGTCGACGTTGCCGAACGTTGGTCCGCCTTCTTCGGACTCATCAGAGTCATCATCGCCAAGGGGTTTTCCGATTCCAGCAGCAAATGGGTCTGCATCGTAGTTGACTTCTTCGTCCTGGAGATTAAGGTTAGTTGTGAAACGATTTGCGAGCGATCAGTCTACACGTACATCTTCGTCTACGGGCTCTCCACGTTGATCCTGTTGCTCAAGGAACTCGGACACGCGATTGCTGCACTTATTGTTAGTAACGAAACCGATACACTTATAGGAATAGGTGACGCCTACAAATCATCGATAGAGAAGAAGCCGTCATTGAGTCCGTTGGGATCTGGCTGATATGTCGCAGCTTGTTCATCATCAGATTGATCTTCGTCTTTGTCCTCGTCCTCTTCAATGTCGCTGCCATCTATTTCGTCATAATCATCTTCCACCTCGAGAACTTCGTCCATATCATCGTCGTCCCCTGACTCGCCTTCTTCGTCGTCATCGTCGTCATCATCGAAGTCCACTGATTCGCCATCATCCAAGATCTCGTCGTCCTCATCGTATTCCAAATGGCCTAGGGAATCACTCAATTCTTCGTCAAGCTCAGCATCCTCCCCGTCAGAGCTCTCTTCAACCGGAAGTGCGAGCTCTATCTCGTCAAGAGCAGCGTCTAGCACCTTCCGTGCTTGCTCGAAAATTGCCGATGTACCAAATCCTTCTGTGTGTATCTTCTTAATCTTAAGAGGGTCGACGGCGTCATAGTCCCCCCGCTTCCTCTTGCGCAAAGCTTGTTGTCGTTGTTTTTGTAGTTCACTGATACCAGCGGCGATTGGATCGAGCAACCCTTTAGTGGTCGTAACGCATGACCCTTGAAGTTGTAACGTTGGAAGGAGAAATTGTGTAGGGTTTTTGAGGAGCGATGCGAGCTGGGCGGTCGAGTTCATGTTCGATGTATCCATTGCGTTGGAGCCGGCAGATAAGGTGTGGGAGGAGATGGATGCGTCAGATGACAGCGATACTGGTGCCATACTTATTTCTGTGGCTCGTTGACATAAGAAAGAGAAAAAAAGATATGGCTTTGCGCCAACGACACAGAAAATCGATTGTCGCAAGAATCAAAAGTCGTGAAGAAAGTTTTGGACCAAGCCAAGATTTCGGTGGTCCGGTGGATCCGTGCACTCGAAGGCCCCACATTATTTTTATGAATTCCTGCCATTGGTCAAACCTCCATTCACTCTTTTTCCTCCAAGCTCTATTTCTACTCCTAAATCCACGTCGTATTTTCTTCTGTATTGAATTTAATTCATTATATATATGTACGTCGCGATTCTCTTCATTCGACGAGATCATCGTCATCTTGGGGGTAACAATAATAATCATTGTCAGGTTGCCTTAAGAGAGTAATACAAATCGCCGCTTCCCATTCTAAACTAATTATTCCTTCTTACTGTGAACGACCTTGTTTTCTGTTTATATTCACACAATCCGATTTTATCAATTACCATTCCCAAGCAGCCAGCTAGTCCCAACTAAGGATTCCTAAAAGATATGCCTGTGACAGGATACCTTCCAATTCCAATATTCGTCGTGAAAAGTAACCTTGGAATGTACTCAAGATGTCTAAGAGCATGTCAATCGAAAAACCCAAGGACTTCACCTTCTTCATCCCAGCCCCCATACTCACGCACCGCGATCCTTTTGCCGGTCAAAATGTCCAGCGCAAGTACGCGGTTCCTCGAATGATGATCTGTCAGGATCCTCACCATTTTCGGGGCTGCCATCTGGGTCACTAGAATTTTTGCCTGCTGCTTCAATCGTTCCAAAGTAGTAGCCCCGCTGTATGGATACGACATCGACTCACAACATACTACTCCATCTTCGAACGGGGACCGATCTGTCCCTATTATGTTGATAACAACGTCACTAAGGCGCAGCTTGTTGTTTTCTTCTTTGATTTTCAAGACATCTGGACAGATGGGTTGCATGCGTACTCGCAAACGCCGAAGCGTACTAAGATGCTTGGAAATCATCGTACAGAGGTGATGACCATGTCCATATTCGCGTTCAGTCTTTCTCAATATGTCCCTGTCTCTCCAAAGATCCAAGTCAAGACACGTCAGATTGCCGGCTGTCAAAAACGGGAGCAACTCATTTCGGAATAGGTCGGCACTATTTAGCAATTGATCGAACACTCCCTTGACAGGGCGAACAGGGAGAGAGCAGATACGCAGGGATCGCAGTCTATTCGAATGTTTGATGGCAGCGGCGAGCCGTGCGAGATTGGCATTCTGCTCAGATGCCCAGCCTGTGGCATCAGGCGAAGATGAAGCAATGCACCAATGACCACGCTGTCTCGCAATTCTATTACGTTCTTCTTCGTAGCTGGGTAATAGCAGATCCAGGTGCTCCACACTCTCCTCAATTGAGCATAGGTTTTCCTGCAAATATGGCGAGCGGGCCAATCGATCCAGTATATATTGTGAAATGTAGAGATCCTGGAAGCAAGCAAGGCGTGCAAAATAATACCACTGCCTGCAGACCGAAAGACGTGACATGTTCCAGCGGAAGTACCCCGATCCAACATAACTGAAGATCTCCATTATAAGCTCGGGAGGCAGTTGGAGAAGATACATTATTCCTTTGTCTAATCTGAATGGTGATTGGGTGTTCAGTGTTATCGCCGGAATTGTTGTCGGGGAAATGATATTTGTTGATTATAAAGTGGGTGTTTGGGTCAGAGTTGGCGATGTCAGTGTTCTTATGTATGAACTACGGATATGAATAGGTACGTATACAACGCTCTTCTTTGTACTTTGGAATAAAGACTGGTAGGGACGTGAACAAAGATGACATTTCCACATTATATACATTGTACATTCACACACACTATTAAACAATCACTTCGGGGCTTCGCCTAGTACCCCGTTTATTAAACCCCGATGTGGTCTTCTTTGCAAAAAATGAACCCTTATACGGAGTAATAAAGAACCACATTTACGACTGGAAAATGAGCTGAGAATAACTTTACGGCATTGTTTCCTTCATATCCGATTTGTTCGTATTGGAATATCTACAACTCATCATGGCGTCCGTCCCCCTCAGAAACATGCTCCTCTTCCTCCTCCGCATACAAATCTGGCGCATCTCCACCAAACACTTGACCGTTCGCTGCCTTCGATCTCAAAATAGTCGTCAACATGTCCTCGACCCGCAATGTCTCGATCCTCTTCCCTTGCCGGTATCGGAATACATGATCGTTCATGGGAGCGTGCACAACGAGCGATGGATACACATTCTCCGTGAGGCCATAGTTCACCGCCATGGGTGCGAACTCGATCGCGTCTGTAATTGCGAAGTTGGCATATTGGGCATACTTCTTCGCGAGGGGCGTGAGCTCTATACGCAGCTGCCTTGCTGAATCGTCGTCTTGAATGAATAGGTAGACGGTCAGTTTTCCTTTCTGCAATTCGAGACGTTCGTTAGCTTCTTCCGTCATAAAATGAGACGGTCGATGAATGACCGAACGTACCACCATGTAATTCTCAATCTCCCGCTCACTGAACTCTCCGATAGTCAGATCGCTGACACCGTCGAGGAATGTTTCGAGATCTTGCTCCTTAAAGTGACCTTGCATTACCCTGCTGTCGCCATCGAGATTCTTGTACGCGACTACAGCCGGCATCGCGAGACCCTCTGCATCTGCAGACGCAGTGTCCGTTACGTATCCAAATACATATTTAAACTGATATCGCTCGGCAACACTACGCAGTGTTTCGAGCAGCGAGTCTTGGTCCGGTCGAAGGTAACCGACGATAACAACGTCGTCTATCTTTTTGAAGTCTGTGAATTCTTTTGGACCCACGTGTGCCAGAGCGGGGAGTTCATGTTTTGTCAGGAATGAATCGATGCTATATTTTGTTAATACTACAACTACTAACTGGTCTTATGGGTCCACTACTCACGCGCTCTTCGTCTTCTTCCCTCGGAATCGCACAACTTCTGGCTCCCCTGTATTTGATTCTTCTCCACCCCCCGGTTCTGCGCTTTTCTTGAACAATCGAATTGCTGGGTAAGCATTTACGTCGTATTTCCTACAAAGTTCCACTTCTTCGTCGCAATTTACGATCGTGAATGGCGTGTATGAATCCTTTGACGCTTGCTCGAACATCAATTGGAACGACTGTAACGACTCGAGTGTTTTCGATGTGAAAGCAGTGAGAACAAGGTCATTGTCCTTCAGCAATTGGTCGAAAGCCGTATGCGATACGTCGCGAACCAATTTCGCATATGTGACCGCCGAAAAGGCAGCAAACAGCCCAACCAAAACCCTCATCGCGGCAATCGGAAAAAAAAAAACTGAAGAATAACTCTGAGATAATTCCGTTGGGAACAGTTATGGTTTATTTGAAGAAAGACGTCACACTATTGCCCCCACTAAACCACTCGACGGGGTAGACCACCAGACACATCCTAGACTGTTTCGCAACAATTGTGAAACGAAAGCTGCGACAGGGGCGATTCCTACGAACCCCACATGCTGATCTCGGGGTATAAGCTGTGGGAGATAAAACATTGGGAGGGGCCTCAGGTTTTCCGAAAGTTTTGATTCTTCAAATTTTGATACATTCATAATCGTTGTACGTCGTGATCTCGAGCGATTGGTCGCAGAACATCGTCACAATGGTCACCAAATCAGCACTCCTGCCAGCCTCACTCCTCGCGCTGTCAGCTTTATGCTCCGCATCCACATCCACATCCTCGTCATCACCACCACAACAACCACAACAAAACTACACATGTCCCGAACATCTCTACAACGTCCAAATCTTCTCTGAAGATCCACTCATAATCTACATCCCATCATTCATCACAGCGGAGGAGGCAGAGCACCTACAATCGATATCCGACGGGCGCTTCTCCGCCTCCCAGGTCGCCGACAGCAGCGGCCAGCAACAGCTCGCGAAGACGCGGAACTCGCAATCGACGTCCTTAGAGTCCGACCGCGTCGTCCGCTGCATCGAGGAGCGCGCGCTGCAGTTCCAGGGCTACGATGTCAAGATGGAGCAGTTGGAGCCGCTGCAGGCCGTCTCGTACTCGCTGAATCAGAACTATGCGCCGCACACCGATTGGTTTACTTCGGCGACGCAGACGACGGCCGAGTATGGTGGGAATAGAGCTACGTCGTTTTTTGTGTACGTGGCGACGTCGGAGGATATCGTGGGTGGGGGTACGCAGTTTCCGCTCCTCGATGCGCCGAATAATGAGAAGTGGTGCGATGTTGTCAATTGTGATGCTGGGTGGGACGAAGGCGTGACGTTCCGACCGATCGCGAGGAATGCGGTGTTTTGGAAGAATCTGAAGAAGGGGGCCAAGGGAATGGTTGGCGACAGGAGGACTTTGCATGCTGGCTTGCCAGTGCAAAGAGGAAGTAAACTGGGGATGAACATTTGGACACGGGAGAGGGAGTTGGATAGCAAGTTCAGAGCCGGGTCCGCATAGGCGAAGCGGTCGAGATATGTATTGGAAAGTCGTAATATGTACTAGAAAATTATCATACTGATGCCAATGGCTAATGCACCAGAGATCATTCCACATATGGACATGTACGAGAAAGAAGATGCTGTACTTGGCGGCATTTTGTTGGTGATGTCTGTGTTACCTCCCGAGGTTGCTGTGCATTGCTCGCCGCAGGCATAACCACTATAATATGTTAGATATTGAAGAACTGAACGCCTACGGTTGATTGACTTACTTGGGACAGCAATTGCCACCTTGGCTAGGGGCACAGCTTGACCATCCAGTAGCACAACTGCCAATGGGACGGGAGAAGCTAGCTCCAGTAGGAGCGACCACTACGACTCCGTTGCTATTCACAATTGTCTCACTTGCAGTAGGAGCACACGACCCGGAGGTCTGGCAGTCTCTCCCTACTCTACAGCATCCGCTAGGATAGTATGCGCTGCAGACGTAGAAGCCCGTTGGGCAGAGTGATTCGGTTGGCCCAAGGCTACTCTGAGCTTCAGTCGTGGGTTCGGCGCTTCCAGAAGTAGGTCGGACAGGCGCATTGGGTGTACCGGTAGATTCTGCTGAGGAGGAAGATGGCGCAGGGCATGAAGCCCCCGTTGCACACTCCCGGCCGTTTTGGCAGCAACCACCTCCAAGGCTAACAGGACAAGAGAACCAACCGGAGCTGCATGTGTAGGATGACGTCGAAGAAGGAGTAGGCGTGGGGGAAGGGGTCGTGGGAACAACCACGACGGCTGTTGAGGTTGGTCTAGGCGTAGAGGTAGAAGGTTGGACGAAGGTAATCGAGGTTCCTGCGGCAACACCTGGGATGATTAGCACGACGTGACAATGCTCGATGTCCACTTATATTATACTTACATCCAACGTCCTGGCAACTGTATCCTGGAAGACAGCATCCTCCATTCGGGCTATCCGGACAGCTGCTGTACCCGTTTTTCTCATCGCAGGATATACTTCCAGCACAAGTCTGTCCCTTAGGGCAGCATCCCACCGATCCGAACCCAGTGTCGTCAACCCTCATGCATGTGTCGTCAGTTCCGCAGCAGCTGTTAGGCTCTCCTATGGAAGAACAGCTGGTCGTTCCAGAGGGACACTGGAAATCCCTCGCGAACAGGGATGATCGCGGATTGAACCTCCTCACAGAATCAAAGATGTTCTTTTCGGCGTGTGGTCGTAGGGGCGAGAAAGCATTCATGCTACCGTTCAGAAATTGTTCCGTTTCACTGCGCTTTTTGTTGTTTTCCAAATCGCTAGCAAATATCCAATTGTCCAAAAAGAACATTTCGCCCTCGTCCGCTGTCATCTTTTTCAAGCCGATCGGCTTCTCCCTTTGCAATCGCTCCTGTATGCTAATGCCTCTCTTGACATGCACTTCATCTTCGGGAAAGTATTTCACATGCTTCGGAAGGTTGTGTGGCCATTGCGGCTCTGCGGCGGAAGGCGATATAGACAGTAGGATAAGGGCGATGAGAGAGTCTGGTAGTAGCATCGTTATTGCTAGCCAGCTCTGCGCAGCTCGTCGTATGGGAATATGTACAGGTTCGCGGATTGTGACTTGAGACTGAGGAGAGGTTGAGTTGCTTGTCGAAAGAAGAGCCGCAGTATTCCGGGGGTTTACCCTATGGACGAACTTGCGGTGGGTGGTTGGAGTACCTAGGTAGGTATATTATGGTGGTAAAGCTCGGACATGAGGCAGGAAATTGGCGGGGCTGGTCATTGATGAGCTGGCGCCACGAGAGGAAACGGCCCAGCAACGCTGGCGAGGTTCATCCTCGCAGCCCATTAGCTCAGAAGATACGGGGTAGATAGGAGAAATAAAAATGGACAGTAAAGTGGCATATTCGTGTGGTGGCATGTATGACGATGTCTCTATGCGTCGTGGGAAGGGTGCAATGCATGTGCAAGTCCATGATCTGGTAAAGCGTGGGTCGGCGTTTTAGTGCCCGTCCCTTGTCCGTCCCTTAACTAGACGTCTGCATAGTAACAGTACACACACACTCTCTCTGTATAGAGTACTCCGTACCTTTTAAACATAATTCTACATTCATATCATCTATGCTACCACCTAGGTCAGTTTAATAAATCTGACTCGGTTTTCACGACTTTCACATCGAGTCAAGGTAGCATTATAAGCATATATCAGGTACTCAAAAGTTGACGCTACAAATGGTATCGCATTCCAATACATTGTCGTAAGCTTCTACGATCCCCTTGGAAATGTGCACATCAAAACCCTTCTAAATACGAATTTCGCCCGCATCCATCTCATTTCTTGTCTCTCCAAGGCATATCCTGCACCACACAAACGTTTCCCATGATATCAACCCAAACTGCAAAATCCCCCACCGGGGCACGCTGCCGCTCCGCCCCATCGATAGCACTGCTTTCCGTCTCGATCGCCACCGCGGCAGGTCCCGAACTCCAATTGGGGTCGTGGATCCGGATTAGCGAGGGGTGATGCTAGGGTATTGGTGACGAAGAGGGCGATGGTGACGATAGTGAGGGTTGGAAATTTCATTGTTGGAATTCGGTTTGGTTTTTTCCTTGCTTGGGATGGATGTTATGTATATGTATTCGTGTATTGTGTTTTGGTTCTTGAAGCCTTCAAAAAAGAGAATTGGGGGTAGAGGCGAATGAAACTGAGGTCAATGGAATTGAAGTGTTTGGTATCATACAGGCATGGCCGAAAAAGGTCCAGATAACACTCAATTTATATAATTTCCCATTCTTACAAAGAAAACCAATCCGTAATTCATAGATTTTCGTCTCGCTTTTCTCGCTTTCCTGGAAGCAAAATCCGGGCTTTAAAATTTTTGCGTTGCGGCCGCCCATTTTACCCGGCTTCTCTGGATACACTTCCCCGAAATACGAAGTCGTGTACAACGCGAGGTGATAGAGAAAGATGAAGATCGCCAACGTAATACGGAAAGTCAATATATTGTGTAGGCGGCCCAAGGAATGGGGTGATTTCCCCTGCGCAATACTCATACTAAAAAAGGAATACGATTAGAACAAGATATAATGATCGTTACACATAGTAGAAAGAAAATCGAAGATCGTCGCCGGGATACGAGAACATGATACAGGTATGAAGAGAATAACAAATATTAAACAACGTAAAACGTAAATGACATCATTTCATCTGCATAAGAACAGGCTCAACGATGGCATTGCTGCTCTTGTCCCGCACTTGCAGTTCGTAATCAGAAAGACTGACAAGAACGCCATTCGAGACGGCTCGTCTGACCAACGGGTGTTCAGTGTCTTTGCAATGAAGCCCATCGCTGATGCAGGGAGCGCAGATGTCATAGTTCCCGTCGTTGCAGATCCCGCAATGATACAGGTCGCCGCTGACTTTCATGTCGCAAATGTCGCACCAGAACGAGGGATTTGAGAATGCTGGCCAGACTTTGGCAGGCGCGGGTGTTGACTGCTTGGTCATCGCTCCGAAGGGTGAATGAACTGGCGGGAAAAGATTCAGGAGAGTCGAGGCTGGAAGTCGTTCGTTTGGATTAGATGATAAGCTGACCCTTATTAAGTGCTTGTAGTAGGAAGGTGCGTCCTGTAGACTTTGACCCATTGTAGCGTCACTATTGTCGCTAGGCAGAGTGCAGCATGAGTCGCAGGAACAAGTAAGCGATGGGCAAAGCTGGCTGCAAACTTTCACTTTTCGCTGAGCAAGCATCCACAAACACTGTCCAAGACGGAAGAGATCGCACCGGGTGGTCCATTCGGCTGTCTTGTATGGCACTTTGCTTTGGCTGTTGGACCGTAATTCTGGCGGTATAGAGTCGCACGTATGTTGAGAAGGAGTCAGTCCAAAAATGCGGACCAGTTTTGCATCGTCGTATGGATCTAGTCCAAAAACCCGCAGACAACCTGTGTCTCCGATCGTAAATCCTCTGGCGTGACAATCGGCGATACTTTGGACGATCTGTCTCGCCCACTTTTCTCGGCGAGCCCATGGTATTGTTTCGCCATCAAGGTCAGCATCTTCCAGATAAGTGCCTATTGACTGGTATCTCAGATATTCGTACAAAAACCCACGAGGTTGACTACGGTTCTCATGGACCACAACACCAACCAATGATATGACGGCAGTGGACTCTGCCATGCAATGCAATAGCTTAAGATTCTGCCAGAAAATTGCCATAGCATTGCTATCAAAAGGTAGCCTTCGCTCAATGCAAAGTTTGGTACCGAGAGAAACGACATACAGAGTTGAAGTTGCCGAGCTATACGTGACGACATCATCTTCGGTATATATGGGAGTGCCGATGTCTGAGCACATGTCTAAATACTTTGTTGCCTCCGGCTCCAGGGGCTGAACTTCACCCCCTTGCGGGCGAATGTCACACATATTCTGTTCGGACGGCCGATCCTCGAGGCTGAGGTCCAGCCGAGTAACCGCATGTTTCAATGTAGTATTGTCGAGCAGCTTGGTGAACGCAAATTGCAAAGGCGCTGGTAACAAATCGAGGTTCTTGAAGAAATCGTCCGGACTAGCAACAACCGTGGCCGCGAAATGTCGCGAATCACGACTCACATGGACATTCGCGATAATTCTTCGCCATTTCCGCGGCCCTTCGTTGTACCAGAAGTAGAATGAGTCGATCCGGCCTAAGGCAGTCTCTCGCTGAGGTACCATTGCTATCACGTGAATCCTCTGGAGCGTTGCTGTATTGATCGTGTACTGCTCTGGATAAAACCTCGAAGATGACTCTAATCCACTCACAGTAGGCGTAAGCGCTTTTTCCACTGCAGACATTACGGAAACACAATCAAAGAACTCGTCGTCGTCATCATCATCCTCCTTGTTGGAATAATCCATAAGCATGGTTTGCCAATCCGAAGATTGGGCAGTAACTTGAGAGGGGTTCAATATGAGTTTCCTGGGACCAGTGTTGTTCGGACCGCTGATTAAGAGGAGCGGGAGTTGAGAGAGCCAATCAAGCGCAGCTGAGAACATGCGTTCATTTCTTTGAGTCTGTGATTCGAGGCGCTTCCATCTTGTCTCCGCGGCCTGTGTGCCTGCAATGAGTTGGCTGCCGTTATCCTTCAAGTCTAAGCTCAGTTGTGCCACATTCGACGACAGGCTGGAATGATTTCCGTGTAGTAAGGTAACATCTTGTCGAAGGAATAGTATTTCTGCCTCAATTTGACTCGTAGATGATCTACACTTTATCAGCGCTTCTCGTCTAGTAGACGGGGTACTACAACATACGATATCGCGATCGAAATAGCAGCGGTGAGATTGTCCCTCGCTTCCTTCATCTGGTTTCTCACCCTCTGAACTTGAGGTTGTTTGCGAACCCATGCGAACCGTCTCAGATTAGCATCCGGTGTTGTAAGCTCGTACTCTTTCAAATAGCGAGTTGCTTCCCCTGCCTTCTTACATTGTTCCAGTGCGGGTACTATTGCTTTATGGCTCACAACTTTCAATGGAAGATCTTGCACATATTTCACGAGATTCTGGATGTTTTCGATCTCTGTTTCTAGTGCTTGTAAGTCTTCTCTGGCTCCTTTGAAGGTTTGTGCTACCTTGATGCCGCCTGCCGAAACTTCGAGTATCGTTATTATGCTGGCGCACAAACCAACAACCTCCATTGTGGTGGCGTCTCACGAACAATGTCTCCAGGGTGCCTTCGGTGCTACAAGGCGACAGGATGCGGGGAAAGGATACGCCTGCAGATGTGATCCATTCGCTCAGCTTTCACCCTTTCAACGATTCAAGTTGGAGTACAAATGCTTTGAAATCATGAAAATGCAAATCAGACAACTCATTTTAATCCCCTCGAGATGTTGTTAAGATGGGAGGGAAACATTCGAGGCCCCAATATGACGACCGGGAAGATGCGGGGTTGTGCCCAGCAGACAGGCGGAGACTCAGCCCTGTCCTTTGCTGGTAAGGCAATTTAAGCCTTGGGGGCAGAGATAGAGGCTGTGGCAGGCGTAACCGTGGCGAATGTCACGCAACGATTGGGCGCCTTAAAATGTCGAAGTCAAAAGTGATGCTTCCAATCTTGATAACTGATGGACTTGACTAGTGTTGTTCGGGATGTGGTCATCCTCTTCGAAGAATGTCACCATGTGAAGTCCGTTGTCATTCTAGCAGCGAAATAAAGGATAAGCATCAGGTAGGAAATCAACAATCTATTTTAGCCTGAGTTATCATAGATGAATTCCTAAAGGAGAGAGACATACATTGTGGTCGTATCGAGTAATGGCACAGAATCAAGGAACTGCTTCTCTAGGGCATTGGATCGCTAATCTCCTATTCGCCTACAAGGTACTGATGTAAGTATGCAGCCAACTGGGCACGTGTCAGGCTGTGCATCACTTACGGGAATCCAAAAGGAATACAAACGAATTGTTCTTCACGCTCTGTTAGCAATGTAAGCCTTGGGCAACAATGATTGAAAACGCGAATACACCGCAAACACTAGCATATAATCCAACATTTTGATATTGCTATGTCAATTGTCCCCTGAGCTACATATCTTTTCGAATTCCCAATAATCATTGATCACCGTTTCCACTATTTATAGGTCTCGGAAAGTCATCTAAGCACCGTTGCCGTTGTAGGCAAAGAGGTTAGGGCTACCGCTGAGGGTACCAGTGATGCGACCAGAAACGGCCAAAGACTTGATACGGCTGGTAAGAGCGGCGGCAGAGCCGGGGTTCTCGAGAGCCTGGAGGTAGACCGCAAGGCCGACAAGGTGAGGGGTGGCCATGGAAGTGCCGCTGAGGCTGGCAGTGGCGGTGTTGCTACCAATGTAAGAGGAGAGGACGCCAACACCTGGGCCGAAGAGATCAACGCCAGCGCCTGTTTTTGTACGTTAGAATCGCTTACTATCAATATCACATTGATTGAATGTACATACCATAGTTGGTGAAGGTGGCGGGGCGGAAGCTGGAATCAGCAGCAGCGATGGTGAGGGCGTTGGGCGCGTTTGCTGGAGACTGAGAAGAGACGGGAAGAGGGTTGCCGTTGGTGTCACCGTTTCCGGCGGCAACAACAGAGAGAACACCCTGAGAGTAACTGGCGGCAATGGCGTTTGTCCATGTGGTGGAAGCGGGACCACCGAGACTGAGGTTGATCACTGATTTGGTAGTTCGGCTCTTGGAGACAATGTCGTTGACAGCCCAGTTGAAGCCAGCCAGGATGGTGGAGGTAGTACCCTCGCGACCAGCGAAGACCTTGACGGAGATCAAGTTGGTCTGTTAATGATCGTTAGCATAGTTCTTGACGGTAATGTCGTTCACATCTTGGATGTTTCCACGCACCTTCTTAGCAACACCGTAAGTGCTTCCACCAATGGTACCAGCAACATGAGTTCCGTGACCGAGAGTGTCAGTGTGAGCTCCGCCAACAGCGTTGTAACCAAGAGTGGCACGGCCGCCAAACTGGTTGTGGGTGGTGAGAACACCACTGTCAACAACGTAGGCATATGTACCCTCACCAGCAGTGGTGTCGTAGATGTAGCTGCTGGAGGAGCCAGACCTGTGGGAAATGGCACCAAGACCCCAGGTAGCTCCGGTCTGGGTGGTCAAGGCACGATCCTCGAGCTTGGTTTCCTTTGTGTCCTTATCGACAGTGAATGGGAGCCATGAGACAGTATCGGGCTCAACGAGAGCAACCTAAGAACTCTTTTGTTAACACTCAATTTCAAAGCTAATTGCTGAGGCTGTTAAGCTCACATCAGGGTTGGCCTCGATCTCAGCGATGGTAGCATCATCGAACTCTCCAGCGTACGCCTTCCAGTCGCTGATGCCATAAGTCTGCTCGATACCAGCAGTGTTACGCTTGGTCAAGCTGCGCTTGTGGACATCGGTGACCCAGTTCAAGTGGGTCTCTACGGCATCGGCATCGGCTCCTGGCTTGAGAGTAATGATGTACTTCCCGGGGATGATGTCGTTGCTCTTTGGCGTAGGAGCAGCAAGAACGGCGGGGAGCAACGCTCCAAGGAAGAGTGCAATGCGACGAGCGTGAATCATTTTGACAATTGAGACTGCCTGGAACGAATGGAGTCAAGAGAGAAAGATTGGAACCGCTTGAGTGATGCTAGAATCATAGGTGACAGAGGGAGTATATATACTTCTTCCAGAGTACCGAAGTGCTGCGCACCTCCTATCACCATATAAATGGAGAATGATGCCATTCAGACTATGCAAATGCACCTTGAGGTCCTCGCTACCTCGAACTAGAAGGTCCAGATGGATAACCGGATTTTCCCACTGCTATCGTGAACACCCCGAAGCAACAAAATGGCCGTTTCTCCGCATTGTAAAGTGTCTTGCCGCTGGCAGTATGGCAATTCACTAACAGAGTAAAGCATTCACCCAACACCTGCCCTAAATGGAGTGCTAAACAATAGGATATGCCCGGTGTGGATGCATGGCCAAGAAGATTCCGCCTGCCAGGGCTACGAAGTGATACAGGGGTCAATCAGAGCATGTTGAGAGTTCTACGCGACATAGTAGAGATATCGCCATCCTTACATCAATTCCATGCGATATCAGGTAATAGCTCTTCCAGACCTGTTTGGCCATGTATATTTGAGATTTTTGTACTCTAAACGATCTATGATTCATAAAGATGTCTGTTTGATTCATGAGAACAACGTGGATCTCGGACGGCTTCTACCATAAGCTTAACGATCCCTCGCCACCGATTTCGTCCCTCGGCGCCGACCATTATAGTGTGGGGTTTGATAATAAGGCAGGGCGCTTCCATTGTGATAATGTCAGTAAGCGTCGGGCAATAAATTCAAGGAAGGAAATCGTCCGTCCGTCCACCGGAAGCGAAAAGCTTAGTTTCCTCTTTCTATGCCAAGTTCCCCTATCTGATTCTAAACAAAATTGACCTTCGCATTAGGCGGCAAAGAGCAATTTCGCAATAATCAGTTGTCCAGAATTGAAATGTTGTTTCTTGTCGACGCATGTACATAATTGTTAAAATCAAAAGTAAACGGATTACATTACTGTGTTGGTAGTAGTCGACACAATGGTATCATACTGGTGCTTGGCATCGTAAATGTCGATCAATGACTCCATAGAGGTATCTAGGCTGCAATAGGCAGGTTGTTTTACCAAACGTGGTGGCTATTACACTTGCTAACCCGATTGACCTCAAGACTGCGCGCGAACTCTATGAGAAACAATCTGAGTGGTCGCCTCACTGACCCTGTAATCAATTATCTGAATCATTAGGATTATGGATCTGACGGATTTACTCTTTGGTAAACATCCATTGCTGGTATGTATGCGCAACGGTGCAGCAGTGGAGCAACCCTTCTGCCAGGCTTGGCCCGAGCCTGTTGTTATCGGAGCAACATTCATTTTCGATCAATGAGATATGATGATGGAAGTATCGATACATCTTGCGCGCAACCAAAACGCAGACTATATCGAGACTGCATTCAGGGAAAGATTGCCTCATCCCTGCGCGAAACTTGAGACAACCCATCCGAATTCTTGTCTCCTTCCACATTTCCGTAGCTTAGTCGTGCATATAATATAATTCACTGCCCTAAAGGTGGACACCAAACTATACGAGGAAGATGGCGTCCGGACCTGTCGATCCCCGTACTCAATGATAAAGCTCCGAGATGCCATGGCCCGGTCCACGGAGGACTAAGTCAAGCATGCCATTCCCCTCTGAGCATTGCGCGAGCGTACTTGTAGTAGCCGCCGCCTGAAACAATGCCGCTGGATCTGCCCGGCATGATGCCTCTATCCGGCGCCGTTGTCGCCATAGTTGACGCCGTCGGCGTGACTGCAAATGCAAGTCACCACTTGATCTCAGCCACACGTTGTCGGTCGACAATATTGCGAGATCTCTTGTCTCCTTCCATCTAGGGGAGGCGTTTCAACCGTCTACATGCTAAAGTTGCCAGTATCCTGAGATCTACACAATTACACTACTATCTAGCAAGTTGTAGTGTAGTACCTGCTCTTACACTCTTCTTTCCAGAACTCCTCCGACATTGTCCTCTTGGTGGGTGTTTATAATAGCATATTCTTGGATCACGTCTGGATTCTTCATTCAACTCAATGAAACCGGTACCTAACTCCATTTGCCTTTAGCTTGGGTCAGTACATATCTGATAATACCCCTCTAATCGAAGCGGGAATGTTGTCGAGGTCCTCTGCTAAGACTCTAGAACTCTTGCTCCTTCCGCTTGTTCTCAGTCCCTCTCTTGGCCTGCATTTAGTGTGTGGTAGCTACACCTTCAAGCTTCTTAGCAACCAAAGCCCGCAGGTACGATTCAGGGAAGCCGTCACGCGTATCTACATCTAGGATCAGTTTTCGAAGGACTTGCCAAGGAGGGGAGTAGCATGACTCGATAAATACATGGAACTAAAGCCTTCCGTCTGACATCGATCGACGCATGAAGTAGGACAGGCTGTCTTCCGTATTCTTCTGCGTCTTTAGTTCTACTTTTCCTATCCCATCTAGGTAAAGATTGAGCAGGTGATGTTATTGATCGAACTGCTCAGGATTGCAGCTGGCATCCTTACTATGTAACTGTTTCCCCATTCCCAGTCAATTATAACAACAATCTTTCTGCTAATCCTGTCGGGTTGTTGGCCGGCTGGTTTCTCTAATGCACGTAATAGCCATGGGCCTATGTCTTGGGGATCAATGAACTATTGCTCAGCATTATTTCTGCCGTGTCCTGTCAATCGCTTGATAATACAAGAAAATCTTCTCTAGCATAATTATAGATAAAACTCGGCGATTTGCCAATAGAGACTTCATAACGAAGTCGGATTTGAAGCTCTTTGGGTCGGAGTCGGTCTCTTCTGTTAACTCACCACATGTAGACTTGCCGTCGATGAAGTCCATGATGATCAAAGCGTCTAGGTGTGACGTATTGTGCTCGAAAAAGCCTTCGTGGAAGCCAGGGACGGAAATGGTCGAATTTTCACATAACGGGATCAAATGTAGAACAATTACGGTCATTCTTCTGTCTTGCATTTTTAAAGAATTCTTACAAAGTTCTATAATTCTTAACTTTATTTTTATCATTAGTTATACCAGGTTAACAGTTTCGACATCAACATATTCTTTTTATTAAAGTTTAAGGAATGGACGTAATGCGAATTTATTATTTAGAGCTTTTATAGTAGCTATCTGAGGTTGAAATTTCCTGTCCTTGATATAACGTCTCCGTCCTCAACAGCTCAATTCCTCTCTCGTCATCGTCTCTTCTCTTCAACGCCCGGCCATCCCCAATTCTTGTGCTTCTCCTTTCCCCACCATCGTCCCCATAGCCCCCCACCCCATTCGCCCTTTCTCACTCCCCTCAGATCATCAACATTCAACAACCCCACACCCTCCCTTTCTAGCACCTCCCAAACTCCATCTCTCAAGCCCCTCGGCCACCGCGGCAGTCCCCAGTACCTGCTTACCAAACCTCTATCTCTCGCGGCGCGGATCTGCTGCCTCAGGATTCGTCGCTGGAAGTGATCTGGATCGGAAGCCGACGTGAGCAAGGAAGGTGAAATGGGGCCAATAGCTTTATAAAGCGAGGTCGAAGCTAGGTGTGAGTTTGAGGGATTGTATTTGTAAGATAGGGAACGATCAGGGTTGGAAGGATCAGAGGGGGTAAAGGGCGCTTCGCTCGAGTCTGGGTCTCCTGGTTGGATGAGATCGTGCAGCGGAGCGTCGAAGAAGATGTATCGGTCTATAGACAGGGGATCGAATGTATCGTTGAGTCCTTTTACGGTTGGCGAAGATGTGGCAGTGGTTTTCAACTTGCCTCGTAGGATGGTATCAAAGTCGTCTGTGCCGGTAACGGCAATGGTGATGGGCCTTTGGACGCGCGCTTGAGCCGAAGCATCCCAGAAAGTGAGCCAGTCTCGAGATGCTAGTGGGTCTAAATTCACCTCAAGGGCTTCCCATAGTTCGGCAGAAGTGGACTTGAAGTCTAGGACTAGTGTCAGAGATGTGGATGGAGCGAGGCTGAAGACGCCGTTTGCTTGTGGTTGTTTTGCATGAGGTCCGTTGCGGATCTCCAGCAGTCGGACAAGTGGATCAATATACATTCGTTTCAATGATTTGTTGGGATCAAGGTCGCCTGTTGTATGGCCTACGAAAATGTCGTTGGAATCCGGGTCATCACTTGCCCAGATGTCAGCCTCTATGCTAACACAGCCAGTACCGAGTGCAGCATGTAGAGGTGTATGACGTTGCTCATCATTGTGTGATTGACATGGAATTGGCATCACTGAGCGCAGAAAAGTCTCAGGATAATGAACGGAGTCGACATCCAGAGGTACCCCATCTGGATGAACGAAAGCCGAAAACGCCATGTCGAAGCTCGACAACCGAGCGGGATTTGTGATGGATCTATCAGGTTCAGTATTGTGTTTCATGAGGGGTGGAATGGTTTACCTACAAAGTGAGGAGCGAAGTCAAGATGCACGCCGCCAGTATCCAGAAGGATCGAATCGCATACCGGGTAGCTCGTCTCGAGCAAAGTCGCTGTCGCCAACTAGACGGTAAAACATCTTCTTCAACTTTTCTATGGCGTCTTATTGCTCTTGCGCGCCGTTTTGGTATCCAAGATTTCTTTCTGCCTTTCGGACTGCTACCTTCCAAACTCTCCGTGTCGTCAAAGGGCATTAGTTCTAGATCTGAACTACTTCTAGCCATGATAGCGTTGAATTCTGCATTCCTCAATGAACATGACCGTTTGCGAGGACGTGAAGTTTGGGGTAAAGTTTGGAGGTTGGTGGTAATTCGGATTTAAGCTCCAACACCAATGCTTAATCTAGTTCATTTACCACTTCAAGCTGACGCGTCCACCCCCATGGCGTCGCTAGCGACCATTTCTAACACATGGAAGTCCACTTATGACTAGTGCCTCAAAGAGCTCAGAGGTGACGCACATGTTGCTTCTACGGTAGAATGCGGGGAAGAGCCGCGTTGTACACTCTAGAACCTCTGACTAAATACAACAAACTTTGTGTCACCCATCGGTTGATAACCATATCCTCCAATAAGATAGCGCATTAAAGCAATTGACTACGATGACCAGTACCAGTAGACGAAAATTCAGTAAGGGACGCCGTGCGCTTTCCTGTATAATTGCCACCATTCCTAGCGGGGCCTTCGAAAGTAGTTCCACAATAGTCGTCCAATGTAGCCATACTTCACATGAAATTCATAATTAGGATAAGGGCAGTGGTTCGTTATCAACACACGGACCTCTGTCGCCTGGATTCCAACCATTGCTCAACCACTTCTTGTGTAGCGTGAGCGTTGTCCTCTTCTGCACTGAGACTAAGTGAGCTGGAATCAATTGCATTCACCGCGCTCGTTGCGCATCTGGAGCTTGGCTCAGGTGCTACTTGTATGGTCAGCACTGCCATTGGAAAACTTTGGGGAAGATACCTGGTGCAGGAGAGGCGACTGAGGAATCCGACGTCGACTCTTCTTCGACTGCATAAACTCGGGGAGGAGGGATTGTTGCTTTGTGAGATTGGTTTCGGAGAGACCAAAGATGTCCAAAAAGTGACTTTTCAGGATACTCTTTGCTTTTGCGACACATGTTTTCTGGAACGAATTTAGTGCTCACGCATATCTCTTGAGAGGGCGAAAACATACGAGGTACCGATGTTTGTATAATCTTTTCACTATGCTGAATTTCATTCAACATGCCTTGATAGTCGATATCTATATAGTCATTGCTGTCGTCACTCTAGATTCACTTTTATCATCGATTACGCAACATTAGACATATTAGACCATTGAAGTTTGAACGCGCACTCCGGATATGATTGCATCCGAAGCTAACGAAACAGGTCTCGCAGGCGTTTCTTACGTGTACCCTCTTTGTTGGATATTGCCACCATGTCATTGGTAGCATACAATCAGATAATTGTCCGTTGTAATCAGATTGAACTTTGGACTCAATACGCCCAGAACTACTGGTAGACAGCTATTTTCACATAGTCTCCAAGTAGATTCGATCTGGAAATATACTACAAGATGACATTGCTCACAGGATCGATTTTTATGGACCGTAGAAACTCTAACATAACTAGGAATACATCTAAATTCTTTGCAAAGGGCATAGGACGCTTTCACATCGCTAATAGGCATTATTTTGCTTACGGGATAATCGATATCTAAATCAGGAGCGTGTCGACAAATATACCAAGGACGTTTTTGCTTTTCATGTACTTTCATTTTCTGCGCCGCATATGCAATTATTTCCACCTCCTAAATGGGCCTTGTTGCCTAATGTTTGACTCATCGATTGTAGAACATCAATACTTTTGCGCCTCAGCACGGAAACCCCAAGTTTGTATCAAACAAAAGCCACTTAAATATCGAATGCTCAGTTTTACTTCAACGAAAGAAAGAACCAACAATCAGCCATGCCAAAACCACAACACTATCCCACCCCGCTAAAGATTCCCCCCAAATCGGGTACAACCCCCAGGACAATCTTGATAATCCTGCACGGCCGGGGCTCAACCGCCGACATCTTCGCAAAACCTCTCCTCGACCACCTCGTCTCGCCACGAATAACGGCACAAGGGGAAGAGGAGGCTGCAAGGCAATTCTACGACCATTTCCCCACAGCGCAATTCGTTTTCCCAACGGCGTCTCTCCGCCGCGCTGTGGCATACAATCGCTCCCTTACACATCAATGGTTTGATCAGTACCCCCTAGATGAATATGCGCCAGAACACAAATCACATATACAATTGGTTGGGTTGAAAGAATCGGTGACGTACATCCATGGACTGATCAGCGAGGCGGTGCGGGAGGTAGGAGCGAGAAACATCGTGCTTATGGGATTAAGCCAGGGGTGTGCGACTGCGTTGTTGTCGGCGTTGTTATGGGAAGGGGAAGCGTTGGGTGCGATTGTGGGGTTCTGTGGTTGGTTGCCTCTTCGGGAAGGGGTCAACGGAGCCATGAGTGCGGGCGAGGATGAGGAAGATGGTGATGGCTTATTTGATAGAGGTGAGAAGAACGAAGGCGAGGAAGATAAAAGTGGTTTTGAAAGGGGTGTTGAGTGGTTGAGGGAGGAGTTGGAGTTGAAAATCAACGAAAAGGACGTCAATATCGGATCGTCGTCTATCAGAAAGACCCCCTTCTTTTTGGGGCATGGAGTGGAGGATGAAAAAGTACCTTTCCAATTGGGGCGATTGGCAGCTCGGTGTCTTCAGGAGATGGACTTGGATGTGACCTTCCACGAATATAAGGGTTTGGGTCATTGGTACTCGGAAGACATGCTCAAGGACATCGTTTCTTTCATTCAGTGGTAAGATAGCAACATTGGATAGTTCATGAGTAATACACAAACACTAATTCAGTCCTTATCATAGCCTTTCGGGTCTAATCATTCGAATGCTCATAACAACTCATCAGTAGACTCCTAGTCATCAGAATCAATGTGACCTGGCTTATCGAAGTTCAGGTCAGCCCTGGGTGGGTGGCCTGTAAGCGGCAGGTGATAACATTAATGTGGCTGTCACATGGGCACCGAAGCATCGTAATGTTCTTGTTTCACTTCCACTCAGACCGCTCATCATAGAATGGGGTGGCCCTACAATGTAATTCGCCTGAACAATCAGATTGAAGATAACGCCATGCTCAAAAGGCGTCTTTATCCCAAGGTTCCGGAAACCTCCTCAGGTGCCTAGCCCGAAACGCCATGCTGGAAACGATGCGATGCTGATCAGAAAGGCAGGGTATGTATCTACTCTTCATAGCTTGGACTTGACTTCGGGGACGGATGCACTAGCTTCCTTGTTAAGAGTTACGTTGCCAGTGTTAGGGCTGTCGCCGAAGAAAATGACTTCCACAGTCAAGTCATCTCTGTACTCAATATTAGTTTTGATATACTGAAGAGGATTACTATGGAGTACAAACCTGTAGCGCCGAGAGAATGGACTGGGGAGGGTCAGCAGAGCCGAGAGCTGATCTTGATCGTTTCCACCCAGAGCGTTCCTGACAAGGTGGGTAGCAGCGTTTTTATCTTCTGTAACAAAACGCTCATTCAGAGAGGTCTTTGTGCCCCATTGTTGTTGGCGAATGGGAGCACGCTGGCCGGAAGTATCACCACTGCCTCCTTTCTGTTCCACAGGTAAGGTTTTCTGTGAGGAAAACCAGCTCTTGAGCCAAGACTGGGATTGCGCGTTTTGTCCATTGGCTCCACCCTGGGCATCGAGCCATTGACCAACGAGCCCTACGACTTCCTCGTTAGTCAACATCTCCCACAACCCATCTGTAGCCATGACGACGAAGTCGCCCTTCTCAGGCTCCATTTTGGTGGTAGTGACCACCGGTTCAGCAGTGACATAGGGGGGAGTCTTGAGCAGCGAGGAAGGAGACCGAGCAAAGTAAGACTTCTTCAACTCCTCGTTAGTTTTGAGCGACCACTTGTAGTAGGCATCGCCGAATGCACGACTAGGCTCGAGTCCACCGAGGATACGTCCGTTTCTAACAACATTAGGCTCCCCTGGGTGTTCTCTTCGCAATCGGGCTTCTTCGCTTGGTGTACCACCAGTTAAATCCTCTGAGAGTGGTGTTGCTGTCCATTTGCCATTCGATCCACGACGGCCAAGCACAGCTCTAGAATCACCTGTGCAAGCAACTCTGAGAAGCTTCGATCTACTGTCGTAGAACGAAAGCAAAGCGCAAGATCCAGAGAGCGCTGGCGCAAGCAGCTCGGCAGCGGCGAGCTTGGATTGAGCCTTCTTCACCTTCGCAACCGACTCGTGTACAATTTCATTGTCAAGGCGAAGGAAGCCAGTTTTAATAGCCTTGTCAATAGACTCGGGGGTAGGTAGGCGAAGGGAGGAGTCCTCGGTGGCAGATTTGTAGGTAGTATTGAGCTCGCGCGCGACGAAAGAAATCAAAGTCTGTCGAAGCTTTGCGGATGTCACCCAGCCGCTGCGTTTCGTTAATACAAGTAAAGACAGCAGAGGATGCGTGGAAAATTACCTGTGACCATCGAAAACTCCCCAAAACATCCAGTCGCTGGCAGCTGCACCATTCTCTGTGGCTGCAATGTTCTGAGGTACTTCAATGATTTTCTCGGCATGATCATCCTCGATGGGGTCGTTGCTAGGAATCTGCACAACATCGTAGCGTACTACACCCTGTCCCCGTCCAACTAGCCATGACTCTTCGTTCTTGCGTAACTTCTGTGTCGCTTGCTCTGGTGTCAACATTTCCAAAACCTTCCTGCCGTAATCGTCTGTTTCCTTAGATAGAGGACCGTCACCCGTGATAGTTCCAGTATAGAGAGAGCCTTGTCCAACTACAAGCGCTCGTCGTGTTGGCTCCGCCTTGGTACTTGCTTCCCTGGTCTGATCTACGAATGGTGAAGCAACACCTGATGTTGCGTTCCCTCTGTAGGCGTAAAAAGCACCTGACGCTACAGCAGCAGCTACCAAAGCTCCCGTGAATGATCGAAGCTGCATGGACGATTTGAGCACAGTGGCTACCGATGCTCGTGAGCGACTGGAAACCGTCCTGTACGCTAGGCCATGCGTGCTGAGGCAGAAGGCAGAGGTTCGACTTCGAGTGAGTTTACGCAGGCATGGGCGACGGGCAGGACGAAAAAGTTGGAGGGCGGCCCGACGCATTTGCAAGTGGCCTCCAGGCAGGCGATGTAGCTTGAGGGATGGAGAGGCAGACTTGTAGGCTGCGGGGAACCAGCTCGGTTCAGGGCAGATCGGACGGTTATCAGTAACAGTGAATCGTGAGGATACACAGAGTGGTGATGGGTGTTGGGGTCGATATAGTTGGTCCGTGCACTTCTAAGTTCTAACCGAACAGTTCACGCTAATGTCCGAATGACGAAAGAGTCCAAATCTGTCTTGGAAATTGCTAAATAAACTGATGCTGTCTACGCCGTACACAGTACATTGCACCTAACATCAAATATCGACAACAACATTCCCGCTTCCAAACATGTCTTCTCGGGCACTGCGGCGGGCTCAGAAGGAATTAGAGGAAAAACAGCAGCTCGAACTGCTCCGTAAAGAGGAGGAGGAAGAGGAAGATGAGTCAGAAGAGGATGCCCCACCACCGTCACAGGCAAAGGCCAGTTTGTTTGCCATGCTGGGGGATGCGAACGAAGATGAAGAAGATGATGAAGACAACGACCAGAGCGAAACAAACTCAAGAGCTGGAGATTCTGAGGACGTGAAACCTGTTGCAGCCGTAGCAAAATCGTCCAAAAAGAGCAAGAAAAAGAAAAAGAAGGGGAAGGGGAAGGCGAAAGAGAAGGAATCGCATAAAGCTCATGCTTCCTCTGCATCTATCGACGGAATGGACGAAATTGATCGCGCTCTGCTAGCCCTAAAATTATCAACCCAGAACTCAGGAAAGGAAGGTGACTTCGCATCATCTACCATCAGTGAAGAGATGCAACAACTTTATTCCACCTTAGCTGTTGACACACAATACTTGAATGCCTCAAATGAAATGCGGAAACTGTTTGGCCGTGCAGCTGTACAGACCAACGACGACGATCAAGCTGCAAGACAACGCGGGCGTGGACAGCAACACGGAATCGCTGCCGCCACAGCTGCTGCTGCAGGTAGAAATACCGGGGGCAGAAACCTCGCATCCTTGGGTCTTCGCCGAAACATTTTCATTCAAGGCAAGGAAGAATGGCCGCGGGCTACTTCTGGAGGGTTGGCAATGGAGGTCGTCGAGAGACGTAACGACGGCTCGGTCGAGTACCGATTTGTCCATAATACCACCTATCAGTCGGTACAGAAAGAATTTGAATCATGTGTAGCCTCCATGGACCCTGACCGGATGGTGCGACATCTTCACTTCAACCCTTACCACATTTCTACTCTTCTCCAAGTGTCTGAGATTGCGAAGCAACAAAGAGACAACGCAACCGCAGGTGATTTGTTGGAACGAGCATTGTTTTCAATGGGCAGAGCAGTGCATTCAACATTCTCAACAAATTTGTCGCAAGGCAAGGCGCGCTTGGACTTTCGTCGACCAGAGAACCGCGAATTCTGGCTCGCAGGCTGGAGATATATTAGCACTTTGGGCGTTCGAGCAACCTGGCGCACCGCATTTGAATGGTCCAAACTTCTGTTAAGCTTGTCTCCTGAGGATGACCCTTACTGCCTCCGTTTAGTTGTCGACCAGCTGGCTTTACGGGGTCGAGACCTGCAAGCTCTGGTGGATCTGGTTGATTCAGATCATCTACAACGAGAGTGGAAAATTCCACCTAATCTCGCTTTCTCTGTCGCCCTTGCGCACGACGGACTACAAAATCCACAAAAAGCACGTTCCTCGCTGCGTCTAGCCATCAAAGAATATCCGTGGATAGCATCCCGGTTGTGCAGAGAGCTAGAAATCAACCCAATTCCCAAGACGATCTGGGGCAAGGAGCCAAACAACGATTATCAAGAACTACTGTGCCAACTGTACGTGCCAAAGGTGAAGGATCTCTGGAACACGACGGCTGCCACATCTCTCTTGGTAGAGGTTGCGTATTCATTCGAGGAACCGTTGGATGCGGGAGCCAATCCATATTGGCTGAGTCAAATCGATGAGACTAACCTAGCTCGTCATGTCATCCTATCCGATGATCGCGATCTACTTAGCCTTCTAGACGTGCGATTCAAACACAAATACACATCTGTCTCAGACCCTCTTCCCCCGGACGATAACATCACTTCCTACAATTTGACAGCAGATCGGCAACGTAACCAAGCTCAGCTACTCACTGAGATGGAACAGCTGCGTGACTACTTCCAACGAGTAGACCTGGGCAGTCGCATTGATCTGACGAATGAGAATAATACACAAGAAGACTTCTTGCGGGCACTAGAACAAGCAGGAACGACGATCCAAGAATTCCGACGAAACACAGCCAGGGTGCAAACTGTGAGAGATCGACTACAGGAAGTTGGAGTACAGGTAGTGTTCCAGGGGCAAGAAGAAGATAGACCGGTCGACACATCGGAATCGGAGGCAGATTGATAGTGGTGAACACCAAAATCTGTTCTCTCCACGGTCTCGAGCCTACTACAGAACAGCTTCGTGGCCAGAGCCGTACATTATCCGCGGTCTACCTCGAGGCAAATTAGTGCTATCCTGGTTTGTTCAATATCAGAATATCCAGTTGTGCCTCAACCCTAGATCCTAGTATCTCTAATGTATGCCCTCAGCCAATCGCATCTGGCCATCATATACTCTGACCCCAGAAGGAGATATCTCGTGCTCTTCTGTGCCAGCTCCAACCTACCTCAATTTATATAATTAATCCGGGGTACAGAAAATCGACAATAATTATCCGTGTATAATTCTCCGCCCCACATTACACCATTCGTGCTTTTATATGTAACATGTAACATGTACGTGCCTACATTCTACATGACTTTGCCGTTGCTGTCCACCCATCATGTTGAACTTCATTGGACTGCTATCGCTTTTGATCTTGGATAATGTCTTCCTTCAACAAGTACTTGCGCATCCTGCACCAGTTGCAGCAGCACCTCCCGCAGTCTACACAGCGAACCCCTCGATAGGCTCTGGATCGGGGACGTACAAAGACAGTGCACACTTCCGAGTGTACGGGGTGGACTCTTCAACAGCTGATACGACACTTAAGATCATGGAGGCGGCGCACGTTTGCTTTGTAGAGCAGCTTGGATGGCGGACGCCCGGTCTGTCTTATAAAGGGTCGTGAGTCGTTGCAGATCTGGCCGGATAGCACGTCGCCAACTCACTAACTACAAACTCAATGAGTAGTAATGACGGCCCATACTACAAGACAAACCTCTACAAAGTAGACGCAAACGCTATGCCTGGAGCAGCGGCACAGACGTGGACAGATGCCAGTGCTGGTCTTGCGTATCTCAAGATTGTTGGGCAATACATGACTACCCCCGGTGTCATTGTACACGAATTCGGACATGCAATGCACTATTCAGAGAAGAACTGGATCGATCAGACAAGGTCAGTTCGGATATCCCGAATTTCCTAGTCTTAATTTGGCTCAACGCGACTAATGCCTACACAGGACAGGAGCATGGTGGGAACCAATTGCAAACTTCATTGCCGACCTCTACATCGCTACTCCAACGTGCGCCTCCGCGAAACGTGCTTACAACCTCCCCGACGGTGACTCCCTCATCGAGCTGAAAAAGGTCATCGGCGACTCCTTTCAAGTCCTCGTGGACGGGACATCCGGCTCAGGAAACTACTACCAATCATGGCCTTTCCTATCCTATCTCCAAAGTAACCCTGATTCTTACTCTGGGCTTGGAGACGCAACGCTTTTGAACATGATCAGGAAGTACAGGCTCAATAGCGACGAGACGCCTTTGCATTCGCTAGAGAGGCTTCTTAGTGGAGTCACAGTGCAAAAGGTGGTTGGCAGGTATTGGGCGCATATGGCATTTGTCGATATCGGACATGCGAAGGCGCAGTCGATGTTCAATGCACAGCGCAATTCATTGAATTATGCAAATGTGGACTCGAATGGGAATGGGAAGTATACTGTCAAGAGCGCGCGGGCACCCCGTTATATGGGGGCGAATATTGTTCCGCTGAAGGTTACGGGTGGGAATGTTGATGTGAGTGTTACTGGTAGTGGTGGCGCGTATACTGCGACTTTGGTGGTCAAGGGGCAGGATGGGAAGGTTAGATATACGGATGTCGTCAATGGCAAGGCGAATGTGAGTGTCGCGAGTGGAGAGGAGGTAATGTTTGTCATTGCGAACACGCCACCATTGGTATTGTATGATCCGTTCAAGATTCCGGCGGACCTGAATAGAGGATTGAGCTATTCCATACAGTTAACTGGAGCCACGGTATGATAAGATTCAGTAGCTGCTTCGAGAGCATTAAATTACAAGCTATTGATTCTCTGAACACATTCTTTACGCACTTTGAATCTGTGGCCATGTCCACATTTGAGATCTCCCTCGTCAAGAACTTGGCTTCAAGCTTTTGAACGTCTTCGTAATGTTTGTTATGGCCTCTTCAACTGGCAGTCTCTCCATGGAACTTGCACCATAGAAACCATGCACACCCTTCGTTCTCGAAAGTACGTACTCGGCATCATCCGGTGCAGCAATTGGACCACCATGACACAGAATAATTATGTCCGACTTGATCTTGACCGCTTCATCTCTGATCGCCTGCACCAATTCCACACTCTCATCTAGTGTCTTACCACTCGTAGCGCCAATGGACCCCGATGTCGTCAATCCCATATGCGCAACGATAATATCCGCGCCAGCATAAGCCATCTTTCTAGATTCTTCAACATTGAAAACATAAGGCGTAGTCAGCAGATCCATCTCTTTAGCCTTTCGCACAAGTTCGACTTCAGCATCATACCCCATTCCCGTCTCTTCGAGATTCTGCCTGAATTGGCCATCGATCAGCCCAACGGTGGGAAAATTCTGGATTCCCGCAAATCCGAGATCTTTAAGCTGTTTGAGGAAGTAGTCCATATTGCGGAAGGGATCGGTTGCACAGACACCAGCAAGAACAGGCGTCTTTTTGACGATCGGAAGTACCTCGTTTGCCTACTTGCTTATTAGCTTGGAAATATCCTCAACATTAATGTAGACGTGCGAATGCTTGCCATTTCAAGAACAACTTCATTGGCATTTCCATACGGCATGAGGCCTGCCAGCGACCCTCTTCCCGCCATCCGAAAGCGACCACTGTTGTATATGATGATCAGATCTCCGCCGCCTTGTTCGATGAACTTGGCCGAGAGACCGATTCCGGCACCTGCACCAACAATGACACGGCCATTGTCGATTGAGGAACGGAGATCCTCGAGAATCCTCTTGCGGTTGTTTTGCGGAGGCATTTTTGTCGTGTCGTGACCTGGGGTATCACAAAGGGGTCTATCATAGATACAAGCAATAATGAGGGAGCTCCGAGATACGAGGTACAAATGTGTGCTGACATCATGTCGCGGGGTATGCAGGACTAACTTGTCTTTAAATACAACCACACTTACACGTTGGAACAATGTGGTATTTACAACAAATGCATTATGGCAACTATCGCGCTTATTGGAACATGTGATACGAAACTTGAAGAGGTGTTATTCTTACGGGAAGAAATCATCAAGGGCAGCTCAGACATCAATGTCACACTGATCGATGTTGGAGCACGCACTACCAAACACAATTCAATCAACCATCATGTCAATTACTTTACAAGCACTAGCGATGCTTCAGCACGGAAAGAGACCAATACAAGAGGCGAAGTTCTCTCGGAAATTAGCGCAAATGCCAAAAAACTTGTCCAGAAACTTTTCAATGAAGGCTCGATCCACGGCATAATCGCCGCCGGTGGTTCTGGAGGTACGTCCATAGCAGCTACAGTCATGCGAGAGGCATTGCCGATCGGAATTCCAAAATTTATCGTCTCGACGGTGGCAAGTGGCGATACGGGTCCCATTGTTGGGGAGACAGATATCACTCTCATGTATTCCGTTGTCGACATTTCCGGTCTGAATCAATTACTCCGGACCGTATTGCGCAATGCAGCTGCTGCTATAACAGGAATGGCGAAGTCATATGCATCAAATAGTAAGATTTCAGAGTCACGAACAAAGAAACGCGTTGGGATTACAATGTTCGGCGTCACAACACCAGCTGTCGATGTCATCAGATCACACTTGGAGCAAAATTACGACATCGAAGTATACGTTTTTCATGCCACCGGCCATGGTGGAAAAGCTATGGAAAGACTTGTTCGCGAAGGCGGTTTAGATGCAGTTCTGGATCTCACGACGACAGAGATATGTGATCTGTTGACCGGGGGCGTGATGAGTGCAGGTCCGAAAAGACTCGAGGCCGCCGCCGAAACGGGGATGCCATACATTGTGTCTGTTGGTGCAACAGATATGTCAAATTTTGGGCCAAGGAGTACAGTTCCAGAGAAGTACAAGGATCGAAAATTATACGAACATAACGCTGTTGTCACATTGATGAGATCGTCTGAGGAGGAATCAAGGAAGGTCGGAGAGTTTATTGCTGACAAGTTGAAGAGATATACGAAGGCACCAAACAAAGTGCAAGTGTGGCTACCAGAAGGAGGAGTGAGTGTCATATCGATACCTGGAGGGCCTTTCGATGATCAAAAAGCAAACGATGCGTTATTCAGTGCAGTCATGTCAGGACTAGACGATAGTAAGATCGACGTTATCACCGACAAACGCGCTATCAATGATGCGGGGTTTGCAAAGGATATTGCGGAAGCCTTGGTATACAAGATGGGTCTCAGCCGTAGCTAGCCATTGTGAAGTTGGAGGTACAGGGGACACATTTCATGTAGTGAACTACTGCACGATGAAGGCCGTAAAATGGTATCATCTACATGCAGTGTCGGCATTATATTGCTGAGATGCTATCTACATGGTGATTCATCAAGGAAGCCGATCCTATCTTGCCAAATTATCCCAATCGGCGACACTGTCATCTATACCTTCTCAATGTGCTCACTTGGCTCCTTATCGTCGTCGTCACCTTTGCCCAAGTTTCCATGACCATTCATCGCTACTCCACGGGAAGGCACGAACTTAGCGCGAATATTCTTCTGTTCAAACAGTTCATCCATGTGTTCCAATGAAAGTCCTTTGTAGTCAGTTAGTCTAGTGGGCCTATCGTTACGTGCGAGTGAGTTGACATACCCTTGGTCTCTGGAACAAGTACCCAGGCATAAATGACCATGACGAAACAGAAGCTACCATAAACAAAGTATGTTCCAAAACCGCCCTTGCCGAGAGTTGCGAACATACTCGGTGTAGACTTTGCGACAACCTGATAATATGATTAGCGTATTGTTCCTCAGCGTAGGGAAAGGGAGGGTAGACTCACAAAATTCCAGAGCCATTGGCTCGCAACGGCCATACCCATCATCAGGGCCCTCAGGCGAGCAGGCGGGCACTCTGAACAATACGTCCAAACAACTGGACCCCAACCGAATTGATATACAGCTGCGAAAATATAGATAGCTACCAGAGCTACGTATCCGGGTGCAGTGACCGGTTGCCCTTTGATGGGAGGATCGAAGCGAATATAGAAGCCACAGTAGAAGAGGGCACAACCCTGAGATTAACGTTAGTGTTAATGGGATATAGGGGCAGAATAGACGTACCTGCACGATACCCGTCCAGATGAGAGACTTTCGTCGGCCGAGGGTGTCTGTAACGAAGAAGATGAAGATAGCGCATGAGATCATCTTCACTATACCATAAATTCCAGTAGCGAAGAGGCCAACCGAAGACCCAGATAGACCGACACTGGCGAAAATTGTAGGAGAATAGTATGTCATAGCATTGGTGCCAGTTAGATTGCTCCACATCATGAGAGTGACACAGAGGATCGATCGCCTGCGGTAGGATTTGACTGTCCAAGCTTCCTTGAACATGCTAAGTGCCGAAGAACCAGCCATCAAGGCGCGTTCCTCCTCTAATTGTAATTCAATGAGTGCCATCTCATCGACAACGTATGGGTGTGTGGGAGGGAGGTGGCGTAGCTTCGAAAGCACAGCCAGGGCAGCTGCAGGGTTTCTTTGAGCGAGATATCGAGGGGATTCATTGGCGAAGAACATGCCAACTCCGAGAATCACAGCAGGGAACGCTTGCAATGCGAGTGGGATCACATATTGCGCGTGTCCTGTGATATGGAGATTACTGCCGTAATTGATCCAGAATGCAAGCTATCGAGGTGTTAGAGTGTGCAACTAGTCACTAGGAGAGTCCTTTGGCGCTTACAGTGAGTCCAGATACAAGTGTCAGCTGGTATAGACCCGTGAGAAGACCACGAATGCCTCTAGGTGCGTTTTCAGAGACATATAGGGGATTGACAGTGGAGGCAATGCCGACAGCAATACCTGCGAATAGTCTGGAGGCCTGTTAGTGAATTGCGAAGTGGCCAAAAATGAGATTACTCGCCGTCCAACATAGAGCAATTCAATGATCCCATTAGCAGCAGCTTGGAAAGCAACGCCAATACAGACCAGAATTGCAGCAATGATCAAGGACCATCGACGACCGATCCTATTAGAAAGCCATGATGCGACAAGGGCACCGGCAAATGCACCAGCTTGAATAACAGACACAATGTTGGAGGACAGATTCGCAATCTGTTTATCAGACTTGCCGATAAGTCCATATTGCCTACGGTGTCGTTAGCCAACGTACATTTATCGTCAAATGCTCACTCACTGTTTGAAGGTCTTCATAGTCAGGACACCTCCCATGATGCCCATGTCCATGCCAAATAGCAAGGCACCTGCGCAGGCCTTCAATCCTAGTCAGCACAAATCTCAATGTATGTCTCATGAATTCTACATACCACAAGGCTCACGAGAAAGACTCGCACATTGTAGATCTCCGGAGGATCCGACTTGGTTGCATCATTCTTGACGATACGTTGAAGAAAACCCATTTTGTTCGACTGATGTGTGGGTACAATCGATGATGGAGCATCATTTCAATTTGGAGCACACTGGCAGTTATAACAACAATTTTGTCTTCTAGACCGCCTCCTCAGATGCACGGTACCATGGCTCAGTTGCCCAAAGCGTGCTGTTCGGTTGTAGATGGTTCGATATGGTGGAGAAACGTCCAAGCTGGAGTATCTCCCTTGGTATGGGGTATGGGGGAAAATGTGGAGGTGCGAAATCCTGGGGTTGCCCTTTAGTGGCTTTGATTATTGAGGGTGTCGGCTTGTTAGACACTTGGAATTTGAGCTAATCCTTAGTCCACACTTGACGTGGCGCTGGCAAAAGATCAATCCGGCTGTAGATGGTTGCAAAATACTGGCTTTCGGCACGATTCCTCTCAACTAGCATCGGAATGGACACAACTTGTGCACATGCTTGTGGGCCTTCTACGTCACTTTATTGGAATTCTGGGGAAGGTTACTTTCATTTGATATTCATTCGCCAGAATACGAGAGTAAGAGAGACTACTTAGAATGATAGCTAATTCGGACACTATCCAGTTCATGCTCACTGGTGAACATGTGAGTCCAGCAGAGTTAGGCACAGTAGACCTGTGCATCCATGAACAATCATTCGCGCGATTTCCTTTGATAGCCAAGCTACACTATGGATAGCAATATTCAACACATTCATGAGAATGTCTTATAATTCATCAGGCTGAATACGTAGCCGAGGCGAGATGCTCGTGTTGGTTTTGCATCGACCTTGAATGCCTCAAGATCGTTACCGACAGGCTCAGTTCTCCCAACCCTTCACCATTCGTACTCCTACCGCGCATTGTTACTGGTAGAAAGGCAGCTTGAAGAGGATGGTTATAAATAAAACACAAATTTGAAGACGAGTTTTGCAACATGTGCTTGGACATTTTCGCCATAGGAACGTAGTTCCACTCCTGGAAGTATCACGGAGAATATCAGTCTCGTAAAATCCAGTGGCATATAGTGTCTCATACGTGTTGGAAAGAATGGTGAAAAGATTGAATGATCGTGATTGCATTATGCCAATGTATACATGTATTCGCGGGAATGCAGCAAAAAGAAAGCTGGCTATAGACCATCCAAAGGCCTATAAACCTTCATCCACCTCGTATCGTAAGGCTGTTCCGGGTTCACAAATCTCAGATCTGTCGCCAATCTAATGTAACTATTGGGATCCTTGTTCTTGCAACTTGCGTGGACCATAAATGGGTTATGGAAAATAACATCCCCAGTCTCATACTCTGTGATCAGCCATTTCCGCTGTACTTTCTGACCAAATTCAACTGTATCCCTACTCAAAAACCCGCCATCATTCATGTTCTTATTGAAAGCGGAAACGCGTTCTTCTTCAGTCAAGTTTCCAGCATTTCGAGCAAATTCCTCCTCTGTTGCTCGGCCAATGTCGTCGGAGTTCTGAAGATACATCAGACCTCCACCTTCGAGCGAGACATCACCAATGGGAACCCAAGCGGTGAGGCTAGTGGGAGGCCCACCACGCAAGTACATCTGATCGTAGTGTACTGGCGTCAACTCTGAATTGGGAACGAATGCCCGCAACATAGTTCGCTGAAGCATGATTTCCTTCTCCCACCCTGTAAACTTTCTGACAAAGTCTCGAAGCTCGCTTATCTCACAGAAATTGGTGTAAAACTCCGCTTCGTGTGCGCTTATCATAAGCTCCACGTATTTGTCCGATTCAGGATCGTCCTTCAAGCCAAAGAGACGACGAAGGTTACCAGGTGGCATATACTTTCGAGAGTCAGCACCACAGTACGTTCCTGTGACCGGGTCCGAGCCTGGTTTAAGGAGCCCAGATGGTGACATGTGTTCGAAGTATGCTCTTCGACATTGTAGGACCTTGTCCTTGGGAAGAAGGTCCTTGATCTTGAGGACTTGTTAGCCAAATGAAGAGTGGGGAGACGTTCCTTAAGTAGGGAAACAAACATGAAGATACCCATCTCGCTTAAAGCGCTCATGCATCACATCGATTGGAGTATCGGCAGACGTTGGTTGAAGATAGCCAACAGTACCAGGCTTCATGGGCCCATAATTCGACTCGAGGCTGAGTTTCTCGGGCTCCACAGGAAAGTAGTTTCCATAGTTGTCCTGAGCAGTGTGACTTTTTTTCGTCCCACTGTGTTCCAAATTGGTTGGTGGAGTCTCAGTCAATACTCCTGGAGCCATGTTGAATAGTGATAAAATATACAATGATGGAGCATAAGATTGTATGAAAGCGATATTGAATCAGAAGTCGGTTGAATGGTCTTCCGTTACGATACAAGTCCACATTTATATCTGACTTGTCAATCATCGCGTGATATTCTGTGGCCAATTCTGCAGCTTACAATTGCTCCACTCGATGCAGATGCCGTAAAAGGGCGAAAACATGCAACCATCTATAGCCGTTGCCATGGTCAATCATCTAAAACCGAATCTGCGGGGGGCTGGTAATCGGACCGACTCCGAGTGGGTTAGCGCACGGCAAAAGGTGTGGAGAATGCATCCGACCCCAGAGTGTCCATTATCTATCCATTTTCAGGCCCACGCCGCCAAACAAATCTAGGATGATTTCGCTTATGCCAGTTCACCAATTCCCCAGTCTTCTTTCACCCTGGTAGACCGCAAGGATGACATTGAGTACTGGTGAACGTATCTATCGGGCATGCAGTCGATGCAGAAGCCGTAAGGTCAAGTGTGATCTGTAAGTACAGTACATCCGACGAGCTCCACATGTTTCGAAGACATGTTGATACTTTGTAGAAAGAGCATTGGGGAGAATGGCAAGCCGCCATGTGTAAAATGCTACAACGAGGGCCTTGAATGCGTACTCGCAGGGTCCCGACGAGGGGGTGATTATACGCATTACCGGACAGCAAGGGCAGGCGGCACACCGAAACCACGGACTCGAAAGAAGGTCCCAGAAGCCAACAGACTCACTGGCCAGGGCACGCCTCGAGTTGAAAACAGCAATGTCCCTCCATCACAAAGTAACACGTCTTCGTCGGGTCTCCAGAACCCTCTTGAAGCGCTCGAATTACTCGCCAAGGTTGCATCCAAAGACAATGAAGAGCAGCGTGACCTAAACACCAACAAAACCTCCCCCAACGAGACGCAGATTGGTGAAAAATCAGGCACTGATTCTCAAGATACTACCGTTCATGGAGGGAGTCAGGCAGGGTCTACGCCTAAAGCAACAGGCCTCGAGTTCTTGGATCCCAGAGCCCTGGGACCACTGCTAGAGCGTTATCACGACACCTACCACGCATTCATGCCTATTGTACCTCGCCATATTCTCTCGATCAGGAGTATTGATAAGACGGCGGCAGAAGAACCTTTCATTCTCACCGCTGTTCTTCTTATTGCCACCAAAGATAAACCAGAATATGCGGCATTACACGATCGTTTGTGGGACTCAATGCAACGTATGCTATTGCAAATTGTATTGGGATCCATGGAAGCCCGGACAGTTGGATGCGTTGAAGGTCTTCTTGTTCTTGCAGAATGGGTTCCCCATGCAACTTCGAGCCACATGAACGTGTCCGAGAAAGGTACTGGAGGCCTTGCAGGGACTGAAGATACAGCAGCGTGGACCTTGATTGGCCTTGCAGTCAGACAAGCATATCTCCTACACCTAGATAAGTACGCTTTTCGCAGCGAGTCGGCGGATGAGTGCAACGCAACGCTTCATCGAAAACGTCTAGCCTGGACCTACACATACATCGCCGACCGACAGATCTCAATTCGTATGGGCCAAGCCTTCTGGTGCCGTGGTCCTAGTCTATCTGCCAAATTTACAGCCAGCGATTTCCCTACTCTTGCGCCGCATACTGCATACGAAGACGATTACGCTAGCGTACTGCAAGCTCAGATGGAACTGACGGTTTTGTTTGGAAACATACACGATCTACTGTATGCCAGTAAAGCTCGAAGTATCAGTTTGATGGTCATGGGTGATTACACAAAGTATCTTGACGACAGCATGCAAGGCCTAGCTGCATGGAAACAAGCCTGGGTTCATTTGGATGTTGGACAGCATCTGAAGCTCATACTGGATCTCCAGTATGAGTATACACGATTGTACATTCATGGCTTCGCTTTTCAAGCTGCCATTAGTCGTGCACCTGGGACGCCGCCTAACTCTTCTCAAGAGAAGCCGGTTTCGAAGTTTCCGCATGGAATTCTCGCAACTCCAGATGGAAGGCATATACATCTATCGATAAGCGCAGCTAAATCTGTTCTTAGAATGCTTGGTGATCGCATAAATCCCACCAAGCACTTACGTTTCCTCGGGCCTCGTTTCTACCTATACGCAATTCATTGCGCTGTTTTTCTTTACAAGGCATCGTCTTATGGTGCTCTTAATGCAGAAGAGCACAAAGAATGCGCCGAAATCATTAAGCGGTATACCAACAATCTTGGTGCAGCAGCGTCCTGTGAGAAGCATATCGCCGCAAGACATAGCTCGTTACTCTCAACATTGTGGCTCGAAAAGGAGGCTGGTACCAATGAACAACCCGCCCAATCAGCAGTCCATGGAGGTATTGAGCCTAATCAGGAAGGGTCAGTACCGATGGAAGTAGCCCAACAAGATAATGCGCCTGACCCGTCATTCATCGATCCAGGATACTTAGCTCAACAGTACAATAGCAATCATAGCCACTATGGCTCTAGAGGAATAAGCATGATACCCGAGAGCTTTGTTACAGGCCTGTATGGAACTCAGATGGATATTGCAGATCCGTTCAGTATATTGGATTTCGGAGCGTACGGTGAGCCAGATCTGAGATCGCTCATTACAATGTGAAAGTAGATCTTCACTCCATAGATCTCTACCTAAATCAGGCAGGTTATCGAACTTGCATTTCCATTGAATTTCAAATGTTCTGCCGCCTTCTTTCTTCTGCGATGGCGCTTACGAGAATAATGCATAGCACTTTTCTTTTCGTTCTCAAGAATCGACATGTGCCTCAGTCTGATTTATCAAATTCCCCAGCCTCTTTCCCAGCATGAATTAAAGCTCTAGTAGGCTGCAATTAATTTCTTGACAGTGCGGCTGCTGGTTAACATGCCGTCAGCACATTCTCCGCTCTTTGTGGAAAATGCCTAGCTTTGCCTGAACACAAAAAGTAAATTACTTGAAGCCACTCGTACACACGTGTAGTCGCACTGCATGATTCTAGCCCACAATTTGCAACACTCTCATTAGCTGCAACCAGCTTATTCTTTCAACTGCTCCGTAGTTTAGAAGACCATATGTTGAGATTTCATCGGCAGAACCAGTTGATAGCACTTGCTCGTAATCGGTCTGTTACCCAGCATCATAATATCCGCCCACTGTCAAGTCGCCGTACACAGAGCGCTAGTTCAAATAATCAGCCCCCAGGATTGACGGAGACTTGTATGAGGAAAAGCAAAGGTGAATGGGTCCCACTAATCACCGGCCTATAAAGACGGTCTAGCGGACCTTTCCGCTCGATCTCACATCTATAATTGTATATCATCCTCTCGCTCCTCATCAGTAGCACAATTAGGGAGTTGGCATTGACAAAAGATATATTTGGAGAGAACACAAGCACGCGACTGGTGGACCACCAACATGTGGCGCACTCCAAGTACCACAAACTCGAGGCCTCCATTCGCCAACATTTGGTAACCAATATGCCGGGCGGCACGATGCGTTTGGGGCCTGTTCTTGAGGCCAGGAACAGAAGAATTAAGCGGGTGATCGTCGTTCCACCCCTGCTTTTGTTATCACGCATACACAGCAGATTGTGATTTTGGCGTTTGGTTCTCGCTGTGGAGGACAAGCTGAATACACCCCTGCATTGGTATTTGAGTCACTGCAGAAGACCTTTAAGCCAGCAATAATGGCTTTGTAGCGTTCAGTAACCAGCCCTTCAAGTTCCTCACCTGCTCCTGATCCATAACCCAAGAAATACTGTTACCACCACCAACGAAAGATGGCACGCCATAATTCTCATACTCGATATTGGTGCTTGCACCTATCATTCCTATTGTTTCAAACTATGGCGATTGCTCAGGTTGAAGTTGGATCGATAACCCAAGACGTCACGAACATGCCTGCGTTTCCGTCGCAAAAAGCTTGTGCACGATCCTGTTTCGTGAACACTGGATTCTGTCCCAACGATATTCTAGGAAGTGCAATTAGTTGTGCTGAGCACACTGACTGCAACTCTATGAACTGGCAGGCGAAGAACGATTGCTACTGCAGACAAGATCTACAAAAGCCCGCTCAAGACATCTTGTCGAGTTGTGTCTCGACTAAGTGCAACATCGGCGATGTCGCTATTGATGCTGCCAGCGCTGGAAGTATCTACGCCAATTACTGCTCTCAGAAGGGATATCCCTATGTGCCTCCGGCAACACCAAATGCAAACCGTGCGTCAACCACAGGAGCTGGCTTCGCAACTCGAACAACTGGTACTCTTGGTCTAGGGCCGACTGGCTCATCGTCGTCCTCGTCAGGGTCTTCGTCGTCTTCAAACAAACTGTCAATTACAACCATTATCGGAATCGTCATTGGAAGCATAGTCGGGCTCATACTGCTTGCCTTCTTCATCAGATACATGATTCGATGGTGCACACCAACACCCAAACCGCCACCTCTACAGCCCTATAACCCGCCTCCAGTACACCCTATCACTCAGTTCCCCGGGCCGTATCATTCTCCACCATCCACTATCGCACATATGCCAGAAGTCACACCAGAGGACTCCAGGTCGATGCTTTCTGGGACGGTGGAACACAATACGGTTCTCTCCGGCTTCCAGCCCCAGCGCTTCCAACATCAATATTAAATTTCCTATATATGTCTAATGGAGAACATGACTGGTGTACATGGGAGTTTCTAGGACAGGTTCTATGTATTTTAGTGAGAAGACTATGGGAATGATCGGGTCCACATTAGGGAAAACTATGACGCAATAAAGTCATTGAAAATTACTTCCGCCATCAAATAGTCTTCGTAACATAGCCTTGATACTTCTTCGCCTGTGCTTCAAAGTGCCTAATATTAGGATGTTGGAATTTCTTCAATTCCCCCAGCTTTTCATCCAGAAGTGCGTAGATACCCCAACTCCCTTCATGATCTCTGGGTGTCATTCCCTTCGACCTAGCCTCCACATATATCCTCCATGCCGTAGCAGTCGCAAGCAAGAAGTCGAATTGCGCGACCATAAATTCATCTTGACAGTTGTATGCGTTGTCTAACGCTGCCTGCCCATAGTTGTGCGCTTGGTCGACATGAGCTTGACGCTCGACGGGATTGGACGTGGTCCTGCTTAATTTCATTTCTGCCTCCATGAGCTGTTGGCATACGCGTGCAAATTGTTTGACTGATGTGTTGGGTTCGTTTTTCATGTGGAAGAGGGCCTTCGAGAGGTAGTGGCGGGCCTGCAGGAGTTCTTTCCGAGTGACTTGATCGGAACTCTTTTTAAGTAGCTCTTTTCCGTTTTGGATAAGCTCCACTGATTGCTTCATAAGATACAGAGTAAATTAAACCTACTTCGGGAATCAATCTTACAAATTTCTTGTGGGGTTGCTCTTCCCTGAGACTGTGAAGGGCGTTGGCTTGCATTCCCCGTTGCTTCTTCCAACAATCGCCGCATGAAGCCTGCAGTTGGCTCATCTATGTACAGTGCATCATCAGTTAGTGCATTTGAACAAGACTCAATTCCTAGATCTAGGCGCTATACGTACACTCCTTCATTCGCAAGTTCTCCACGCACTTCCTCACATTGGTTTGGGTCCCACGACTTTGCAGATACGTGTCCGTAGTTGACTGAATCACATCCCGCTCCTTGTACTCCTCGAGCCTCACGTTTTCAAGCCCATGGATCACGTTGAATCGGAAGCATCGGTTCCTTTCAACGTGTTGTCGCCATCTGCCTAACCATTGCTCTGTTGTCTTTTCGGTCTCCGTGGCCTCCTTCTTCAGGGTTTCGATGAGCTTTCTGAACCCTTTGTCTGATACACTTCCTAAGCCTGGCTCGCCGGTGCCAATGGATATGAAACATTTAATCAGCGGTTGGATCTGGCCATCCGATTCAGACCAGAGGTCAGTTGCTTCCTCCTCAACTTGAATCGTCGGGTTGTTCGCACCAAGAGCGCCGTCGACATATGTGCTCCCCTCTATTGCAACTCCTTCGAAGTACGTCGGCGCTGCCGTTGTCGCGAGAGCGGCTTCAAGGATCGTGGGACCTCGATCAGAGCTTGTGCGTACACGGTAGTTGCGAAGGCGGGTTACAACGTTGGTTTTCTGATATTTGGTGCAAACAAAGCTGTATCCTGCAATTAGACAAATGGCCTTGAGTGGTTTCGTGCAATTTCCATAGGTATAACTCACACTCTGCACCTCGGCTTGTTTCCGTTCTCAAATTTCTCATCCAAAGATATTCCACGGCTTTTGATGACCTGAGAGATTGCATCCGCGAGGGCTTTCGAAGAAAACCGTGCTTGCACCGTTCCAAAGAGCCCTACACCCTTGAATGAGCGATTGACTTTCTTCTCGAAGACCTGCTGCATCAATTTGATGTACGCTTCGATACACTCTCCAACTGTCATTTCGAGGTGCCCTAGCATGATAGCAATGAGCCTAAAGAATAATCAGTCAATCTATGACCGAGTCGCTCTTTGGAATGTTTGAATCTCACCCGCCCGTACTCGTACCCCCAATCAGATCAAAGATCTCGCATGGCTTCCGTGGGCGCAATCCTGCCTCTCTCCGCTCGTTGTTGATTCCATTGATGATGCTATCTAGAATATACAACGTCGAGAGCCCACGAACCCCGCCACCATCCAGCGATAGAACACAATATCCAGTATTATCAAATGTTTGACCATCACGAGGCTGAGGTGTCGAAGGCGTCGAGAGCGCTGAGCTGGGCGCAAGAAGATCGTCTGTCGCCATTTCGGACACAAAAGAAGCTCAAACACAGGGATTACTCAAAGTTCATTATTGTGTCAGACTAAAGCTTCGAAAGTCAGTGATATAACATGTCTGGCAACCTGTGCGCCGTTCGTTATCGACAAGCACCAGCTCCACCACCAGCTGAAGTTCAGTGCTTGCCTGGCCTCTCAGGCTGCAATACCCTCGTCGCCTCTCGAAACGCGGCACGCAGCCACTCGGGGCCACATCACAACACACCCTGCGAAATTTAGCGAATAGTAATGCATCCAACACAACATGCCTGTATGCCAATACAAGATGGATTTCCCCTTTCGGACCGATGTCGACTTGGGTTTTTGGGGGCTACGGTTCTGAGGGTGTGCTTTAATCAAATCCATGTATTTCTCCCATGACGGATAAAGCCGTGGAGATCTATTTTTGAAAGGCTAGATTTGATGCATATTGGGTAATTTGAATAGAAGTGAGTTTACTGCAACTTCTTCGGGCGGTTTCGAATACTTTCCACAGTAATGCATAGAGCTAACAGGTGAAAGCGGTTATGGTACTTCTGAGGACGATCGAAACACAATGGCACATAACAACGAGGACACTAATGACAGCAATTTCGTACTTCTTAACTTTTGATCCAAATGGTTCTCAGCACGTAGTAGTTTGCACAGAGGCCGGTATGGTTAAAATTTGATTGGACAAAATGAATGACAGACTCTTTCGGAACAGAACAGCTGTTTGTAAGTAACAATCGGCTACTGATGATCAAAGAGCTTGCTATGATTTCTCATTTCGCTTCTGCAATCAAACCTGACGCAAAGAGGTTTTTCAGCTTCCTTTTTTGGTTCAAAATTGCTAACAAATGCATAAGGTGGATCGCAGAAAACAAATCTTGACGGCGGTCTCCCTTCGATATGATGATGTTCAGCCTTTGCCATACTGAATCTTCCGTTGACAAGGCCGTAGACTATCACGCGACTAGCAAAATCCAGTGTGTTTGTGTACCATAGCAAAGCTGTTCACCTTTGCTGTAGAGTTGCTCGTTCGCAGATCATACGGTCCACCGGACTGCGAACACAATGTCATAAATATCATCACCCACGCTCAATCGCAGAATCAACCAGAGACAGTGAACTCGTGCAGAACGAACAATATGCCGAAACAGATGCCAAGAGATCTTTGCATCCGAACCGAAGAAGTGGAGCCTATTGCAATGTCGAAGCGATTCTTTGCGTCAGTGATGACTGAATGGAACGTCATAGTCTTTGCTGACAGAACGTTAGGGACGCAATCGCATCGACGACGTCGGTTCTCAGTCTCGAGGGGAACAAAAAAAGCTATTGCATTCATACGCGTCTTCTGGAACAATGGCCTGAACACAGCGGAGGGCTCTTTGCCGAATATCGCGTGGAGAAGACGAACAGGCATGAGCTGCCAATGGAAGACGTAGAGCTGTTCGATATCTTCGTCACATGGCTCTATTGTTCGACTATGCGCTTCTCAAGCGGCTCTAGTTACAGCCTCATGGATATCGTTAAGGAATGGAAATCAGCCAATAACCGGACCGTCAACGATTGCGACGGAACCTTGATGCAGCTTCACTACTTCGGTAAACTGTATCACATCCCCAATCTTCAGCGTGACGCCTTGGATGCTCTACACGACTGGTACACCAGCTCAAACATGCCCAGTCCACAATGGTCAACACTCGTGGATCATTACATTGCGGCGCCGAAGGCCTCGTTGCTCCGACAGATGCTGGTTGATGTATTCTGCAGGTATCACATTGCGAACATTGATATCATGGTAGAGGAATCTACTCTTTTGATGGAGGCAGGTATGGAATTCCAGGCTGCTGCTTTCCGCCGCTATTCACAGGTTATGTCGAAGGTAATGGGGGGCAGCTTGGATCCGATGTACGATCTCAACTTGTGTGTTTACCATGAGCATGCGAATGTGCAAGAGAGAGAGCAGTGTCCTAGGAGGTCTCAGAAGTATGACAAGAGCGTGTATCCTGGCATCGTCTAGCGGCATGGAAAGGATGATATTGGGGGTTCATCTTAGGGGAGGCCTTGCATAGACCCATGGCCTGCTGTGGATCAATCGAATAGAACCAAGTGGAAGAATTTTGATAGAGAAACATAGAATGGATATCCGGCAAGATGCCAAATCACGCTACTGAGAGATTATATTGCTTTGTGTGACTTTATCGTCCTTGTTTGGTCGAGGGATTAACTCGGCGAGGCAGGGAAGAAAGACAGATGGTGCCACTGGTGACATCTTTGAGTTGAAAGAAAGGAACTTCTTCAGGGTTCAACCGTGTTGAAAAGGAATGCGCCTGTAGATTCTAAAGGGACAAAGGGAGGCTTTAAAGAGTGACGAGAGTGACGAGAGTGGAGGTCAAATCAGGGTGCGACACGTCACGTGGTATAATCTTGGCAGAGTAACTCCTCCAGCCACATTCCTTGACAAGCCGCCAGACCAAACAAGCAAGTGACGTCGCCTACCCGCACGCCGCCCTATTTACCTCCGTTTACCTCTATCATCACCGATCGTCTCCGCATCCGCATCCTCGATAATCTCATCGGACATTTATTCAGATCGCTGCACCCCCTCCACCACGTGAACGCCTCTTCCTGCATAGTATTCCTACCTCTCGTAACCATTCGCAGCCATGAGTGGCGTGCGTGCCCACCTCGCGAATCGCCTGCGCAGTTCCTCCCTCTCTGCAGTCCCTCCACGTGAGGGTTCCAACGACTACAAACCAGATCTTGCCCGGGCTGCCGCCAGCATTCTTTTCCGTTCACCCATTCCTTCCAAAGAACATAGACCAATCTACATTCTCAATGCCGCTGCGCTGCCAGACACTCGCGAATCCGACTTCGACCAGCTCCTCCCCTATGTGCTCGCCCGCCTCCCCGAAGAAGACGACTTGCTGCGGGGATATGAATACGAAGTCGTTTTCTTTGCCGGTGATTCAGATGGCTCAGTAACGAACAAGAAGAACAGACCTGGCTGGGGTTGGTTCTTGCAGGCCTATCATGTGCTCTCGAGAGCAATGCGGAAGCGGCTTCAAAAACTGTACATTGTGCATGAGAAAGCCTGGGTTAGGATTCTCACGGAAGTTTTCTCCACCATTGTTAGCCCAAAGTTCCGCAGAAAGATTATTCATGGTGAGAATTTGATAATTGTGTAAGTTCTTGTCGTCGAAGGCTCTGCTAACAGCCTGTAGCATCAACACTCAGCAATCTCGCATTCCAACTGCCTATTGAGGATCTCTTGATTCCACCCTCGACTTATCTATATGATCGCCGCGTCGCCGACGATGTCTTTGCTCCCTTTGCGACCGGTCGGCGGGCATTCGTTGCACGCCAACCGCTTCCTAACAGCGTCAATGGCAAGACTCGTCTTCCCCGCGTTCTGCGAGAGACCTCAACTTTCATTCTCATGGAGGAGAACATCAAATCCGAGGGGCTGTTCAGAGTTCCCGCACATGCCAAGCTGAGGGATGTCTTGAAGGAGGCTTATAACAGGGGACAGAAGTACATCGTTTTCAAAGATAACGGAGTTACTCTGCCAGTGCCTCCATATCCAAATGCAGAGCATCAAGACGAGATCATAATGGAGATTGATCCCCGGGATGCATACTCGGTTTTTATGGCTGCCGCACTAGTGAAGGCATGGTATGCGGACCTTCGCCAGCCCATATTTACGCAGGCAACATACCGCGATCTCAAGCGATTGTATGGAGATCCAGATGATCTCCCAGATCAGCAAAAGCTTACGGACTTGTTATCTCCCTCTTCCGAATGGTCGTTCCTGCCTTCAATATCTCGTGAGATTCTTACCAGGCATCTCCTGCCACTTCTCAGCAGGGTCGCTGCCCGAAAAGAGGACAACAAGATGACCCCTGAGAATCTAGCTGTCTGCCTCGCACCGGCACTACTATGCGGACCCGATCAGTTGGAAGATGCGAAGATGTCGTCGATTGTACGACGGATTCTGACAGTGGCGATCGAGCTATGGGGTGAGGGCCTCTGCGAGGCCTGTGGTGTCAAGGCGAGTGCTTTTGAAGAAGAGCTCCGCCTGCCTGCCGATGTCAGGGACTGGGATGACCCTGTTGAAGGTAAAGCAAATCGTGCAGAAAGAGACCCAGACGATGAGAACCAAGTAACTGGTATAATTCTTCAGGACAACGAGGACGGCGATGCTCTGCCACCCCCCTTGCCTCCGCGATCTACGCCATCGCAGCCCAAGTCGGCGTCCGGGCAATCTTCCAGTGAGGCAATCACAAGACGCAAACCCGCACCTCCCCTTCAGGTACCTCCTAGATATTCCACCATAGTTACAGACAGCCCCACGAACGTTGCGGAATCGCCCGCCAGCTACGCAGCAGTGACCGATGGCTTCGCTCCAACACGTCCAACAGAATGGAGTTCACCTGAGGATAAGAAAACTGGTACGAACAGCGTTGGCGATTCTCATGCTCCTCAAATCGTGCTACCTAAGAGAAAAGCCCTGACAGCAGAGCAGGTTGACAATGCTGAAACATCCGGTGTTGTGCAGGCACAAGCTCGCAAAGCCTCTGATGGCGGGATTGCACTTCCTGGATTGGCCAATCTCAACATCGCCGGTGGGCCGCCAAAACGGAAACCAGTCTCATCAACAAGGACCTCACTTGATGGCAAGTCATCACAGGCAGGGTCCGAGGACGGCTCACCCACGACAATTGTTTCTGCGGGGGCTTTACCTGAAAAGCCTGTACCCATGCCCGAATTCCGCCGGCCCAGCCTACCAGCATCAGCAACCAGAACTCCCAATATCACGTCCCTTGCAAGACCCATCTTCCAGCCTGTCAACCCCATCACCAATCGCCCTGCTTCCAAGTCAACCTCGCTCCCAGTACCGGGACCAGGACCAAAACCAAGGACGCCTTCCCCAGGATTACTCCAGAGGATGCCATCATTTGAGGTGTCCAACCGAAAACAGTCACTTGCACCCCCGACAGCACCGCGCAAGCTCAATCTGAAGAAGGCATCCGTGGATGATCTCCGCAGGCTTTATGAAGAACGAGCGGGCACGGCACAGACACTGGTAGAGGCTGGAAAGCGTAGGTAATGCTATGTGTGGTATAGACCATCACGAAAGGTTGAATTTCATCTTCACATCATCTTTCCTTTCCACTCCCGAAGTCCTTATATTGTTCACCATGTACGGAATCCATATTGTACTTTATAATTAGCGAAATACCCCGTTCAAATCGTCATAAGAAATAAATTTATGAACACCTTCATCATGTCTATCGTTCTCAGTCATCCTTATGGGCATACTTGTGATAGAACGTAGAATTATTCATGAGAAAAAAGCAAATGCCCGGTAGACTGACTACCTAGGTACAATACATACGGTACTGGCTCTTTTCATGTCATTTCCCCTAGACAGGACACAAGAATTGTAAGTGACGTAATGAAGTGATTCAAATCTTGCCCAGTGAATACCTATCTAGGTAATCGTCATCACTTTAGGAATGGTTTTGTGAGACATATTGTAGGAAAGGAAAGACACGTGCGTGCGGACCGTTCCTATGTTGGCGGGCCGACGTTGTACAGCCGCTTCCTGGGTGAAAAGATCGTCATCATTGCGGAATCCGTTGTACGAGTGCGACAGGGACAAGGTTGGTGGGACACTCGTGCACAAGAGGAGGCTCTTTCTTTTCAGATTTATGTGATTTGTTCGATAGATGGTTGATCAATTAATTAATAACTTCCTACCCACCCAAGGTACCTTGGTACTTACACAGTACAAGTAATAGTTAAAATGTACATACTCCGGACATACGTCAATTGAGAGAAAGGAAAGGTAATTACTGCATTGGGTATAACCTGAAATAGGCCGATCTCGGTCGGATTTGTAGGTCGGGTCAGCGAACGAGTACGACGGGTAGATGCACAGTCACCATACAAATGTAATGCAACTGATAGGATGCAACAACAATGTAGATCTTGTAGTATTGAATATAAGTAGTAGCCGGCCAACCAGTCTTTTCCCTTATATAACCCAGAGGGTTGTCGTTATTGTGTACGTACGAGGTACCTTACGTAGAGGATAAATATATTTCCCCACGCGCTCTCATTCTCTCCGACCCACCGCCGAACTCCCCCACCGACCGCCTAATTAATTGACTACGACTAGTTCACTGAATATTTCGTACTCACATCACCCCTCTGACTCCAACCTGACGCCAGCAGACTAATAAAAACAATAACCGCCCTCCTCAAAGGCACATTTATCAATTAGCTCACTTCTTTCTTTCTTCGGTCTTCTTGTCTCTTCTTCTTCATTTTTGGTCCCCCATACCCACCCAAGTCAGACACAATGTCTACATTCGGAAACCACTTTCGAGTAACCACGTAGGTACCTTCCCACATCTGGCATCCATTTCGGCGCATGGACATCCCCAATTAACTTTCCGTGTGTTACCAGCTATGGCGAGTCTCACTGTCTTTCTGTGGGATGCATTGTCGACGGTGTGCCACCAGGCATGGCCCTCACAGAGGACGACATCCAGCCCCAGATGACTCGTAGACGACCCGGTCAGTCCGCAATCACCACCCCGCGAAACGAAAAGGACCGCGTCGAGATACAGTCTGGAACCGAATTTGGTATCACACTGGGCACACCGATCGGAATCAAGGTCATGAACGAGAACCAGCGCAAGCAAGACTACGGAAACAAGACAATGGATCTGTACCCCCGTCCCAGTCACGCAGACTGGACCTACCTCGAGAAGTACGGTGTCAAGGCAAGCTCTGGTGGCGGAAGAAGCAGTGCGCGAGAGACAATAGGTGAGTTGCATTGATCTTACATATCTGTTGATTGTGTTCTCGCCAACTCCTTCCTTTCTCCAACGTCGACCTAACATGGATGCATCCTTCAATGTAAAATGGGAAAGACTAACCAATTCTTCCTGTTCAGGCCGTGTCGCAGCAGGCGCGATCGCTGAAAAGTATCTTCGCGAGGCATTCGGCGTCGAGATCGTCGCATTCACCTCATCAATTGGCAACGAGTTCCTTTTCCCCCCTACGCCAGAGCATCCTACATCGGCCACGAACCCTGCGTTTCTCCAGCTCATTGAAACCATCGATCGTAAGACCGTGGACGAGTTCCTTCCCGTCCGCACGCCCAATGAGGAAGTCAGTAAACGCATGGAGAAGCTAGTCGGAGACTTCAAGGAGCGCGAGGACAGCATCGGTGGAACAGTGACTTGCGTAATTCGGAATTGTCCCAGCGGCCTTGGCGAACCTTGCTTCGATAAGCTGGAGGCTACACTCGCGCATGCGATGTTGAGCATTCCAGCCACCAAAGGCTTTGACATCGGGTCTGGCTTCGGTGGCTGCCAGGTTCCAGGCTCCATTCACAATGATCCTTTCATCAAAGCGCCTGCGATACCTGCAGGGGAAACTGGAACAAGCTCATCGGTCCCCAGACCCCGCCTGACAACTAAAACAAATAACTCGGGAGGCATTCAGGGTGGTATCACCAACGGAGCACCCATCTACTTCACAGTTGCATTCAAGCCACCGGCCACGATCGGCCAGGCACAGACCACGGCGACGTATGATCAGGAGGAGGGAGTGCTCGAGGCAAAGGGAAGGCACGATCCTTGCGTGGTGCCTCGCGCAATCCCCATTGTCGAGGCAATGGCCGCATTGGTTATCATTGATGCAGTCATGGCACAAAAGGCTCGCGAGGCGAGCCGAAGTCTGCTGCCCCCGCTCAAGGGCGTTGTGCCTGTGCACAAGGCATGAAGAGGTCCAATGACATTGTGACGAAAGTGTCGCGGAGAGTCCCTCCGGCGACACGTTGGTGAGACCGATGGTGGGCAGCGACTAGAACACGAATGCAGTAGTACAATGCTAGAGAATGCGGTCAACCATGGCAATGACATGAGTCCGCGCAACGGCGGCGGTGATAGGGCAGACTGCCGAGCTATGGAACGCCTGAGCCAATGGGAACGACGGGAATGGGCAATTTGGTCAAGTATTCATGATGAAAGAACGCGGTGAACGGAGTGCAGAGCAAAGGACAATGTGGCGTACGGTCGCGCCAAAATTGCTAGAGGGGAAGGGTTGGCGACCAATTTCAGGCAAGCAACGATGGATTTTGAGGATGGGATGGATGGAAGCTGGAATTCGCTCGGCAATGTACACCGAAAGTAGGGGTGTAGGGAACGGCGCGTCACACACGCTTTCTTTCTGCTCCATAGCCCGCGCCAGAAGCAGAAAAAGTTTATAGCATCGTTCCGAGTTTCGCACATCACCACTCCATCGGAAAGGTCCACTGAACGGGGGAATTTCGCATGCATGCTGAACGGTCGAATATCCCATCAGACAGGAAACGGGCACAAAACCCCACGTTCCTCAGGATCCATTGCTCAACACATATTGTCCCATTTCTGTGAGGACGGGAGAGAGCTCCACATCCCCGCGCCTGTCCGTCCAATGTTGATCTTCGAACCATCAAAGCGTCCAGTTGTCTAATCGTCTTTTCATCGTCTAATTCACCCTTTCGGTGCCTGTGACGCCATCCATAAATCGGTCGAGCATGGGCCACGTACTGTGATGATCAATTCGCCTCCTTTGAACGTTCAGATTACATCCCCACCATGCTACTCTGCAGGCCCAGTCCAGTCCAGCTTCCCCATAGGCTCTAAACTTTGCATACACACATCATTCTTACCTTCTTTTCGCCGCTTATGCTTGGAGATTTGCTGAGCATGAAGCACCCCATAGGTGACAACCTCTACTGATCATCTATTCATCCTGTCGCCTACCTATCTGCCCTTGATGCCCTCTCGATCAAATCCAGACAGCCAGACGCTCCATACCATATCAAAAGATGGTCCGTGGCGGAAACGTCAAGAGCGAGGGCGACGACTCTTCCCAAAGCGAACCCAAAACGAGCAAAAGAAGATGTGTGCAGTCTGCTTGTGTGCCTTGTAGGAAACGCAAGTCAAAGGTGAGCATAATCCCGCCGCATCCTGTCGAACTTTATATCGACGTGGGTCGTTCGCTGTGGCTACGAGAAAGCTGCTGGGGCTTGGACTCCGCGGACTAATAATGATACGATGGATCGGGTACCCGCATGACGTGTTGCATTGCTGACCTTGATCTTTATTGAGTAGTGTGATGGTGGAAAGCCCAACTGTGCCACCTGTACTGCCGTGGTAAGGGTTTTTTTAACCTCCTCCTTTGTGACATTTTTTCAACTTCCATCACAGCTGACCACATTGGAAGTACAAAACGCCTTGCCACTATGACGAACAAAGTGAAAGCCGCCGCACCAAGGTTGCTCCGTCGTCCTCACAGAAGCGCGACAATTCGAGTATTGTCGACTCTGGTGACAATGCAGAATTCCTAATTCATTCCATTCGCAACTTGCCCGATGCCGAAGCGTACGAGCTGATCCAGCACATTCGCAAGGACCCCGTCCTCGATATCGCAAGCCTCGCAGACACTTGGAAGAAGACAGTGACTCTACCGATCCATAGTGCATCCGAGCATGCTTCATTGGAGCATGATCTATCACTCTTGATCGGGAAGCCATCCGTTACGAAGACAGGTCAGTCGAGGCACTTTGGTCACAGTTCTAGTTTGGGATTGGTGCCAGAGGATGAAGACTACACAAGGGCACAAATACAACCAGGACAGGCCCTCGAGAATCGTCGCAATGGCACATGGACGACCGTGACGGACGACATCGGTTTCGTGGAACGACTACTCGATCTATACTTCCGCTGGTCGCACCCATTCTATGTCGCATTCTCGCGTGAATGCTTCTACAAGGACTTTCGAAGCGGGCGACAAAAGTACTGTAGCCCATTACTTGTCAATGCAATTCTAGCCTATGCTTGTCATTTCACGGATGATCCTGCTGGCCGCAGCGACCCGGACAACTTTCGGACAGCGGGCGATTACTTTTTCGCAGAGGCGCGGAGGTTACTCTACGAAGACGAGACTCCATCGCTGCTCACAACACAGGCACTGTGTGTCATGTCGATACGTGAGCCCTCTGCCGGGAGGGATAGTTCTGGCTTCATGTACATTGGGAGATGCATGCGCATGGCCGTGGAGCTCGGGCTGCACTTGAAAGATACGTCGCCTGACTTGACACTGACACCATCAGAAGTGGAGGTGCGAAAGGTGACTTTTTGGGGTTGCTTTACTCTGGAAACGTGAGTATCATCACATCACAATTATGATTGAGACTCACGGCACTGACTCTCCTCAGCGTGTGGTCCCTCTGCGTCGGCAGGATATCACAGTTGCCCCAAGCAGCTATTACTGTCGACAAGCCGATACTCGAAGAAGACTTCTATAGCCAAGTCACTCCTGGAATGGTCACCAGCCGTGTCTTCCTACAGGAATTTAGCACTCTGTCCGAGCTCATTAATGACAACAATTTTATGTATTTTGCCCCGAAAGAACGATTCACGAGCCGGCGTCTTCTCGACATGTACAACAAGTATCAACTCTGGTACAAGAGTTTGCCGTCATCGCTGAGTCTTCCTACCGATGGAGGGCAGCCACCCCCTCACATCATTGTCCTCCAGTAAGTCGCGCCGTCCAAGATTGTCGCTCTAGGGCTTCTCTAATGATCTTCACAGTATGCTGTACTACACGGTACTCGTACATCTGTTTCGGCCAATGCTCAAGGTCGATCTCATCCACTCCGATCTTCGACCTAGAGATATTTGCATTGATAGCGCCAACATGGTAACTGACCTGCTCCGGCTTTACAGGCGCTACTATGACATGCGGGCATGCCATCTCATCATAACACACATTCTTCTGTCCGTCAGCATCGTCCACCTGCTCTATTCCCCCGATAACCCCACAAGCGCAGCGAATCTAGTAGACAGTCTACAGGGCCTTGAGGACTTATCGGTTTGCCACTATTTCGGCGCCCGCTCCTTCAAAATCGTACACGCATTGGCTAAGACGTGGAACATACCTTGGCCCGAAGCTCTCAACCTGAGTAAACTGCTCCCTCGCGACGACGGAACTCTTGAATCGCCCTCTCTCGACAGCATGTTTAACAGCAAGCCAACCCCAGTAGCTGCACACGACCTTCAGGCGAACAATTATGGCCCACCGTTGCCTCAACCCGGGATTTCCGCTCGCCGGGAATCCCTTTCGATGTTCGCACCCAACCCAGACATGGCCGCTACTTCCCAAGAGTCGAACTTTCCACACCGGCCCGCGATGCTCCAAACCGATGGCCTAAACCACGCGACACTTGGATACGCAAACACGTCCGCGTCCCCTACAGCAGCGCTCCACCAACACCATCACCACCACCACCACCAACCACAACAACAGCAACAGCCACAGCAACAACCACAGCAACAGCAGCAGCAGCAGCAGCAGCAGCAGCAGAATCCCGCGACCGAAGCAGCCGAGCACCTCTTCTGGACACCCATCCCGGGCATCGGCGTCCCCATCATCCCGCGAACCTACCAGATGAGTCCCATGGACCTAAATAACATGCTCGGCACGGCAGGCGCCGACGAATGGAACCGCTTCAGCAGAGACGGATTCAAGATCAGCGACGCGTGGGTCCCGGACCCAATGGCCGGGTTCCACAATGGCGGTGCGGGCGCCACGGTCACTACCGATCATCAAGCACAACAGCAGCAGCAGCAGCAGGGCATATCGGGTACTTCCCATGACGGTACTGCTGGGCAGGGGTATGATTGGTGGGGTGGTGCTGGAGCTGGCGGGCAAGGGTAGTAACGATCTGGATGACCACCAGTAATTGAATTTATCGACGGTACGAGAGATAGAGGTGGGAAGGACCCGGTCATGAGTGAGGATACCTGAGCGGTACTCCTCCACAGGAGCCAATGTCATTGGAGACTTCGCCTCGCCTCCTCAAAGAAGGAAGAGAGAGAGATCGTGGTATATGGAAGAACGGGAATTCAAAAGGAAAGCACATATCTAACATAGAGGAATCGTACGTAACGCTCCAACTCACTCGCCGCCGCCACTGCCCCACGACGCAAGAACCGTGTTCCAGTCTCAGCAATCTGAGGCAGGCACTATCGAAAATGCCGTGGCACCCTAGGACGTCGAGACAGACAGTGTCCAGTGGACGCACTACAATACCAAGAGCGTCGTCGCTCTGTCAGCATATCCTCTTCTCTCCAATTCCCAGGCCACGCAGCAGTATCCATCACACATCGAGAGGGAGGAGAGAGAGAGGCGGGGAAGAGGAACAATGCACCCCACGACCACCCCTAGCGCCCTCAACCGGTTAGAAATAGGAGAAAGATATATGCATACAAACATCGCTCTCTCACACGCAGCGAAACACACTCTCAAAGAAAGACCGGACTGAACAAAATGAAAGAGAACAGAGCATTGAGAAGACTTGCCAAGGTCGAATTTTCGCAAAGGCAATCGTAGATGTCCCAAGAAATAACAATATGAATATATATAGTTAATAAACACAGCGAAGAAAGGAACAAGATCATTGTATCAGACTCAACTCGGAACTCGATGGAGGAAAAGGCGGGAGTTTATGTAGAAATACATATATGTATACATATACACCTTATGGTATGTAAAGACTCATTGAAAAGGGAAATTTAATCACTTGTCTGACTGTGCCTTCCCCTCTCTCTTTCTAGTGTAAATGGTGGTTGATCGGGTGCGTGATGTGTGAAAGATTGCACTGCGAAGTGAAGAGGATTGATGAATCACGGGAGGATGGGTTCTCGGAATATTTATGATGTATGAATGGAGAATGTATATGCTATTTGCTACGAGTTGTCGTGAGAATCTTTTCATTTTTTACTCTTGTTTCTTCTTCATTTTTTTCTTTTTCATACTGGAGTGAATCTGTCGTACAACTACACTCGATTTCCTGTCTCTCCAAACTTCCTTTCTTCTTTTCTTGCCACCACTCTACGCTTGAAAATTCCTTTAATGATATCTCTCCTTTCCCGCTACCCCTTGGTAATCGTGTACAAACCCCAATTCCCCTTTCCTGCTCCCAGGTCTCTACTTCTCGTTTCGTGATGGCCTGTCCCAGTGAAGGCTTTCTCTCATACTTTTTAAAAGGCGAGGGTGGCAATTGATGTTCATAAGTCCAAAACGTAGATTCGTTAACTTTTTCTCTCCCTCTCTCTATCTTGAGCTGGGTGCTGGGTATTTTGTTTGCCCTGCCTTTCTTTTCCTTTCTTTTTCCTCTTTTTGCTCTTTTCTTTTCAATGTAATAGAGCTGGGTTTAAACCAAAAGAACAGAAAATCCCATCTCTAATAATCGTCACCGCGGGTAATAACCTCCTTGACCGTCGGCCTGAGAATGAAAGTCTATACATGATGTCAACGATCCACTCTTTCAACACACATGCCCGCATGGGATACGGTGGGGAAAGTCAAAACTTACGTGCTCGCTCTGTGCGGTGTACGAGCCCTTGATGTCGACGAGCGGGGGGTAGGCCTCGACGATACCGGCGGAGACGAGGTTGTTGAGGCCGAGGAGGTACTTCTCGTGGCCGAGACGGTCGAGGTATCGTCGGCACCAGGGGAGTGTACCGAAGTTCTTGGTGATGGAGTTGAGGAGGGTCTTTGCGGAGGAGACGCGCAGGGCGACCTTGGGAGCGTCTTCGCGCTTGGCGTAGTGGGATGTTTCCATCTGTGGGTTACGATATGTGTCAGCCATGCTGTCGTGGTAAATTGAAGATAGATAAAAGTGAAGAAATTGAAATAGAAGTGCAAAGGGAACGTACATCGTCTCGGACGTAACCTTTACCGGTAGAACCGAATGTCTCAATAGCGAAGGTCTCACCCTCCTCCATCTTGGTCTGGTCGCCTCCCTTGACGATGGGCACCGTCTTGCCGCCGTGGATGCAGTAGTGTCCGATGCTGTGGCCGTTCAAGTTGCGGATACACTTGACGGGGAAGGTCTGGCCCTTGATCTCGACCTCGTAGCTCTCCATGACCTCCTGGATGGCAGCACCGATGTCGCTCATCCTCACGTCGATACCAGCCTCCTTCACGCCAGCGTTGGTGGCGTCCTTGCAGGCATTGACGAGGTTGTCGTAGACAGGGTCGAAGGTGAGGGTGAAAGCAGAGTCGACAATGCGGCCGTTGATGTGTACACCGAAATCGACCTTCATGACGTCCTCGTAGTTGAGGACCATCTTGTTGCCGGCGTTGGGAGTGTAATGCGCCGCGCAGTGGTTGATGCTGAGACCCGTGGGGAAACCCATGCCGCCCTTCAAAGCATCGCCCTCCTCCAGACCCTGGTGGCCCGTCAAGGCGCGCACCGAGTCCTCGATACCCTCCGCGATCTCCGTCAGCGACATGCCCGGCTTGATCCATCCCTGTGCCCACTGTCGGACCTGGCGATGCACCTCTGCGCCGCGGCGGTAGTCGGTCAGGAAATCGTTGTTCATGCGGTCGAGATGCCTCTTCTCCTCGTTGGTGGTACGGAAGGCATTCTCGTTGAGGTACTCGGAGATCTCGCCCTCCGGGTATGTGTCGTTGGGGAAGAGTTCGTGGACGGGGACGCGGGGTGGGGAGGATTGGACCTTGGGACCGCCGTTGGAGGTTGCGCCGGCGGCTCCTGCCTTCTTCTTCTTGCGCGGCTTGCGCTTCTTCTTCTTCTTTGCGGCGCCCTCGGCTCCTGCGTCCTGGGCACCAGCGTTGTCTCCCTCATCGGCGTCGTCGTCCGAGTCTTCGTGATCTTCGGGTGCGGCGGGGTCGGCTCCGTTTTGCTTGGTGGTTGGGTTGCCGTTTGCCTCGGCCACTGTAGTCCACGTTCATGTTAGTTTGGAGGTGGAGGAATTTCCCATTCCTCGAGAGAAGGGAGGGGAAGAGTAGGAGGGAGGAGTGACGTACGTGAGAGGTTGGCGACACCCTCAGCTGCTTGCGCTGCCATGGTGGGTGTGTTTGTGGGCGTGATCAGAGAGGAAGGAAGAAGAGGAAGAGAAGAAAGAATGGGAGGGAGTAAGGAAGAGTAGAAGGGTGAGGTGGTGAGGAGTAGAGACAGAAAGGTGAGGAGAGGATGGGGGAAGATATAATTAAATAGGTGAATAAATTGAGAGGAAAGGTATTAGTTTAGTGGTAAGTGGTAAGTGGTAAGTGGTAAGTGGTAAGTGGTAAGTGGTAAGTGGTAAGTGGAGTGTTGGTAGTCGTAGTCGTAGTGTTTCTCTAGGTAGTTATTGTGGGAGTGCCAGGCCAGGATGACGAAGATGACGGGCAGGGATTAAATCGATACGAGACTAAGAGAGGGAGAGGGAAAAAAGTGTAATATGTCCTCGTCCTAAGTGGCGGAATCTCTTGTCATGTCACCTTAACGGGTAACGTTCTGGCCCTACCCCAACGAGTCGAATTGGAACTAATAGAGGGATAATCGGATGGGATAGAGAGGAATAAAACATTTTGAAAAATTGAATAATACTATCATAACCAATGGCGATGCGCCCGTGGTCCTATTCCACGATATGTCACCACTGGTTCAGCAACGGTCAATTGTCTCAGAGGGAATCTAGATTGAGGAGATCAAACATGCAACAACTATGCCATGGCCCAGTAGAGAGTAGTAATTGGGATGTTATCAATGGACGGCATGTGTAGGCGACAATTGCAAGCGAGGATGTGGACCATGATGACCGGGAATGAATGGTAATATTCTACTCGTACATGTAATAGCAGAAAAGCTTGATCTGTGGCTGGTGGTGAATTGGTGAATTGGGGCAGAGAGTAGAGGGATCAACTCCTACTCCGCAGCCAGACCATCGGAATTCGGAGCACGAGACGAGACAAGACAGGCGGTTGACAGCGGCAGTCCAACGAGGATTACGACAATACACATTAACCAGATACAAGAAACAGAAACATGAACAAAACATGATTCCAATCCTTCTCCCTCTGGTCTGGGCATGGCATTGGCATTTGCATTGCATTGGAGGAGTCTTGTAAAACAATTGATAAACACTAGTTGGTCTACCATCTACCCTCTCTACCATCTGTGTATCATCTAACGGCTTTGACGGGCCTCAGGGCCTCAATCGTCTACCCACGTAGTAAGTATTGGCGCCGGCAGTGATACTGACACTCAATTGACACATGACCATTGCCTCAGATATTGCCTGATTCGGCCATGGAATTCAGGCAAACTCGAAACATGAAGCTGTCAGCTATTTAGTAAATACCCCTTAGGTATCTATCAGTAGTATTACTGGTAGACAGTACAAACATCGGATAAACATAAATCCTCACATGTCGCATGTCTCCAGATGGCATATCCCATGATTAATGGCCCATGTCGATTACGGGATGCATGATGCATGTTGCATGTTCTACGTTGCATATCCCTAGTAAATCCCTAGTACAATACTGTAAGCTTAAGCTTGTCCCATGTTCGATGACGTTTTGACCGAAAAACAACTCCCCCTCTCTCCTCCCCCGAACTCGGCCAAGGGGGAAACGCAGCAAGTCTAGACGAGACAGACTGAACATCCCCAAACGTCAATCAACATCAACATCAACTTCTACACCCACGGACAAACGCGATAACAACTACTACCACGGCCCATTGACCCATTGACCCTCGACACGCCCACTCCCCACCCCCCAAAACGAATCAATCGCACCATACACGCATCCAACGCATAAACCACAACCTCCCCAACCAAACACCAAGACAGAGACACGGGAAACGAGTCGAGTCGAGTCAAACGGCATGAGGAGGAATGCCACCCCTCATCCACCTCCCTCCTCCTCTTCCTCACTACTACCACAAACACCACCCTCCCATCCGAATACCCACCGCACGCCCTCCCACCTCCCGACCCTTCACAACCACCCGTCCCCTCCTCACCAACGATGACGCCTCCGCGCAACAACAAACACAAACCCACTACGAAACCCTCTCCCTGCTCCCCTCCGCAACCCCCCAGGAAATAAAGCGCCAATTCTTCTCCCTCTCCAAATCCCACCACCCGGACAAGAACCCAAACGACCCCACCGCCTCCGCCCGCTTCGTCAAGATCTCCGAAGCCTACCACGTCCTCTCGTCCCCGGACCAGCGCGCCCGGTACGACGCCACGCTCCCCCATGCCCACCACGGTAGACCGGGGGGGGCACAGTGGTACGGACGCAGCCACTCGTCCGCGCAGACGCACGCGGGGGGCCGCCCAGCGACGGGGTTGAACAAGAAGAGAGGCACGTTCAAGGGGCCGCCGCCGAGCTTCTTCAAGGCGGGCGGGTACGGGGATACCGGTGCGAAGCGCGCGGCGTACGAGCACCATTATTCGCATCCTCATGCGTCCTCCTCATCTTCCTCGCATGGTAGCAGCCATGGTGGAGGTGGATACGAAGAGCCTGGGAGCGAGGTCCCGCATTTCGACGAGGGGAGGCATAAGCGGATGCATGATAGTGTGAATGAGCATATTCTGGGGAGGAGGCGGAGGAGGGCCGCCGCCGCGTGGGAGGAGAGGGTCGCGGCGGCGGGGGGGCCCGGCGGGTTTGGTCCCATTGCGAGGTTTGCGCTTGTGAGTGGTATGGTGGGTGTTTTTGGGGCGGTGGTCATGGCATTCAGTGAGAGGGATGCGGCGGCGGATAAGAAGAGGAAGAGGTCGTAGTATGGGGGAGGGGGATTTGTATGATATCGGTTGATTGATTGATTGATATACCTGGGTAGGGTGGAGCTTCTTGTACATACATACATTATATGGGGTTAGACATGGCAATTGGCATGCATGGCGGCGTCACGTCACGTCAAACATACACTTCATCGGCGGGGTATCGGCGTTTTTACATATATATCCAATTTCAAACGGCATTTTCTTCAAAAGAGTTCTAGGGCTATTACACTCACATTGCACGGGTAGACAGATATCATGTTAGGGGGAAGACGCAGACGTTTGTTGTACATACAATCATGACATCAAGGTAATAGACATAGAGACGCAGAGACAAGTACAACCTTGCATACTCCATTTCCCAAACAGAAAGTGTGAAAACATTGTAAAAACATTGGATTTCAACTCCTCTGCTTTTTATGAATTGGATCATCTTCTTCATTTTCGAAAACTCTTTTATTTATTCATTCTCTCATCGCACCCACGCTCGGTACCAAGTAATCTACTTTTCTATACATACAATGACAGAGAAGGTTGGAGGAGGAGGAGGAGGAGGAGGAGGGGGACAACGGGCGAGCTGGATCTTGGGGTTTCGCGTCCACGCTTAACCCTCGAAGGTGAAGCTGGTTCCGAGCTTGTGGCCGGACTCGTTGAGCTTCTGGGTATCAAAGGATCCACCGATGCCGAAGGTGAGGCCGCTGTTGACGCGGGTGTTGTAGGCGAGGGAGGCAATGCCGAGGTTGTTGATCTTGGCCTATAAACGTGTCAGCTATTTCTTCCCTGGTTACACAATTCAAAGTGGTACAGGGAGACGAACCTTGGCGAAGGAAGCAGTGTCAATCTTGTACTTGGCGGCAAGCTCAAGACCGACGGCGGAGCCCTGCTTGGTGTCGTAGGTAGCCTTGGCGCCGGCCTCGACGGCGGGGTTGACCTTCTGGTAGTAGGAGGCAGCGAAGATGCTGAGGGAGTTGGTGGCAGTGACGGCGGCGTTGTAGGTCAGGCCAGTGTAGCCGAGGGCGGCAGAGTACTTGGTGATGGCGGCCTTCTGGACGTCATAACCGACCTCACCACCGACGACGAAGCCCTCGTGGCTGAGGACGGCATCGGCGATGGCGCTGACGGCACCGCTGGGGTTGTAGTCACCGAAGACACGGCCGTGGAAGTTGGCCTGCTTGAAGTGGAAGTTGAGCTTCTGGCCCTTGTTGCCCTTCTCGGGGGAGAAGTTGGAGAGGAGCTCGGTCTTGAGGCCGTTGGTGAAGGTATCGTTGAGCTCAACCTTGGTGTTCAAGAGGTTGGCGGTGTTCCACGACTGGGTGATGCTGATGCCTGTACGTTTGCGAGTCAGAATAGCAGTCCAACCGGTGATTGACTTGCGATGTTGGGGTGTAGACGCATGGAATAGGAGCGCGGAGAATTCGGGCGTCAAATTGCGTAAGGGGACGGTGATGGAGAGGGATTTGGGAGTTATACCGTTGGAGAGCGACTTCTTTCCCTCGAGCTGTGGAGTGGGGTATTAGCTTGATGGCGTCCAGTGAGTATGGGATGGGGAGCGGGCGCGCAATGCTTACAGAGGAAGAGACGGGGCCATCGTGGGAAGACGTTCCCTTGGCAGTGAAGTTGACACCGTTAGGAGCCTTGAGCTTGACCTCGAGGGCGGCTGTGCGAGAGGAGAAACGTTAGCATGGGAGCTCTAGGTTTGGTATGCGCCTTGGAGGGCGACGGGACCAATTGGGGGGATACTGACCAGCGGCGGCGTGGTAGAAGTCCTTGTTGATGAGCTGGAGGGAGGGGGTTAGCGATTGGAGTCATGGAAGGATGGCAATGGTGATGGTGAGCGATGGCGATAGCGGAGGGCTCAGAGGATTCAGAGGCGAAAACATACGTCGTTGGAGGACTTGGCGATGTCAGAGAAGGCAGGCGGGGGAGCCTTGAAGACGAGCTTCTCTGCGGGGATGGGGATGGCAGACATGTTGGTGGGAGTGTGTGTGATGAGAGAAGAAGAAGAGTTGTTTCTGGGAGGAAGAGAGAGAGGTGGGGGATATAATAAGTGTGGAGGTGGTGGAGTGACGGAGGGATGGAAGGGAGAGAGAGAGAGAGAGAGAGAGAGAGAGAACAGAGCAAAGAGGTTTGACGATGATGGAAGAAAACAACTCACAGCCAGAAGAGATGGAAATTGACCGAATGAGGAAGACGCTGGGGTTTCCCGTCCGCTGATTGGCTGCGTTCGTTGCTAAGGGGAGATGACCCCAGCGAGTTCACCCGAATGGCCCAATCAGAAAGGTTAACCGAGCTCGTGTCAATTGGACCAATCACGTCATCCCATTCTCCCCATCCCACCTATTCCCATCCCACTCATGACTGAACGACAACCTCAAACATCACCACATCCATCCATACATACATACAACACACGATACAACACACACATAATCAATACATGTACATATACATACATATACACATCATCAATCACAACACAACAACACACACGTACATACATATATACGTACACACCACGACAACACCGCCTGTTCTATTTAGTCCATTTCATCCCCACTCTGCTCCTACTAATACTTCCACCATCACCACCACTACCCCTCCCGTGAAACGCTTCATCCCAGGTAACCCCTCTCTACTCTTCTGGTCGCCCACATTGACATCCTTAGATCATCTATCCCAACTTCCAAGACTCTCTGGCTACAACAATCCATCTGTTCGCCTGCCATCTGCACTAGACCATTGTCCGTCCATATGACCCTAGTCCACTTCCTCACCGCCTTTTATGCTCTGCCTCCATATTGCACGATACCAGCAGTCCAGCACATAGAAATCCCCATACATCCTCTGGACTAATCTCAAAACAGTCAAAGCCTTACACTTCATCAACATACGTATCATACAAACTAGTCCTAATCTCGATCCTACGCTCCACTCTTCTACGCTGTACAAACATACAATTTCTACGATATCGACCTGAAACAATGAGTCAAAATAGGTATACAATCTATATATTTATATATAACGAGGTACATAGAAGCACGACAGCACACATCAATTAAAAAACCAATTTCCACATTCATTCATTCATTCATTCATTCCTTCAAAAGCAAAATTCCTTCAAAGACCACCGAAAAACAAACAATATGACGATTCCAACCTCCACCTCCCCAGGACTCCTCCGCCTCCTAACCCCCCAACACCTCTTCGACCTCATCGACATGCTCAACTCCAAATCCCAATCCCAATCCCAGCTCGACAACGCCCCTAACTCCAAATCTTCCGTCCAAAAACGCCCTCATCACCACCACCATCACCGGACCTTCCGTCCCACACCGCACCGCAACCTCCAAGAACCCGCCCACCCCATCAGCAGACCACTTCCTCCTCCCGCCCACCAAAATAGCCAACAACTCCGCCTCCGCCCCAACACCAACACCACCGCCCAGCACCACCACTCCTCCCACCGCGTGACGAAGCGAAACCCACTACTCACCCACACGAGGCACTTCCACCAGCAAGCACTGCGCGACGACTTCCTGCTGAGGGCGTGGGCGGTGGAGATCAGGCGGTGGCAGGCTTCTTATCCGAGAATCGAGTCGTGAGAATACACCTCCACGGTTTTCATTTTATTTTTCTATTCATCTGCGGTTGGGGTAACGTGCTTGGAATGGAAGAGAATCTGAAGATATCAGCGGGTGAAAACATCGAGGGAGGAAAAGTTTGGGCTTTAATAAAAATGCATGGTTGGTTGGATTTGCAAAAGTCGGTCTCGAGCTGGGGGTACGAGTGGGAAAATGGGCTATGAGGAGGACCTCGAACGGGCTTGTGAGTTTGAGAAGCGACTTTGATTTTTTTGTCTTTTTGGCGTTATGTTCGGGAAAGAGGAAGGGGAGGGAGGTTACGTGAAGTATCGTTACGAGCGTCTGTTTTTGTTTTTTGTTATGGCTTTACGGTTATGATTATGAACATTCGTATAGTTACCCGAATATTTAGAGTTTAGAGTTTTAGAAGAATGGATGTGGATAGCAGGGCTATGCTCACAAAGCTAAGGAAAATGAATATCCGTAATTATAAAATAGAAAATCAAGTAAATTCTGAGCTGGTACAATTGAAATGGAATTCCCACTCCTTTTTTATTTTTGGGTAGGGGCGAGTGGGGGTTACGTGGGAGGGTGCGCGCGGGGATTGGAATAGGGGAGAAGAATCGGAGAGATATATTTGTACCTCATTAACAGGAAGGAAAACATGAAATAATTAAACATTATGTTTTATACACAGTCAGTCACACGCAAAAGCAAAGCGTTTACAAATTTCTTCTTAATTAAATACTTTAGTATTTCTAGATCTTTCCTTAAGCGTACTTCTTAAATGCATAATGCTATCTGTCCATGATACAATCTTTCATCTACCATAATGCCGACCTTCTCCAATCTAGTTAAAAAAGACAAGAAGAAAATCGAAAGCTAAATATATACACAGCGACTTTTCGCACCTAATCTACAACTTGCTCCTCGCGGCGATCCCCTCGACCTTCTTGAACAGCACGTCGCTGCTGGGGTACGGATCGACCGTGATGCCGTTGAGCGGGTTGGTGACGCTGGCCCTGTAGAAGAGGTCCTCGTACACCTTTCCGTCGTAGCGGCCGAGACTGCTGTCGAGCACCCAGTCGTCGAAGGCCCAGGAGTCGACGAGGCGGAGGGCGTGGGGCCGGATCTCCTTGAGGAGCTTCATGACGGTGTTGGTGCGGGCGAGGGAGATCTGGTGCTTGGAGCAGGCGCCCGAGGCGTAGAACTCGGAGCCCTCTTGCTCGAGGGTGTTGAGCGCGAAGAGGCGGAAGAGCTTGCGGAGGACGTCGAGCGTCGAGGCTGGGATCTGCGATGTCACGGCCGGGGATTGGAGGGCGTTGTAGAAGTTCTTGACGACGGTGTACTGCGAGTGCGCCTTGCTGAGGCGGTAGAAGTCGACGAGGAGGTCGTTCCACGGCTTCTTGTTCTGGTCGCGGTGCTTGAGCGCCTCGAAGGTGAGGAAAGATGTGCGCCAGGCGAAGGCCGAGACGAGGTCGGCGTCAGAGCCGATGATGTCGAAGGCGCAGCCAACTTCGGAGCGGGAGAGGAACTCGGTGAGAATGGTTGTCGTGTCGTTGGTAGGGGGCTCCTTGTTGATGACCGAGCGAGCGGACTTGAGGAGGTAGCGGGCGACTTGCTGCGTGAGCATGTAGTTGTCACCCTCCCAAGTCGTGGTGGGGAGGTAGTCGGAGTACCAGGGGCCGATACCGCTGGAAATCTGTTAGGACTGCTGCTTTACATATGTACCAACTGTTAATTTCTTACCTGAAGCTGGAGTATCCGTGGCCACCGCATGCTCGTCGGCACACCTCAAGACCCTCGGCAGCAATGGTACTGGAAAGAGCCTTCAAGCCGCAGGACGATGCGTGCAGATCGGCAAGAATGTCGCTGCCGGACTGGGTCTCCTCGGGGCCGGCGCCACGCTTGCTGGAGTCTCTGTTGCCGTTGCCGGCATTCATCCTCTTCTGGTTCTCCTGGTAGAGCTCCATCATGGCCTTTCCAGTGAAATGGAGGGCGAATGTTGCGGCAAGGAGAGGGAGCAGACGGATCTGGACCATGGTGTAGTTGAGAACTGGGTTCTCCGACTTCTCCGACGCAGGAGCATCGCGGTCCTGGAATTGGCGTCGAACAGCACAATAGCGGGTAGCAATGGTAACACCGCGAGCCAAGACGCTGCCGGCCTGCATGACGATGGTCGAACGGACCCAGGTCAATGTGCCGTAGATCAAGGATGGAGAGCCCTGGCGGACAAACTTGTTGGTCTCGGGGTCAACACGAGAGAAACGCGCCAACATGTTGACATGTGGGATCTTGACCTTATTGAAGAGAAGGAAACCATTGTCCATGGTGTTGTAACCGAACTTGGGTCCGATGTCACCAACATGGACGTTCTCAAGTGGCTCGTGAGTCTTCAAGTCGCGGATCTGAACCACGAACGGATGAGGACCGAAAGACTTGCCATTGATGATGAGCTGGGCCATGACAACGGCATGGTTTGCAGTTCGTCCGAGAGATCCGATCCACCATTTGCTGGCGGTGAGGTGGGGAGAGTGAATGATGAATGTCTTGTCCTCTGGACTCCAGGTAGCAGTGGTTTCAAGTCCACGAACGTTGGATCCATGACCAAGTTCTGTCTGGGCATAACATCCAATGATCTCGTACTTCTGTGCCTTGGTGAGGAAGCGCTCCTGTTGCTCCGGAGTACCTTGCTCGCCGAGAGTGATCTGTGCTCATGGTCAGCTGCTGGAGATGATGACGACGACGATGAGCAATCAGTACTTACCACGAACATGCTGTCGTGAAGACCATACGGCCCAGGTTCACTGATGAGATCATGTGCGGTCCTGTACTCATCCAGATTCCAGTTGTGCTTGACCTTGAGGTTCGCGAGCTTCTTTGCGCGGGCGAGCGCCGTCTCGAACCGCTCCGTACGGCCAGCGAAGTAGTTCTGGGTCTTGTCGAAGACCGGCTCCGACTTCAAGATGGTCAGAATCTGCTGTTTCCTGTCAAGGACTTCCTTGGTGTGTAGCAATGTGGAGAGTTGGTCGACGGGGATGTCGGAGCTGGCACGCTCTGCGGCGAGGAGCTCGTGTCCCTGAGGACCTGAGGGGGTCAATTGCTTGACCCATTCCGGCGTGGGAGGAGCCATTATGTCTATGATTCTATGTGGAACTTTTTGGATGGAGGAGAGGATGGAGGCAAGAAGAATGGGAGAAAGAAGAAGGGGAATGGGGAGGTATGTAAGTTAAGAAATTGTTATCAGATGGATGATGGAATGGCTTATGGGGTGAGAGCTCCGGTCCAGCTTGAGCCTCGGCTGCCGATCTCGCAAAGATGCGCTACCGTCGCACTAAGGTCAACTCCCGAGGTCGACTAATCAGTTTCTTGGACCGTCGAATTCCCCTAATCGTATCAATTGCTGAAAGTTAGTGCATTCCTTTTGCTCGGCCGATTCATGTTCTTCTACCGGAAGTGATTCTGGACTCGACATTTTGCCTAGGCACAGGAATTGAGCTCCGTATAGGGGTGCCCCTTGCCTCCGATTAGTTTCGACTATCGATAGGGCCACGTGACACGGAACATCAAGGTATCAGTAAAGCTTGTGGGATTGAACACATCACAAATTACTTACCTCGTATAAAGATCACGGTCACTTGGGTAGGCAAGACTCATGGAAACAGGCTTATGAATATTCTGGTTGCCGTCCTCACGGAAACTGCCAATCCAGTTCGGTCCGATACCATTCTCCAAGGACTATATCTTTACAAAATTGGTGTACGATTCGACCGTCCTTTGTGTTATATAGTTACCTGCACGTAGAGATCCTCGAATCTCCACATAAATGATTTTATTTCCTCGTGTACGGCTCGACCGAATCGTTAATTAAATAACAGGCCTTTGAGCCCTAAGATTGCTGGACATTGGCTTCATTTGCAAATTGGTCCCATGAATATGAACAGCGACATATCGTTTACCCCAGCCGTATGTCCCCCACGTTTCCTTCCAAACTACCTAGCAGTTCGTACGATGGATGCCTACCCCAGTTATTGGTCATCCAGCATTGACCCACTTCACATGTTCAAGAAGGCCTCGTGGTCACGATGCTTGGAAAAAAGAGGCACTAATTTTAGAGTGGGGCACATCTTTCCAAGCCTCTAGGTCCAGATTGTAGGAGCTATGGTCACCATCATAAGTCATGTAGGGCAGACACGTGAAAGAATAGAGATCCTTTATTCAACGTCCCATGTCTAGGATTCATGTCTCGACGTCGCGAAGTATAAAATTGATTTGGAACATCTCTCATCGACAGGCTGATTCTGCGGTGTTAATTCTGATGTTGGTTCGTGGCGACGCAACAATGTGATAATTTTGTAGCGTAAGGTTTCCTGTAGCACCGCACAGAGTCTCAAGCATAATATATGGCTGAAGGGGAATGGCTGAATTTTCATCTACTTCGTGCTATACAGAAATGTGCATATTCTTTTGTCCATTCCATTCCAATCTTAACCGCAGTGTAGGCACGGTATGTTGAAGTGCTAGGTCATGCAATTTGAACCTGAACGCTGACCCAATTCCTCTTTCAAGTTATACGTGTGCAATACTGTTATAGCTCTGAGAAGCCTTGTGATGTCTCCACACACAGATTCCCATCACTTCCACCCCAGAGACCGTGATAATGGGTGAAGATAGGCGACCTCCAGGTTCACAGAAGTGCTGACGCTTGTCTTAGTGTCTGTCGTTCTCGCTGTGGTCATGGTAGTCTTCGATGTCGAGACGAAGGGTACGCTTCGGGTTTTCCGATTTTTTCACGCGGTCCAGTATGACCGGTTGGCGAAGGTACACCTGAAGGAGGTACGCAAGGGGTAATTCTGCTGAAGACTCAGCATCGTCCTCCTCACCTTCCTTACAAGACCAGCGACATCGATCATCCACCAAAAGACGTATGAGTCCTGAGGTATGGGGCAGATTTGAATATGCCGTACGAATCAAGTCGTCACTAGGGAACACTGTGCCTGGGGTGATAAAGAGCGTACCGAATTGGTCAACGATGGCGTTGGGAAGACCATTGATTGCATGTCCATCAGCAAAAATGTAAAGGTCTAGTAATTCCCGGTACAAATTGTTGCACTGTTCCGATCGGCAATCATTGCAGTTTTTACTGTTGTCTGAGTGATTGTCATTCTTGACCTCGCTCTTTTCCTTGACCTCGGTCGTTTTGAATGTACCAGTGTAAAGCCATGAACTGAATCTCTCGAATGTATCAGACTCTACAGTCTCTAGGTGAACTTTCTTCTCCGAGGCTTCCTTAAAGTTACCCTCGAGCGCATTGGAAAAGTATTTAGAAACATTAACGAGCAGTATTTCATGGATGTAGTACTGTTTTCCACATTTGACGGTGATGGTGGCCATGGGAGATGCCACAATTTTGCTATCAGAAATCTGTTAGTTGAAACTCATCTGCTAAGGTCTGAGACTATCTTACCTGAATTCATGACCGGGAACTTTCGTGTTCTTGGAGACGTCATTGGTTGCCATCGTGACCTTGAAGAGTGGATTTATTAGTGGTGAGTTGGAAGTTCAGGCTAGAAGAGTGGGAACAAGGGCATATATACATGTTTGTCAACAGGCGTGTAATCAGAATGAAAAAATATTTTAATACAGATGGTAAATCAGAAAAGTGTGGTTTGTGAACAAAGTGTTGATGTACGTCATTGTTTAATAGAGGGATCCAAGTGAACAAGATGTTAACATACGTGATTATTCAACAGAAGGGCAATCTAAGTGAACAATGACTTTACCTATATGGCTTTTAGAACAAGAGCAAGAATAAAAATTAAAGAGGCCCAATTGACACGTGGTCGCGTGAAAATGTTGGTACTGTTCACATCCACCAGAAAAGTGATAGAGCACTGAAGAACCTCACCAATTGAAGATTAAACATTGAGAATTTCAGACATTTGATGGGGTGATTCTGTTTGAGGCTAACATGCGTTGGCTTTCTACATACGAACCGCTCGAATTGGTGAACCCGTTCCGGGCCAGAGCTACTGTTCCGTGCTACCGATGGACACGGATCTACACCGAATCTAAACGATGATTGCGCAAAGTTAGAGTGCCTGAGATGATTATTCTGTCTCTGCAAGCCACATAAGAGATGATCTCAGTTTTCACGCCACACTCCTCCGTTTCTCGCACTTCCTCAGCTCTTCGTCATTCCCGTGATTGTGATGATTGCAGTAGTCGAGCTCATGCCTAAAATAAAACCTGTTCTCATGCAGACTTACCTCCTCACTTGCCATTGATAACGCTGCCATATGGATATCTGGCAAGTGTTTATGTACGCCTCTGAATCATGTGGATCAAGGTGAAGGATAGACCTTGCATATCCATTGGGTTGACGGTAAGGCCATGGTCGGTTTGTCGAGGTGGTGCAAGAGTTTGTGGGTGATGAGATTTTGGAGGTCTATGACACCGGACTTGCCAGTGAAGATGAAAAGATCCAAAAGGACGATTAACTTGCAATAGATTTCTTTTTTCGTCCACCTCCCTGTCAAAGATTGGACACATTCTATTTACGTCTGTAATGGTGAAGTTTCCGCCGTGAAACTCCAAATGTAGAATCGGGAGAAGGTTAGGTAACTGACGTCAGGATTGGCGTATATTGCGTGGGTTGAATTTCTGAAGTGTTCGCTGAGTAGGTTGTCGAAGGAAGGCAAAAGCCCCCTACGTGGCCGTTGAAGATGATAAAACTTTCATCGTTCCCGATTCAAGACCCGACGTAAGGTGAAGGGCCAGTTACGCAGAAGACGGGCCGGTACAATGTTGAGCCAATTCCGAGATGAAAGAGTTCATGCAGATGATGGTATGACAACAGCGTAGAGAATGCAGACCGCAATAAGTTTCACTTTCACTTCCAAACAACCTGATGGGCATAGTATAAGCGAAGCAGCAATCATACATCATCAATATTAATACCGAGACTGTAAGAAAGCACATCAACGCGTCGTTGCTGAGTGAAATCAGAGCTATCATTTTCTCCAGACTTGCTGTTGATGCTTGCTAATTTCTGCAGAAACATACAATGAACAATGGCACGATCATTTCCGCCGATACAATTAATTTCATCACCTCCGCTCATCCTCCCAGTCATCTCTCACATCTTGAAACTCTTCAATCTCCTTCATGACCCTCACAGACTTTGTATTATCCTGCAGTGTGTCCAGATGATCCATGAAATCCACCCGATCAGCTGCGCCATAAAACATAGCTTTCCTCCTCGACGAGCATTGCTCCATTGCTTTATTCAGCGCAACAAGCAGATCGATCACAACTGGATCTTTCGCACCGCCTCTGACGAACTGGTTGAACCCTTCCATCCATCGAAGAACATCGTGGTCCCACTCTGCGTCTGCCTTGTTTCGACCTGTCCTGATTTCGGAGGCTGGTTGGAAGAGATATTGTAGGCCAGAATTCAATTGTGGGATGCTGGGCGCAGCGACTGTAAGGAATGATGGCTTCGCGACTTTGGTGTGTTTCTTCTTGAATGCTTCTGTTTCTTTCTTGGCGACAACTTGACGCAATTGGTTCAGCGTCACGATTGAAGGATCTAGTTCAGGTGCCTGGGGAGGTGTAATTGCCCGCGGTGCGGGTGGTGCAGGTCGAGGCATTTTGGAATACATTACTCGGTACTCCTGAATCTCAGGTTGGCCTCTGTACGTTATGATATCGTCAGTTGGCTCAGGGATGCCCTCTTCTTCGATGTTTGACTCGACCGCGAAGACAGATGCACCCATTTCATCATCACCAACATCCTGTTCAAATGGTACCATAGGACCCGGAGAGATGGCGAAGCCTGCAAAGTGATTTGCGTGCACTGCGTTCGAAGACCCTCCCGTGAAGCCTGCTAGCATCGCCCCACCACCAATTGGTCCTCCAGCAGTCCTTCCTCCTCCCATTGCCCATGCAGGTCCAAATGATGGCATCGCTGGTGAAGCTATGGCTGGACTAAAAGAAAACTGGGGTTTCGCTATCCAAGGTGAGGGCTTGGGTTTCACTGAAGCTGTCCCGAAGCCGGGAGTTGGAGGAACCTTTTTCGCAAACTCAACATGGGACTCGGGTTTCGGTTGCGTGATATGATTATGTATCTCCTTCAGCATCTGGAGCATGGAAGCATCGAATTGTGGGCTCTCCAAAACTTTGTTTAGTAGTGAGTGCGTCTGGTTGTGGTTCACATTGCTACTTTCTTCGGCCTTGGTGGTGTTGGACCTATGATCCCACTTAGCATGAAGACCAATGAAGAAGTAGAATACTACGATTTGTCAACTTACCAGACCATTGAAGTTAATATGAGATTGATTGCATCGGTATGCGTCTTAAGCTTCTCCCGATACGACTGCAACGACTGCTTCTCTTGGTCCCACCTAATCTTCTTCCAATTCACTTTCATGCGCTGAATCCTATAATCCAGCGTTTTCTTCACTGCTGCATTAATCGAACCCTGTGGAAGGTCTTTATCTATCCCAATCTCTCTATACTTCTTCGTCATATCGTCTAGCTCTTGCAAAGTCGTCCCGCAAGACGCTATCATGCGGTTGAGATTCGCTTTGAAATCCGGTCCGCCATGCTGGGTAGCCGTCCTCGCCAGAACATCTTTGGAAACGTCTCCAAGGTGCTCCAGTGAACATCGCAGACTGAACAGGACATCTTCCAATTCTCGAAGATCTCGCGAGGCTGCTTTTCTACCCGCGCTGATGCTCGTGTACAGGTCGTACGCGATCCTACTCAGCATGAGAATATCACCGATCGAGAAACCGAAAGACATGATGTACGGGTCAGTGGGGTTCTACTCTATCTGATCCCAGCTGAAATATTTTCCCTCTTTTCTTCGATATTAGCTTTCTTTTTCTCGTTGCAAGCCGGAGAGGGGAATGCCAAGCAGATGATCTTCACGTTGGCGACATCCCCGCCTGCAGAACAACAGGCGCCAGTTCTCGACAATGCTCAGCCTTTTGACATATGAAAGAGAATAAGTGTCGCGCCATGAAACAGGCACCTTGTATCACGTCAGTTGGGGCTGAGTAAATAGGTAACCATGCGAGATACGAAGGTTCAGCTCTAGCTACCCCGCCATGCATAAATGGTGCCCAAAGGGCAACTGACCGGAAAATTCCCTGCGTAAGTAGATCAGCCACCATCGCACAAGGGTGATTCTAGGTCTCAGCCTCGTTAGATAGGATGTTCCTATAAGGGTAGCTCGATATTCCTGGGTTGGGGGCCGTCCCGTCGCAAGCTTGAGCTGAAAGGGATCTGTAGCCTCTCTTGTAAATTTGACCCAGCAGCTGTTTCCCACCTCTCTCGCAGTCTTCAGTCATGGAGGCCAAATCTTATCCTTACCCGGGTACATTTGGCTACGTTGCCCATCCAAATGTAGTCAACAGTGTTAAGAGAATCGTCCAGGTCGGGGGGTTGCAAAAGCAGTCGGTCACATACATACCAGAGGGAGAGGAAGTTTCCACGGTGGAGATTGAGATAGAAGAAGATGCTGGGCTGAATTCTCTATGGCAGAAAATCAGTCGTGAGTATAAGTGACCCGTCGCATATTGTATATCGTCTGATGCCATGTGAACAGAACAGGGCTATAGATGGCCTTCGGAACTATCTACGGATGAGAAGACCTTCCATTTGAGCACCAGAACGTTCAAGATGCGCCCCTTCAATGCCATCAAAATCACGGATGGGCCTTCGACAGCCGACGAGATCAATGTAAACGATAAGCTGGTCTCCCATGCAAATGCACATCACGGCGATAAGATCGCATATGACATCAAAAGTTCTAATCACTCCAAAGAGGCTAAGAAGTCTCTGAAGAACAACACTGGCTTCGGGATATCGTTCCAGCGAACGACAAGGATGCCGGATGACAACAAACTTCACCAACTCCCGCCAAGCCTAGGAACATTCGACTTGTTCAATATTAGTGCATACGAAGATCGGATCCCCAAGAAGATTAGAGATGTGGGCGGTGTCTTCTTCCCCATGTGGCAGCGCGAAGCCATGTGGATTCAATTCGAGACGCCGGTCAATCGTGGGATTAAAAACTATGCAGTCCGCGTGTTCATAGGCAAGGTCAATGCTATCAGCGGGCTATTGATGGATGAAGACCCGTCTACCAAGGATGGATTGAATGAACAGCAGGACTATGTTGTAGTCCCGGGACAACAATGGCTGGATGGTATATGTGTTGCTCCTGGCGTAGTGAGGCAGTTCGTGGCGATGCCGTGTAAGTATCGCACCAGTAGGTATCCAGGAAATAAAAGCTGACATTTGTTTTCAAGTGGGATCTGGATATACTGTTGAAGGTAAAGACGATCAAGTCCCGCTTGGGCTCTCGTGAAATACCCCAGGAGCTAAGATAACCGTCTAGGTCAAAAGACGAAAGAGGAGAAGCACGGAGGCCTCCAGATTGAAATTATCCCCGAATACCAACAAAAGCTGAGATGGTGGTACAAGCACAGCGACCCACCAGTGAACAAATCCAACCAAACTGGTGGTAGCTGCGTTGACCTCTCGCTCGGATTTGACGAAAACAAGACCCCTGCTGAGCTGGGATTCAAAGCCGGCGACGTGATCCGCTCATATGAGCCGACCGTCTATTCACATGAAATTTCTCAGGTCAAAGATCTCCTCCAAGATGGAGGGGATGTTGTATGGAAGGTAAGTTGATCTTCTACTGCCAGTCCATTTACGACCTCATGCTGATTTGAAATTCCGCAGGCCAAGTATCCACGTGAGCAAGCCCATGTATTCCACGCTGCAATGTCAACGCTGATGAATCTCCATCAAGCTCCACCCAAGAAATCGCACTATCAGCCCCAAGATTGCTCAAGTAGTTCTAGAACAGAGTATAGTAGAAGCATGTCCAGTCAGGGTGAAACTTTTGGCTGGGATCCAAAAAAGTCGTCGTCAAACGAACCGAAAGTATCAGATCACTCTGCGACATTGGGCAGCGCTCCATCATCCGAGCAAGAAAAGTCAGGATTCCATTCATTGACAACTTCTTCTGCGTTCGGCTCCTCACCAGAGCCGTTCAGTTTCCACTATTCAAAAGCGCCGACCCCCCACGCCTCTACTTCATTGACTGTCTCTAGTAAAGACTCTGGATCTCAAATTGGAAGTTGGGTAGCCAACGAGGATGATCTCTTTGTCAGCCAATCCAAAGCCACCCACGTCGCTGGTATTTCTCATAGCGACGATGAAATGGGAACTCAAGTAGACTGGTATAGTGATTCCGCACCGTGGACCGCGCAGACGAAATCAGCGCAACCACACCCCGAGGGGTCCTCGAACTACGATTTCTTCGACTTCCAGTCCTTTGATTTAACGGCACCGGCAGCACCGGCAGCACCAGTCCACCACCATCCAACTAGACTAGAGGATGAAGACGACGGTCTCTACAAAACCATCAAAATTGAGGGTCTCGGAGAGGACTCGAGTGGTGCCGAAGAGACGATATCGTGGGACCATGACCCCTCCATCAAAGTCAGTGATAAGAAGTCCGAGTCCAAGCCGGAGCCCGAACTCCCCAAGATCGAGGACCTCGAGATCAAGGACCTCAAAGCCATGGGTCTGGCCGCCGGCGGGAAACTAAGTACGTTCACACCCAGCCCCCTTTCCACCTTCCTCAACCTCCCTTCCCACAAACCCACACCACTGACAAAAATATAGTCCAAGACGTATACGTCGACTCGCACCCTGCCCACATCTGGAATCACGGCGCCTCGCACACGCTGAACGTGCACATCTTCTCCCCTCCGGACTTCGAGGCCATAACGCACATTGTCCCCGCGCCGCCGCCGCCTTCGGCGGAGGACTACGCAAAGAAGGGAGGGGCGTTCTACGTTGTGGAGGAGAAGGTGGACGACAGGGTTGAGGGCGGTGACTTCGAGGGTGTGGACAGCGTGAGTAAAATTGATAAGAAGAAGCTTGCTGAGGCGAAGGAGGACGATGAGTTCGATCCGAAGAAGCCGGTCATGTGCAAGGTTTGTGAGATTAGGCTATGTGATTGCATTATCAGGCCTTGTGGACATCAGTTTTGTAATCAGTGTGTTAGGAAGTTGGCTGAGGAGGAGGGAGCGGAGGGGGAGGTCAGGATGAGGCAGAGGAATCATTGGAGGTGTCCTACTTGCCAGGGTGGAATCAAACATGTCGCAGGGTTCTCTGCGCCAATGAATCTACCCGGCGAGGAGCCATTGAGGATGAAGGTTCCCGTGCATGTTCTCGGAATTAATGAGGTGGACGGGAGGACTGGGTTTAGGAGTAGGCTGCAGATGACGAGGATCTAATGTGCTCTGGTGGATACTTTCTATATCTCCTAGTCTGACTCTATTTTAATATAGGTGGCTCAAATTGATCAATGTTCTCTGCGACGAATACTTTCTTGGACGCCCCATCCATCTTTCAATAACCCATTGACGCCCTCCAAGCTGAGTCCTGCGGTCTCTGGGTAGATCTTCCATATCGTCCACCAAGAAAGCAAACAGACACCGGCATAAGCCGCGAAAGTTCCAACGGGAGTGATAAGCTCCATCATGGGCAAGAAAGAGATCCCTATGATAAAGTTCGATCCCCAATTCGTTGCTGTTGCTATGCCAGAGCCCAATGAGCGCACGGAGAGCGGGAACAGCTCGCCTTGTTGCCAGGGAACATTGCCAAGGCCGATTGCGTAACCAGATACATACAATATCATCGAAAGGAGGATTATCAAAGGCCAGGCCAAGTTCTGGTTGGGTGCAGCGGCTTGGACTTCAGAAGCACGGGAGCCTGGGAGAGTGATAAAGTTGAACGCAATGGAACATAGCACGAGGCCAAGAACCATGATTGGGATGGAGTAGAGGAGGATTCGTCGACGTCCAATGCGGTCAATATAGTGAAAGGCGACAAGCGTGAAGATGAAGTTGGTAATGGCGATAGATAGGGAGGTCAAGGTAGGCGAGCGGAACCCAACGAGTGAGAAAATAGTTGCCGAGAAGTACATAAGAGAGTTCTGCCATGCTTAATCAGTTCGATAGCACAATCATGAAGAGGAGAATAGGAACTTACGAAACCACACAACTGCTGGAACCCCTGCAACATGCACGCAATGATCAATGCACGTCGATTTGCGCCAATATCGACCAGCAACGAAAACCCATCCCCAACTCTATCCAATTTCTTCCTCCACCCAGCTTTTGATGCATCGCGACTACCTTCCACCTCTCGTTCCACCCCGCCACCCTGAACCTCTTCCTCCATGATCTCCCGCTCGACTCTCTTCAGGACCCCTTCGACGACACTATCCATACCATCACCCTCCCCATAAACCTTCTTCAATACCCTCCTGGCCCTTTCTTTTAACCCAGCCTTGACAAGCCACCTCGGCGTCTCCGGCATCAAAACCAACAACCCCAACTGCAACGCCGCAGGCAATGCACCAAGACCCACCATCCACCTCCAGCCCCCGGCCCTCTCTGAAAACAACCATCCGATGATATACGCGACGACCTGGCCGCCGGTGATGAACAAGCTGCTCACAGTGACAAGACGGCCACGGAAGGGACTTGGGCTAACCTCTCCAATGTAGAGGGGAACGACAAAACTCGCGCTCCCGACAGCGATGCCAACGACGCTGCGGCCACCCACCATTCCCCATACGGAGCTGGTGAGCGCCTGCCACAGGGCGCCGACGATGAAGAGAGCGTCTGCCGCGAGGATCACGCGCTTGCGGCCAATGGAATCGGCCAGGACGCCTGTAAGCGGGGATGCGAAGAGAGCGAAGAGAGACGTGCAAGACGTGATGAGGCTTTTGTCCCAGGTGGTGAGCAGTCGGGAATTGAGGTCTGTGTTTATGGAGACGAGCGTCGAGCTTATTACCCCCGTGTCGTAGCCAAAGAGGAGCCCGGATATGCCCGCACAGAGTGTTAAGACCCATATGAAGAGGCCTGGTCGAACCAATTTACTTTCATCCGCTTCATCTATCTCTTGTGTTTCGTCTTCTATTGTTGAACCTGGGGTTTCTGGGCGATCAAGGGAATGGGAGATCAAGGGTTCGGATGCCCCATCCCGGCTGAGGCTGGCCCTGTGTGCCATGCTTTCCAACTCGAAATCGTCCGTTGTAAATCTCGGACTGGTCGTCATTCAATCATAGGAACAGACTTCATTGAAAGGCTGAAGTTGTATGTTGGATAACTTATAAGGTAACGTTGACACATCACGAGGTCCTGTCCTGTTCACGCGGAACTAAGCCGTCGGAACGACGTGGCACGTGCACGAAGTTCAAATGCCGAGCCGACGTGTGTGTCCAGCATTCATTTTATCAATGCAAACATATAAATCATAAATCAATCCATCGTCACATAGAAACTGTGAGAAAATATCAAATCAAAGCGGTGGTAATTGAATAAGCGGGACTATGGTACTTTAGGTAGCGGAAAAAGCGATATTGCTCCTTTTCGGATCCGCACTAGCGATACCAATTCACTGTTCGAGTGACATTGTCGTGTCCTGTCTCGCCATGTCATATATATTGCCTGCCCACCGCTACCCCAACAGCTTCACCTGTTTGCGAAGGACGCCGAAGCGTCTTCCACCCACCCGTCCTTGCCTTTTGGTCGATTGCACCTTGTAGTACCACCAGGCCCCAACAGGATGCTGTAACCATGCCTTCCTTTTCCTTCCTCTCGCCAGCCCAGCGAGAACCTCGCCCTGACCGGACCGGAGAATGCACCTCATCGAGACGCCTTTTCCGCAGTTAACGCCATCGCTTATGCCCAAAAGTGAAGCCAAATATGAATAAATCGCAGATCTCCTACGCTAGATGCAGAGTGGAATTATCAGCAGTGACTGGTTGAGATCTCGATGCAGAGCCCTCAGCGGACGCCCTTATTTGGACGTGTCAATCACTTGGCCTCCTCGCTGGCTTCAGGGCCATGACTGGCTGGTCCGGTGGGAGGCGGTGGACCCTGAGGCTGCATTGAATGTTGCTGCACCATGGGTTGAGCATAGCTACCACTTGGCGTTCCGCGATGGGCCTGTTGTGGGAATTGGGGGTGCTGATGAGGTGATCCGTAATGTGGTCCTTGATGTTGTTGAGGGTAAGGACCGCGCATGTGAGTCACTTGGGTATGTTAGTTTGTGAACTATAGAGAATAAACGAAGACTACTTACTTGTTCCAGGTGGCATCTGGGCGAACATGGGCGGTTGTCCCCCCTGAGGCACATATACGACATTCTGTTGCTGTTGATGGCCCTGTTGCGAACCTTGATGATGCATCAATGGGGCACCACCTGGGCGAGGGCTGGGATAACCGTTGGTGACAGGCGGTCCGGGCATTTGGTTAGGGTAGTGGGGATAGGCGTGACCTGGGTTGGGAGAGTACATCTGCATCTGAGGGTTCGGTTGCATTCCCATGAACGGACCATTCGAGGGTTGGTTGGTCATCATATGACCTCCCATGACTGGCATTGGTCCCTGCACAAATTGTGGGCCTCTCTGTTGCTGGAGAGCCACATGCTGGATGTTAGGGCTCATGTTGTAGTTATGCATGGGACCTTGGCTGAAGCCCGGCATTCCCTGTGGTTGCGCACCATACATATAAGGAGGGCCTGCACGTGGAGAAGGATGCATCGAGGAAGCAGAGTGCGAAAATTGCATAGGGTGGCCCTGTTGGCCGTCGAATGGATGATGGCCTTGACCGTGATGCTGCTGAACGCCAGGATGCCTTGAAGTGTGGTGCGGGCCTTGGTGCTGAGGTCCGTTGGGAGGACCTTGAAGTTGCAGAGGTAACTGTTGATGATGCATGGATACATGGCCCATCATAGCATTAGGTGCAGAAATGGGGGGTGGGATGGCTGGGGGCTCAAACATCTGCTCGTAGGTCTTTTCGTTCTTGGTCGTCCACGTTGGAAGAGTCCTGAAGGGAAATGGCACGCCGCCGTTCTTGCTGAAGTCGAGGTTCTCCTTCTCTTCCTTGGATCGGCTCATGAGGCGCTTTAGTGGGTTGAAAGAAGTACCGAGATCTAAGTCATCAATGACCGGTTTCGGATCGCTTTCACTCCAAAATGGAACAACTTTTTGTTTACGAGGTGCTTGGTCCTGTTTGGGAGCCGATTCGGGCCGAGGGCTTGATTGGTTGCTTGGTCCAGAAGGCTGGAAGTTCATAGCTGCAGGGTTCGGCTTGAACTCTCTTGCGCCAACGTTCAGGGTGGGGGTGTGGCCACCACTTGAAGTCCCAGGACCTGACGGTGGTTGAGGGCGGCCGTCCGCAGAAGGAATAGGGTGCGGAATGGGAGGGTATGGTAGACCGCCTTGCTTGTGCTGAGCCTGATTGTTGACGAGACGTTGGCCAAGCATGCCCGTATTCCGGGGAGGATTCTGATTGCTGTTCTGGGCAGGACCTCGTAAGGAAGAAGACCCATAGGTATTAGGTGCGTTGGGTGAAGGGCGCGGTCGTTGACCTTGCTGGCGGTCAACTGGTGCGCTGGGAGAAGCATGGGTCGATTCAGGCTTGGATGAGGATGCAGTACGTGAAGTAGGTGGCTTTACTTCCGCAGGTCCCGGAGTCGGTTTGCTTGGAGTGGTTTTCGACTCTTGAACGGCGCGCAGGGCTTTGTCGACAATCAATTTCTGCTTGCCCTCATCTTTAGCAAGGATAGGAACAAGATCGGTGGGGACAGGAGTATTTAGCTTAAAGTTGAGTGAGAACTTCTTCAAGTCATTCAGCTTTACTGCCTTGTTTTCCCTCGCAATGGTCCTTTGTCGTTCAGAGACGCGCAGCTTTTCTTGCGTAGCGAATTGCTTGAAAGAGTCAAGTAGATCGTGCTCCACAGTCGCGGTAGCGTTCTCCGGTCGTCCTGGTCGACGGGCAACGGTCACTGAGGGTAACGTAGTATTGATCCTATGTGCTTGGTCTGCCGTTGTGGCCTTAGGTGTTGGCGTAGGCTTAGGGTTCAACTCGGCACCTTGTGCGGGTTCCACCTTGTCGGCAGGAATAGGAATCGGAGCCGGAGATGCAGTCGAAGCCTCGACATTCGTAACAGTGTCTGCTTTTGAAGATTCAGGCTGTGGGCGCTTCTCTGTAGGAGGCGTGGCGGTACGTTGTGCTGATTTAGCGGCGGCCGAGTCTGGTCGCGCTAATTGGGACGATATGATTGCGGGATCTACGGGAGCTCCCGGCACCGTCGGTTGCCCGGTGGGAGGGCGTCTCGCAGGAGGTGTATATTTATTTGGCTGGCCGGTGGGCAGCGGTGGGAAATTGCGATGCACTCCACTATATCTGGCGAGGTGTTAGTGTCACTCTCTCTGGTAGCAGGTTGCTCGCTTACTTTTCCTCTTCATCCAAGCCCTTGTCATCAGCAGAAGTCAATCCCCTCTCTTCGCGCACGTGGGCATTCGTGGAGCTGCTTCCTTCGATCTCGCTGGCAAGTTTGGATGCGCGTGCATGCTTCTGTGCATATGCGGGATCGTTGTAATTAATCGTCGTGGTGTAGATGTTTTCGTCATAGTTGCTAGTAACACCGAAGAGCTTCTCGTTGGTTGCGAACTGGTCCCATCCGGTCGATCCAGACGACTCAAGAGAGAAGTCGGCATTGCTATCCGTCGAGGGCTCCCATTTTTGCAATGTGCGCTCCTTCATTGACATGTGACCAGAAATGTCCGTATCTGTGCGAAACCCTGTCGAGGCACCTGTTTCCCGTCAGTCTCTCCGCGCCTAGTCATAGGGACCGTACGACATACCGTTTTGTGTTCGTGACTGCGATTTGTTCAGGATCACATTGGACACGTTGAAATCCGCAACATCGCCAATGTCAAATGACATGACGTGGTTCTCGCCCTGGCCCACGTAATCGTCCGACGGTTCGCTGGTACCGTTGACCTGGGCGTCGCTTCCTTGTACCCGTTTTACCATCTTGAAAACATACCTCATCTCGGTCGGATCCAATGATGTTCCTGAAAGAACTCCCGTGTACTTCTCGCCATTTTTGAGTGTGATGTGTCCTGGTAAACCCTACTTCCTTGTTAGACTCTTCCTCGGCGTTCGCGGCGAAACATGATGGACTCACAGTAAGGCTTGCCAACAGAAACATCATCCGGTCATTCAGGTGTCGCATGGGGGACCCGGAATCAGATGTGGGAGCCGGTTGATGCTGTGAAGGCTTGACGGAATTGGCAGTGCCATTTGTGGTACTTGGGTTCGAGGGACGTTGAGTGATGGGGTTGGTACCCTGCGACCAGGCTTTTGGAGGTTTCCTAGACGTTGAGAATTAGTTACTGAGAGCGGACAAAAAGATGGACGGGCAAAAGCATTTCGGGCGTGTGTGTGGAATATTGCAGGGGAGGGTATGAGTAGAGTAGGCGTGCTGAAGCGGACCAAAGGGAGGTGGTAGAGCTCCCAAAGTGACAGGAATCCAATGTGCGATGAATATGAAGAGTAAGTGCAAGGAGTGTGGTAGTAATTGGGCGAGAGGGCTATGGCTTACCTTTGAGCACCGTCCACGGGACTGCCAGTCTGCTTGCGAGCGTCGTTAGCGTTCTTGTTGGAGCTCATCTTCAGTTGAGGCCGTGACGAATTTGGGTTTGCCTGTCCGTTGACATTGGACGTCGGCGCAGCTGTCGTGGACATGGGGAGTAGGAGGAGAGGGAGGAGAGTCGGAAAGTAATGTTGAGGGTGGGTTCAGCAGCGGGCAAGGAGGAGAGCCTCCCGTCGCTTTCGGAGGGTAAGGGAAAAGGGAAAGCAATGCACAAAGGAGAGGCGACCCCGTAACAGCGTCGAGAGGAAGGGGGGAGAGATGCTGGTGAGGCGGCTCTCGTGCAGTTGTTGGTGGTGGAGGTGGAATGATTTGAGGAAGTAGAGAGTAAGAGAGGTAGTAAGTAAGTTAAGTTAAGTTAAGTGGTGGTATGTGGTAGTTGAGGAGGGAGCGAGCTTCTTGGCGGAGCGGATCTGCGACTATGAAACACAAGGCTGGTGCGGTTGGCTGAGCCGCCTGTCTCTCACTCCCCCATCACTTGCTATCCTCCTGAGAGTGCTGCTGCTGCTGCTACTGCTGCGGACCAAATCAAATGTCTGAATAAGAATATCGCCTTTGCCGAGCGAAACAGGGGTTCGATGTTACAGGTAGTAACTACAACTAAATACCGTGACGTGAGCAGAGCGAGACCGGAGAATAAAACAAATCCTAAAGCCTAAATGGTCAATGATCAGTGGGGAAGGAAGGGAAGAGCCTGGAAGATGGAGGTGGAAGGGGTCAAACAGCAGAGAATACAGTGCCTGTTGCCTCTTATGGTGGTCCTGTAAGCTGTTTTGAGGAGTCAGTCCCACAGTTTGAAGCTGAACTTTAAAACATCCCCCCCCCATTATTGATTTCCAATAACTGGCTACCTATACATAAGTCCCTACGTACAGTACACTGACTGTACTACAGTAGTGATAGAGCATCATAGAATCATCTATGACCCGGGCAACGAGGGTAAGGAGCACGAGGAGCAAGGAATATTTGATGTTGTATGACTAGGTAGGTACTTTCTCCCTAAGTACCTAGCACCTTAGGTACCCAATTGAACGTAATAGCTACAAGATCTACAATCTGTGTACTTCGATCACAACCACTAGGTATACAAGTAAGTATTACTACTAATAATTATACTTGTACAATAACAAGTAACTCGACAGGTACTTAAGTTAGTTATATACCGACGGGATGTACGTTTCCTTATTGGACAGGGGCGTCCCTACCTGTTTCTTACAAGAATAGTGAAGCACGTGCCCCACCCCACTTGTACCTGGTACCTTGCGCGTATGGACAAGTATGTACCTGTCCTATCCCAACTCCCACCCCTCATCTCCTGAGTAACTACTGTCTATGGCGATTAAGTGTATTCGTCACTCAACCATAGGTTAGGTAGACACTTGACATTATTGAACATGTTCTTACAATCAGCGCCCCTGGGCATAGACTACCCGACCTCTACAAAGCACAGAGTACCAGCTTCACACGCATTCATTCGCACGTCCATTTGAGTCTACTATACCAGGTCGCCAATAACCCCTCCATTCACGATGTAGTTCTCGGTGGATGAATCGTACGCTCGTCGTATTCGCCTGCTTGATGCGCCTATGTGCGCCATTCAATTCGACACGACTAGAAAGGAAACGACGCAGAGTAGAGCAGCTGAATTTCTATCGACAGTCCATGGCCAAACCCACAGAATCCAGTGCGTGTACTGTAATATAATTCGTTTGGTGCTGGAGTATCTGTCGAGACCGTCAAAGATGAAGGAAGTACCTAGGTATCCCCCATCACTAAAGAAGTGACTGAAAATTGAATGCGATGACCCACTCTGCAACCCGCTACTGCACATGAATGATTGCGCCAAACACACGGTTCGATCGAGCAGCCCATTTGGAGAATATTCGCCAAGAACAAACTTGACAGTCATGTAGTTGGATTTGGCTCATTCTCTGTCCCTTATCACATTGCTCTCTATGGTCTCACTTCATCATGTTAGTCTCAACGATGTACAAAAGTTAGCGTATCGAAAAGCAACATTGACATGAGGGCCAAGCTCAATATATCTATGCGGATTGCTTGGAAGCAGAGACATACGCATCGAACCTGTCTCATTTCCCCAAGCAGTATATGGTGAAGCTATGGAAATCCCAAGGGTTGCAATTACATATTGAGGTGATGGGAATTCGGACAACGCTTTCAGACTCGAAAGACTTCTGATGACGAATGCAGCAATGAATAATCATACTGAAAACCTGCAAATAAAAAATATAATAGAAATAATCGATTTCAGGCGAAGAGTGTGAAGGAAGAGTGCTCGCTCAACTACTGTGGATGGCCGAGTTCACCCACCCTCACCCCCAGATAAGGCCAACTTCGGTTACATGCTAACCCCTTTCCAGTTTAGCCGATCCCTGCACGTTCGTTCCGAATGTCACACGCCTGAGAGACTCAACTGCACTGTGAACATCATACCCGTACACTGTCACTATCACTGTCAAACCATCACACACGACCAAACGCCCACGGAACGGAACCCCCCTCTCCCCACAAGAGAACCAGATTCACGCGGGCGCATCCAGCATGACCACATACAACGAGGAGACCGGTTCTCGGTCCTCCCAGCGCTCTTCACATTCCAGAAGAGCGCAAAACGTAAGTACTGCTCCTCTTCTATACCAATACATTCCTGCTGCCACTCCTGCCCTCCCTTTCCATCACTCTGTTCGCCCACCAGACTCACCATGAGCCCCGTTCAGCCACAACAACAGCTGTCGCAGATCGAGAAGAGCGTCACACATCTGCTCGTCGCGACAAAACAGCTGCTCGAAACCCTCACACTATGGTCTCGCGGAACCGCCACCGAGAGCGAAGTATCCGACGTTTACGTTCGTCTTGGCTACGAATTCAACATCGCCTCAAGAGCCTTCAACGCTATAGGCGTGGATACACAAGACCTTGGAAATGTGCCTGAACTACTGCGTGGAATATTGGAGGAAACCCTCAGCCAGGAAGCCTCACAACAAAGCCTAGATAACTTCCTGCCGCGTATCCGCGACATCATCATAAACCTATTGCACGGTCTCAAGAAGAAACAACAACGGCTTCGCCAGCGTACGGGGAGGGATGGCACTCTCAATGGCTCAGGTCAACGACAAGGCAGTATCGACAGTACCGGCGAAGCAAGTGAACCTCCTCGAGCAGCTAGCACGCGTCTACCCGCCAGACCAGATGGCGACCTTCCTGGCGCTGACGGTCCCTCTCTCCCGCCGCGCTCTTCTTCGGTCCCTGGACGCGCCTCGCCAACCAAGTACGAATCCCTACCAGCGAATCCACGCTCGAATAGGGCTACAGGGACCAGCCAGCACTCTACCGACTCCTCCATGTCCAGCAACACAATGCAACAAATCCCAGTCATCGCGCCCTATCCAGCTGACGATCCTATGCCCAAATCTCCTGCCCCGCCACCAACCATCAATTATGCCGCAGACTTCCCACCACCTCCTCCTCCCCCGAAGCAAGAAGATGCACTGGCTGCGCTGCAGCGGGGTGGTGAGTTGGAAAGGAGGGCATCGAGGCGTTTCTCTGCATACCAAATACAGAAACACCTTGGTACGAACGGCATACCTCTTCCAGCCGTGCAGAACTCCCCCATTCCGAACCGAGGCAGAGACGTTCGCGAATCGATGAACGCCGTTCGCATTCGTGGATCTCTCCTTCATAGCCGCCAGCGATCCAATCAGCGACCGATCGTCGATACGAATGTGGAAAAGGGCTCCAGCGTACCCAGACGTATTTCAGAAGAGAGCACTCAGAGTTCCGTGCCCAGCATTAAGCCTCCTCCAGAGCCGGTACCTGAGGACAGCCCACTGCAAAAGACACCCGACGATAAACTTGGATCACCCAATTTTCCTGGCGCCGAAGGCGAGACGCCTGTCGTGGGAGCAACTCTGAATGGACCATTGGCTGAGCCAGCGGATTTCCCAGCAGAGTCTCCCGCCAAAAGTGAACCGAAAGCTACTAGTCAGGTAGCTAGACAGAACTCTCGGCGTGTCAAAACTCCATCACCTCAACCAGAACAGTTCATTCCCGAGCAGTCACCCCAACCGGGTAAAGAGCTCACCCTGTTCTTGCAGTACAAGAGCAAAGTCAAGAAATACGTATTTGCTGATGGGTCGGATCTTTCTCCTGGCCGCTTGCAATTGGCTTTCATCGAGAAGTTTGCATGGGACACTCATCGCAATGGCGAACTACCCGAGATCCATATCCAAGATTCCGTCTCTGGTGTGCGTTATGAGCTGGAAGACATGGGCGACATCAAAGACCGCTCAGTCCTCGTTCTCAATGTCGAGCAGCTCGACGAGGTCAAGAACCACATCGATGACAAGTTCGGTGGGTTGAGTCGCCTTGTAGAGAGCATCAAGACTGTTGTTGAAGACCAGCAGTCCGCTATCCAACGTGTGGCCGACCGTCAACAGCAGGCAGCCAAAGAGATTGCTGGCATCGCTGCAGCACCTACGATTTCTTCGGCCCGGGTTTCGACTATATTCCCCCCACGCTCACCTATGCCATCAAATGGACCCACATCAGAGTCGTCCATATCTTCCGCCACCCAACTCAATGAAGTCCAGTCCCTTCGTCGAGATTTGGCCGTTGTCCGACAGACTTATACTTCGTTTGCTGCGGATATTGAAGCGAGCATGTCTGCCATTCGCACGAAGGCTTCTGCCGTCAAGTCAACGGCCGTCAAAGCTGCTTTACCTACTCTTGATGGCGATAGCGGGCGTGCCTACGTCAATGCTGGCAAGAAGACACTCCAGGAGGACTCGGAGAAGATCGTCAACCGCGTCGATGATCTGCAAGATCTTGTTGAAGATCTTCGCAAAGATGTGGTCATGCGTGGTGTGCGACCTTTACCCCGTCAACTCGAAGGCACGGCCAAAGACCTGTCCACTGCGACTGCAGAGCTCAAGAAATTGCAAGATTACCTGGCAAAGGAGAAGCCGCTTTGGACAAAGATTTGGGAGCAGGAACTCCAAACTGTCTGCGAAGAGCGAGACTTACTTACTATGCAAGAAGACCTTGCCGCCGATCTCCAGGATGATCTTGAGAAGGCTGCCCAGACTCTTGAATTGGTAGAACAGGCTACTAAGCAACAAAATCTCGAAAGCGATCAAGGCCAGGCCAAAGGCCAACGCTCAGCCAGTGGACGAAATCTAGTCAATGCCGCAGCTTTTGATAAAGCCATCGACCCTCGCCAAGCTCGTGACGGCGTTCTAGGAGAAGTCAAGGCTCTTCAGCCAAACCACGAAGGGCGCTTGGAAGCCATCGAACGAGCCGAGAAAGCTCGCCAGAAAGAACTCGAAAGTAGGCGTGATGGAGAGTTCAAAAGAGAGCTTGGTGCTTTCGTAGAGGAAGGGAAATTGAGAAAGAGTGGTGGCGTTGAAGAGGTTGAGCGTCTTCGTAAGTCGAGGGACGAACGGTCTCGTAAGGAGAATCACGAGCGAATGGTAGCGAGAGAAAGAGCTAGAGCCGAACGTGAGGCTGCCGAAGCCGCCGCTGCTGCCGAAGCTGCCAACGAGGAAAACCAAGAAGACGGCCAGGAGGGGGATGAAGCACCAAATCAGGAAGAGTCCAAGGATGAATCAGTGCAGTCACCTGAAGGTGATCGCCCTGCCTAATCCTAGCTCTTACGTCCCCTGTCTTGATGCTGATCTCGCATAGATGATGCTATCTTATTGTCGCCAACACGAGCCTACACAGTTCGACCGTGGGTCAAAGTCGGTTTGCCTACATTATCTCTGTCACCTCCCACATCCAGCCTACCGACCATAGGCACAGACTTTGGATCCACTTCGACCATCCGCCTCATCGAGACTCCATCTACAACCCGCTCCAGAATAGGATCTGAATTGTCTCGAATTGGAGACTACGATAGAGCCGCAGTCCCACAGCCTACTTCTTCGTTAACCAGACGGTCCCCCAAATCGACCTCATCCGAGCGAACCACCCCGAGATCGGTTCTTCTTGGAATTAAAAACCGGGATAAAGTTGATACGAGAATCTCGCCATCGGGGCGTCCCCGGGGGAAAACAGTTCCTACTGTGGGCCGTACAGAATCCCTAACTCCAGATCGACCAGCAAGTGCGCTCAGCATGACACCCAGTGTGAGCAGCAGACACATTGCAAACTGGTTCTCGGGCCTCATCGGGCGCTAGGCCATATCTCCATAACTTTTCCATCACTCCACCATACCTCTGGAGAAAGTCCCATTCTACTGTTTACCCCTCGATGTATTATTCTCCCCTTTTCATTTTCGTCTTTCTATGTGTGTGTTTTTCACCTGGATCATGCTTATTGCACATTTCCTACATTGTCTTTACTTGTTTTGTTATCTCCCTCATGGAGTTCAATTGGAGCGTTATTGCATGGCGTCTTGCACGGTGTTCTTTAGGCGTTTATGGTCATCACCATGGTTCGAATTTCGTTGATTGGTAGGAGTCGTGTCCCGGGCTTTGCAGTATACGGTGGAACTCGATATCGACGAGGGCAAAGGAAGGAAAGGCAAACAAATGGGCAGGGGTTTGGTATGTTTGCTACTGGGATTGAGATACGCATTCGCCCCAGTGGTCACGTGGAGGGAAAGGCATAGTCCATCAATGTCCTTTGTTTGCAGGGCATAATTATGAAGCAGCAGAGTACGTGCAAAGGAGATGATGACGGTGCGCGAGAAATCGAGATTTGGAGCCTTTCATTGGAGGCTCGTGACTGAAGATACTTCTTGAGCTTGCCACACTGTGATGCGCGTGATGTGTGAACCTTCATGATCCGTTGTTCTTCCACCATAAATCCCATGATGGTGCGCACAGAGACTAATGGAACAATCGCAGTGCTAACAGCTTTCCTAATGATTCTAGAAGTACTGCGAAGACAAGATTAACAGTGAGCGTTCACAAACAAAGATTGTAGATGGGATCCTAATTCATACACATCCCAAATTCAATATTCCCCCCAAACCCCTTCTTCCGCATATACATATATCCAGCCACCCCTTACCACCTCTCTTGATACTCCAAAAAGCTCCCCACAGCATCCCTCACACACTCCTCCAGACCAATGCACTCCCACCCAGCACCGAAAACCTCACGACTCCTCCCCGTATCCCAATCGCCAGGGTGCGTATCCACCGGCACTATCGCTTCCGGGGTTCCCTCCGGCACCTTCTCCCTCAGATCCGGGAAGTTCTTCCGGATGGCGTTCGCCACGAGCTGCGGCGTGATGAGGCCGGAGGAAAGAATGATGCGCTTGTTTGACGCGGCAGGCGCGGTCAGTGCGAGGATGTGGCCGCGCGCTACGTCGCGGACGTCGATCTGAGGTTCGTTAGTTCCCACTTTCGCTGTATGGAGGCGTTCAATTTGAACGATTCGGTGGAATGGGGTGAGCGTACGAAATGGTAGAACGGAAATCTGGCGGCTTCCACCGACTGGTGCTGTCCGGCAACGAAGGAATAGACGTCGAAGAGGTTCGACCCGTTGATGTTGGAGGGGCCGGAGACAGGTTGGAGCATTGGGCCGATGGTGGTGACGGGGTCGAGAACTGTGAGATCGAAGTGAGGTGTGTGGTCGGTCATGTACTTCCATGCGGCTCGCTCGGCGAGGGTCTTAGAGGCACAGTAGGCGAGGACGACGTTGCCTTGCTTGACGGCGTGCTCTACTGTGATCTAGGAGTGTATGTGAGTATGGAAATTGGTGAATGGCTGAAAAGAGCAGCAGAGAGGGGGAGGGAGAGGGTTACAGGATTCCAATCAGTCTCGGTGTATGGCTTTCGTGGTTTAACGGTGTATTCAAAGCTATCGAGAACTGCTGCTGCGCTGCCGAGTATGACTACTCGTTTCAGCGATGAGTTACCATATTTATGAGCAGAAGACAGGAGTTCGACGGTCCTTCGTGGTGGTCAGTCTCGGTATTTGTTATTCTTCACACGACATTGGACTAATTGCTTGCTCACCCTTCAACCGCCGGTTTAATCATCTGCTCTTGCAGATCCGTAACGGAGAAATCTGTCGGACTGGCGGCATGGATAACATAGTCGACATCGCCTACTTCGAATGCAGCTTGGTAGGCCCCCTCTTTAGTAAGATCCGGAACGTAAGTGAATGTGACATGTGGCTTCCATTGCGGATGGAGTGCAATCAGTTCCTGGGCTTTCGATTCGGAGCGAACGGTAGCAATAACGTAGTATTTATGCTCGATGAGCTGGGAGAGAATGTGGGCGGCAATGAAGCCGTTGGCGCCTGTAAGGAGGACTCTTCCTGTTGGCTGTGACATTATTAGGTTGAGTAAAAGGCGGGCTGCGTTTGGAGATTTGAGGATCGTGTTAAGTGGGAGTATGGATGGTATTTGGATGTTTCGTGCCTTTGAACTGTCAGCTGTCAGATTATAAATGAACTAAATGTTTACGCCGTGGGTGGCCTACTTTGTCAGTCAAAAGAGGAGCGAACAAGAGGGAACGACCTGAACTTGATTTTAAATAAGAGTAGTTGATCTCTGTACAGAATTTGACAAATTGCTTTACAGACTCGCTAATCTGCGGTTTGAATAAATTCTTACGAAGTCCAAAATGTAGTTGTAACTAACGATCAACAGTCGCGAAGACATGGAAACAAGTGACTTGGCATTGCATGCGTGTAAGCGTGCGAGTCGTGGCTTATGTCTTGTATTTCTTCGATTGGATGTAAGAACCGATAAACTATCCTACCCTTGTCAAAAGCATCGTCTCAGCTGAAGGAACTCAATTGTAAGCGGCGATGCTGTAGTGTCAACACCTTCCCCCCACTGGTGCAGAATCTCTATGGCCAAGATATTAGAAACGCCCAGGTAGGGTTGAAAACACATTTGCAATCACTAGTATACTACGGAATGGATCATGGGATGACATGGGGTTTCAATTGGGATTTGACCAAGGATTTCATTGTAAATGCTTTTGCGATGCTATACAAAATTAACTCCGCCCAGAATGCTCTATGGAGAAGAAATACATAAGAATGTAACAAGAAAAGTAGCCGCCCTATTCTATATGTAGAGTCTCTTCCGTCATCATATTTACGCATTGGTCAACTGCCATCCATTGAGCTCAGTGAGATTGTTGAAGGCCGTGAAGTCGGTGAAATGAGCTTGGCGTGTTCCGTCCTTGCCAAACTGTTCGCTAGTGATATTGAGAAGAGTAGCCGAGGTAGTAGACTCGTTTGAAAGAAGGCCGGGGAACTTGTTGTCAATGAGGCTGAAGATCTCCTTGGGAGTAAAGGCGTCTTCGCCCTTGGCTTGGACCTCGTCCTTGAAGAATGTCACGTAGTCTCGAGTGTGCTGCAGGTCTGTGGTGGCGTCGAAGTCTTCGAGAGTCAGGGAGTGTCCGGGAATGATTCGCTTTGCGCCGAGAGACTCGATGAAGTCGAGGGTGGATAGCCAGGCTTCGCTGAGGGCGGTTGTCAACGAGTCAGATACCCACAAGTGCATGGTGCGAGAGTAGACCAAGTCTCCGACGATGACGGTCGAGATTGACGGGATCCAGAAAGCGGTCTCGTCGATGGTGTCACCAACAACAGGGCTAACTAGGTATATGGGTGTTGCTTCGTCTCCGGGGAGGGCGAAGAATGTGAAGTCGTATGGTGTAGGAAGAGTGACGTTGTCTACAATGCTATCTTCGCCTAGGATTCCTTTCCATTGTTGTATCTATTTGGAGATCAGAGTTAGCATTGCAGTCGTTGTTTTAATGAGAACCTCTGGTGGGATTGACATACCTTCGAATTGGCTTCACCCTTGATCAATTCGACAGATTTCGAGTTGGCGTAGTACTTTGTTTCTGGAAACTTGGCCAAGAAGGCAGCTCCGCTGAGGTAATGATCTGGATGGCTGTGAGTCGAGAAGGCGGCCACAAGGGGTTTGTCCGTGGTGTTTTTGACCCATTGGGCGAGGGCATCTGCCTGTGGAACAGCAAGTGGGAGGTCGATGATGACTGCCGCCTCAGAGCCGATGATCAGAGATGAGACAACATCCAGTGATTGAGCCGGGTTAAGGAAGTTCTCCACGCGAAGAGATCCGGTTGAGTTGTCACATTTCTTGATTGCAGCAGCGGTGCTGGTGCTCGCAATAGCAAGCAGACTGAAGAGAGTATTGCGAATCATTGTGGTGGATGGGGGTCTTGGAGGCAAACTTGATACAAGGAAGAGTATGCTTGAATGCGAGTGATGGATCGAGAAGATCAGTGGTGACTATTTCTTATATCTTATATCCATAACGGAAGCTATATAAGTGGGAGTCTTCCTTTTCCATGCTCTTCCAGACTTATCAATAGCTGTCTCTGCAATTTCCGCCATACTTACCATAGCAATTATGCGGCAGGCTTGTGCGCAAATCCTCCTTAAATTTCAGTGCTTAAGTAATGTGCCTGGAGTTGGGGTTTGCCAATGTGAACGGGTGCAAATCTTTCGCGATCATTTACAGCCGATTCTTTACGTATGTGAATTGCGATGGGGCGAAAGGATGCAATTTGTGTCCGAAATCTTACCAAGTGCCTTTGGCTGATCTAACCGGGTCCGATCGTGACTTTCTCGCTCTCCACGATTCAATACTTTTACTTTTCCTTCGACATGTACAATAGCATTGTAATGGCGCACTGGTTGTATTCATCGCTCCCTTAACTTGATCTCTCAATGACTGGAAGAAGTGTGTTTGCCTTTTCCAGGAGATGTTCAATATGTCAATCAACACGTGGATACAAATCTGAAACGAAATTTGAAATCCAGGTTCAAAGAACAAAAATGACAAACCACAAACATGGTTATTTTGGATCCGATTGATTATATATTCACTGAAGACATCTCGGCATTAGGGTTTGAGCGTGCTGTGGTCCGTGGCATTGGTAGAGCATGCCCGTAGCGCTCGTTTCGCGTCGATCTCCGTGAAATTGTCCGCCTATGCTCATACTACTAAGTACCCTATGGACCATCTAGTGATGTTTAATTTGTCAATAGCTCCTGTGTGTAGCCAGTCGTTTTGCTGGCTGGGCATGCTTTTCTACAATTTGATTCCGAAACACCATTAAGAGCCCACAATTTCAGCCCTGAATTATATAAGTATCGGATAAGATCTACTTGATCTGAGGCCCTGAGCACATCGTTAATTTAATCCCGTTTGCACTAGTGCAGCGAGGTTGATTAATTGGTGATAATAAAAGGATGCTGCGAAGAACGACGTTGTAAGGTTTCTAGGCAACTAGACCATTGTCTTAAATACTCATCCAGTTACCCTTAAGTCAAGTCCATGTGAGAGCAAGATGTATCGTGCATGCCTCTCACGTCTAAAACAGTGCTGGCAATGCCTGCGACCAGGATCTTTCGTTATGAATATTTTGTAAAGTCAGTGTCCCGTTTGCGGGCAGTAAACCGGTTTGTTCAGTATGTTTCTTATTCTTAACCCATATGTATACCCTATAGTTGGTATCTATATGGACCATATGCTCCGTACACCATTTGTGGTAAATCGTGCTTCGCTTGCAATTTGGTCTCTCGACACCGAATACCGCGTACAAGAAATTATTATTATTACTTCTCATAATAACATGATCGCACGATGTCAAAACTACTTGAACCTGATGTATCAATTAATGGGAAGAGATAAGCAAGGCATCGCGTTGGGTGGGTTCTTGATCGTTTGATCTATTCATAGAACCTTTGTTAGATCGCAGCCGTGGCGTTTCAATGTGGCGCCTGGCTAAATCACAAGTATGAACAAGACAAGCAATGCAAATGATATTGAATGTGCACGTGAATGCGGGTCGTGGCTCGTCAAGACAAAGAGGCAAACAGTTAAGGACAAAAGTTGACAAGTCTGTGATATGGAATAAGTTGTAAGTATGGATTGTGCCGCTGGTTGAATCCATTGCTCTTTGTACGAAAGTTCGAAAGCGAGGAATATGAGAATACTCGATGATGGTTTGTGTTGCTGACTTGATGGCGCAACAACGACCTCTGAATACGACTTTTCGCATGCGCGGGCACCTAAGATTTCACCCATCAGGTACTTTGTATTGTAGACACGACTGTAGAGGCAGCGAACGGGTGGGGCGTAGGGTTGTGGGAACGAAAGACCCAGTTCGTCAGTCACGTGCGGCTGCTATCATGGGGTGGATTAGTTACACGGTACTCCAGAGTCCTTATAGAGTACCTTCCGGACGTATGTATGTACATAGTCATTCCTTAATGGAAAACAGCGAGATGGAGTGGAACTCCTATTTAGAAGTTGATGATCTATACCGCGACTCTCTCATAGTGATGCCATAGCAGAGTCAGAGTCTCCCGGGCATCGTCTCGCGACCCTGATGCGTTTGGCGGCTACCGACATCCCCAAGTGTTATTCTCGTGTAATACCGAGGTGTCATTGGTTAGTTGTATCAAGCTGATCATGTCCTGATGAAGCGAATCATTAGGGGCCCAGGCAGTTCTTTCGACTCGACTAGGACATCACAGCCACTAAACTGCACCACGTAGTGTAGGGCAAACCGGCACCTGAAAATTTGAGATACGGACACGGGAACGGACGAGAATAATGCGTGAGTATACCTCGTATATCTATCATTATTAAAGGGTTCTGCCATAACCTCCCTCCTACTTTTGGCGAGGGTCAATGATAGATGGTGAATACCTAGTTTTGTCGTGAAGCGTGACATTGATCTGTGATGATGCTAGAGTTCGAAATAGTGATATAATACGATTAATGGTACAGTAATAATAACAATAAAAAATGTACTTGAAAATGGAAGAAGCGAAACATTGTATCGTACTTTGTTGCTTGTAGTACCTCCGTAGTGTAACAAACAATCTTCACCATCACGTCTCGTGAATTGGCAATTTTATAGCAAGCGTGACGCTAGAGCCATAAGGGGATTAGCGCAAGATGAACGGCCAACCGTCATGGCTCTCGACCTTCCACTCCACGACCACACGACACTTCCCAATCTCTCTCTCTCTCTCAATCTCTACCCTAAACCTTCAATCTTTGTCGCCTGTCGTGCGGCTCCAAAACTTCTCCCTCCTCTCTCTCCTTCCTCTTCCCTAATTTTTTTGATACCCTCGCGATCATTCTCCGCCAGTGTTCTCCCCCTCCGTCCTCGTCCATCTCGTTTTCCGAACAACCCCACACTACATTGCACCATCGCAGATACATACCCACGAAGCATTCCGCGCTCCAAAACCTTACCCCTCTCACAAACTTATCGCCTCAGGGTCCTCTTAGCCCCAGGACATCATGGGTCAGACTCTTTCGGAGCCGGTGGTCGAAAAGGTATATTGCGCGCAATTCCCTCTCTCTCTTACAAACATTACACTCGCTCCCCCGCCCCCGCACGACCGCGTCGGCATCGACATTCTCTCACCTTGGCAACCGCCGTCTGCAGCCTGGATTTTGCATGTTTTTCACTTCGCCTTGAGTCTATGCTTATACTGACTGTTGCAATTTTACAGAAATCAGAGAATGGCGCCAGCGACTCCCTCATCTTTGGCGTGTCCTCGATGCAGGGCTGGCGAATCAGCATGGAGGACGCCCACGCAGCTGTCCTGAAATACCACGCTAACGGCGAGGATGAGAAGTCGATTCCCGAAGACAAGCGATTAAGTTTCTTTGGTGTTTACGATGGTCACGGAGGTGATAAAGTTGCTATATACACTGGAGACCATTTGCACGAAATCGTGGCAAAGCAGGAGGCATTCAAGGAGAGAGACATAAAAAAGGCTCTGCAGGATGGGTTTCTCGCCACCGATAGAGCAATCCTGAGCGGTAGGTTTTGGGGAAAGATCATCTGGTGATCGCACCATGGCTGACTCACATATGACAGACCCTAAATACGAAGAGGAAGTCTCGGGCTGCACTGCGTCAGTTGGTGTTATTTCCAAGGACAAAATCTGGGTGGTATGTTCAGTCATTATGCGCTACCCGGCAACTACTCATCGTTACAGGCAAACGCTGGAGATTCCCGAACTGTCCTGGGCATCAAGGGACGGGCTAAGCCACTGTCCTACGACCACAAGCCCCAGAATGAAGGTTGGCAAAACAAGAGTCTACTCAACGTCTGTCTGGCACTAATTATTTTCCAGCTGAGAAGGCGCGTATCCAAGCCGCCGGAGGTTTCGTGGATTTCGGCCGCGTTAACGGCAACCTTGCGCTATCCCGCGCAATAGGCGATTTCGAGTTCAAAAAGAGCGCCGAGCTCCCCCCTGAGCAGCAAATCGTCACGGCATACCCGGATGTCGAGATACATGATATCACTGAGGATGATGAATTCGTCGTCCTTGCTTGTGATGGTGCGAACAGTCCTTCACACCATCTACGAACTATACACTAACAAAAACTTCAGGAATCTGGGATTGCCAATCATCCCAAGCAGTCATCGAGTTCGTAAGACGCGGTATCGTGGCAAAGCAGGATCTTGCGGCTATTTGCGAGAACATGATGGACAACTGTTTGGCGTCAAACAGCGACACAGGTGGTGTTGGCTGTGACAATATGACCATGGTTATTGTCGGATTGCTTCAGGGCCGCACGAAGGAGCAGTGGTACGAGGATATCGCTAAGAGGGTCGCAAATGGGGAGGGTCCTTGCGCTCCGCCAGAGTATGGCAAGTCTGAGAATTCTCCCTCACCCGCTGAGTCGGGCGAATAGTGCAGCTTGTTCTAATACATCCTATAGCCGAATTCCGGGGTCCCGGAGTCCACCACAACAATGATGATTCAGCTGATGACATCGATATGGATCTCGACCAACGCTTCCGCCCCAACAACGGCATGGGAGGCCGCATCATTCTACTTGGAGATGGCACTGAAATATCGACCGAAGCGCCCGACAGTGAAATGTTCGATCAAGATGATGAAGACAAAGACTCGGAGCCAGAGAAGACTGACGCCAAAGACAATTCCCGGACTGCACGCGAAGAGACCCCCGGCCCAAGCTCCAAATCTAGCAACACTCAAGAAGCCACTGAATCTCCCTCGTCCGTCAACACCGAAAAGTCCGAGACGCCGGCCAAGGACACAACTGTGCCAGAGAAGATAGTACCTGGATCTAGCGCGGAGGGAAAGAGCAACAAGTGAGTTGTCTGGTTGTTAAGCGCTCCCGTATCGCTGGATTGTTTTAGAGTGGAATTCTTTTCTTGGACCAGGCTCGGGGTTTCTAATTGTTCCACTACACGTCATTTGTCATGATAGGGAAGATATGTTGATGAGAAAGGGACTATGCTATTGACGGGAAGCGACGAATTCTTTTATCTTGTTCTTCTACCGTCCAAGGATACAACACACACAAACGCACTTATCACGAGCCAACATTCTCAGATGCATGAATGACCGAACCATGATCATGAACGCATCTCCCTCTGATTGTATACGAACGACAAGTTACCAAAACGCTCTGCCTATCATCTCCTGCCCAGGAAGATGTACTGCCACGCAAATACTACCAAGCAGATCCATCCACCCCCTTCGTTTTCTTCCACCAATCCTTACAACGAATATATACCTAACATTCGGCGCTCTCGCAACCTATGCTGACTATGAACCTCGCTTTTTATACACGTTCCGCATCAACGTCACCGAATCCCTTTGCGTCATGTTCCGCGTCCCTTTTAGTGGATCATCTCGTAGATTAGACAGCCCGCCAAGACAATTTTTGCATTGCCTCATCACTTCTTCAGAGAGCACATCTACAACTTGATCTATACTGCGATGTTGTTACAGTGTAAGTGCACTGAGACTCGTGACGGTCTCTGTACCCTCATGCTCCGTGCAGTATATATTCGAGAATATAAGTTCTCCCCATTGATGACCACACTTGGTTATTTAGATTCACATTGCCAATGTATTGCCCAATTCACCACAGTACCTGCTTTCCTACGATCTCGAACTCATAGGCAGAAAGCAGCAACTCTCGTGCCTATAACCTGTTTAGTCAATCAGCAACGCAGATTTGAAAAAATCTAGCCTTCCAACAGCTTTCGCGCTGAGAGTGTGCATATAGTGGTGTTGATTGCACTCTGTGTTCGGGCTTCTTGAGATTGGACATTTGGCAAGTGTGAACAGTTTGGGTTTCGACAATTATTTCTTAGTGTTGGACTATGAAATCGACCCCTGAAGGTCGATGAACTACATTTATATGGTATCTGAACCATCAAGAAGTCAGCGTCAAAGTCATTAATGAGCGATGACGAAATCGAGTTCCGATAATTCAATGCCGCCATATTGGAACTGTGCTTTGCCGCAAATGAGTATCCTGATGATACTACACAATGTCCAATGCATGATGTGTCAACATAAGAAAAAGGTATTATACGCGATGTTGAAGCTTTGTCCAAGCTTCCAGATATGATTTCAAGGTGGCAGCAGAAGTTGTCACTTTCCCCAATGTGGAAGGCATTGTATGTCGTTCCAATGGGATGGTCGTTGGGTGAGACAGCTTTTAACGAAGATCACCGTCTACGGAGTAACTACCTACCCAAGTTACTTTCTGCCGATACCTGATCTCATGGCCGAGACGGGAAAGCGAGAAAGTGTGCACTCATGTGTTCGCTGATTTATAAAACTGTCGCTTTCCTTGTCTAACCTATCTCATTCGAAATGAGATACATCCAATTGATTGGTAGCGGGCGCCATTCAGAACTGGACAATGAACCAACTAGGCTCAACCTAAAGGTCATCATTGATACAATATTATCGAAATACACTACCCTCGGACCGCATTGTTCAAATTACACGCAAGTCATATTTATGATTATACATATGAAGGAGCTATCCCCTTTTGGGTGACCGCCATCGCGCCAAGCTTTGGTGGGGATAACTTCATTCCCATACTCTCCAGGACATGGCAATCGCAAGCAACGTGTTACCTCATTATCGACATATTATAGACTTCGCAATACAGAAGCTTGCGTTTATACGCCATTGAAACATACGACGATCTGTTCTGGGACCATGTCGGTCATTCTCTGCACCGGTAATACTCTCTCTACTTGCCCGGCCCTCCATCCACTGACGATCTATAGCTGGCTATGACCATACTATCCGGTATTCCACCTTTTTGGTGATGTTGAATTGTTGAGCTAATGCTATCACAGCTTCTGGGAAGCCCTCTCTGGCATCTGCTCGCGCACAATTCCCCATCCCGACTCCCAAGTAAACCGCCTCTGCATCTCCCCCGACAAGCGCTATTTGGCCGCCGCTGGTCACCATACGGTCAAGCTTTACGACATCAAATCCACAAATCCGAACGCAGTGATAAACTTTGAAGGGCACACAAGTAACATCACGGGCGTCGCGTTCCACTGCGAAGGGAAATGGATGGTCACATCGTCTGAAGATGGCACCGTCAAAATTTGGGACACACGTAGCGGGAACGTTCAGAGGAATTACATGCACGGAGTACCTGTCAATGACGTGGTGATACATCCAAATCAAGGAGAGTTAATATCCTGCGATCGAGGTGGTAATGTGCGAATATGGGACTTGGGCGAAAACAAATGCAGCCATCAGTTGATACCCGAGGACGATGTGAGCGTTGCGAGTGTCACTGTTGCCAGCGATGGTACCATGCTATGCGCGGGAAACAATGCTGTAAGACTCCCCGCAAGCGAACGGGCGTTTGCTTACATACTGACATGATATTTGTAGGGAAATGTGTACGTCTGGCGCATGGTCCAGCGTGGTGAAGCAACTTCGCTTGTCCCTGTCTGCAAATTCATCGCGCATCACACCTACATAACACGCGTCCTTCTCTCTCCAGACGTCCGACATCTGGCTACCTGCTCCGCCGACCACACAGCGCGCATATGGTCTGTTGATACCTCTCAACCACACAACGCGACAGCTCAGGACGGACTTCCAGCAGAGCGCGATGTAAACGCTTTCCCACTGGAGACAACTCTCCATGGACACCAGAGATGGGTCTGGGACTGCGCGTTTAGTGCCGATTCTGCATACTTGGTGACTGCATGCTCCGACCATTACGCACGGTTATGGGAACTGAACAGTCAGAGCATCATCAGGCAATACAATGGCCATCACCGTGGTGCGGTATGTGTGGCGTTAAATGACACGGCCGTTGGTAACTGAGGGGAGGGAGTGATTGTCAATCCTGCTCCATGTTCTATCTGGGCAAGACTTTGGGCAGAGCTGTTGAATTGCATTAGCGTGGCGTTACTTTTACTGACTCGGAAGCACGATGAGTACTGGACAAGAGCAAAGGAGCGTTTGGCGTTTATTATAATTATGGGAATAACCTTTCCAGGAGTGTTAGCTTGGTGCAATGTTCATAATTTCACATCAACACGGGTGTAATGGTGCAGCTGCATCTATCTGTATACTAATGCCTTGTTCGGTATTGCTCGATTGAGGAAGTCGTCAACATCCATTGGAACTCTCACTAGAGATGCGGGCCGAATAAGTCAACAGCGTCACAGTCTAATTGGATGATTAGAACCAGTGCGGCACAATATTGATAAACTCAAAATTACGGCCGGAAGGTCAAGAAGCTCGCTTGGTCGATCCACAGGTACTGGAGGCAAGGAAGAAGCATTGGCTATCAATCGCGGCGACAGGTTTATATGGTGGATATGTGCGTTAATTGTTAAATCTCGAATCTTACCAGCACTCATTGTTCGGCCAGCTCACAATCTCGTCTTCTTATTATGACAGTACTCAATTGTTCTGGTGAATCAAGACTCAAGAGCTGCAAGACAAGCACCCTTGAGGCTCCGCGATTCATGAACCAAGACTCCACAAGATGTCAGTGGCGTCGCCCTCGCCAACGGCAAAAGACTTCCTTTCGCATTGCAGTACCCATGCCCAGTACGCGGACCTTTTCCGTCCGAGAACCAAGCATTTGATTCTCCCCAGCTTTTCGCCTTCTGTTTCGCCCAAGGTTTATTTCCATTTCCCCCACACTTATTCCCCGTACTACTGCAATTTGCGGACTATGTTTCCTGGGGGCCCTACTCTGCAAGTGCTGCCATTTGCACTACTGTATGATAGATACCTGTTGTCGGCATACTTTCCTGGTATCCCACATGCGCCATGTCTAAGAAAGGCATCCCGAAAAACCGGAAACCTACCACCGGCTCGACAATGTACCTTCGTACTTTTTGCCGCGAAACGAGGCAGTATCGTCATTCGTCTTTCTTTACTTCCTTTGCTGCAAACCGTCCGTGCTCGAGGGACAAACACGAGCTCGACTATCCTACAATTGGGATGAAATCATGACCTTTTGTGGGGCGATCAGCATTGCGCAGAGTAGAACTTGGAAATAAAGGAAGGAAGCGTGCATTGGCTCAGTGGGGGTGGAGGGGGTTCCAGATAATAGCATTGCAAGTTTTGAAATCTGGGGAGGAAGTCCGGGGCAATGGAGCAGGGGAGCAAATGCTGTTTCCGATGGGGTGATAGGTACCTTGGTATTGAAGCAAAGCATGCATGCGTACGTGCATTGGATGATTGGCGATGTGCACTTTGCGGCTCCTCATCCGAGGTTGATTCGGTGAACTAGTTTCCTGGATCGACTGCACTGAGGATATGGTGTGGTGTGGAGGAGAAGCATAAATGGGAGGGGTCCCGTATGATTCAATGCCAGACGGAGATCTTTGGAAAAGTTCGCTGTCATTCATAACGTGGTACTGGCCCCGGTCAGAGACGGTTTTCTTTTGGACGATTCGCTCATATCCCCAGGCTCGTTACGCGATTTGGTACGACCTCAATCTGACGTAGACACATTTGAGTGTTGCGTCAAACAAACACGACTGGCGAGGACCCTCAATTGAAACACACAGACTAAAGACAAGATGGCGAGGAAGTATCTTGGTGGGTCTGGAGAAGCCCTCACGGTCTGGATTTCCGTCGCTGCTAGTACCGTCCTGATATTCTACGGTTACGATCAAGGTATGCTCGCCTTCTTTCAAATCCAGTCGCGACTAGGATTCAGGACTTATGCAGTCTCTCAGGTGTATTCGGAAATGTAATTATCAATAAAAACTTCCTCGAAACATTCGGCCATCCAAGCGCAAATATGCAGGGAGTCATGACCTCTGTCTACAACATTGGCTGTTTCCTCGGCGCCATGTCGACAATATGGACGGGTGACATACTCGGTCGTCCCAAACAGATTATACTCGGATCAACCGTGATTGCTATTGGCGCCATCATCCAGACTGCATGCTGGTCAGTCCCACAAATGATGGTTGGACGGGTGGTCGCCGGACTGGGGACAGGTATGAATACAGCTACCGCAGGTGTATGGCAAGCCGAGACAAGTAAGATGAGCAGCAGAGGAAAGCTTGTTATCATCCAGATGGGTAAGCAACACGATTCGAATTATTTTCAATGCATGTTTGACTGACAAGTATGCAGCCAACTGCATCACTGGCTTCTCCATCTCGAACTGGTTGACTCTCGGCTTCTCCTTTGCACCTAAGGATGTGGCATGGCGTTTCCCATTGGCATTCCAGATCTTTTTTACCCTTTGCATCTATGCCTTATGTCCATTTCTTCCAGACTCTCCTCGACTACTCATCAGGAAAGGAAAGAATGAAGAAGCGCTTGAGGTTCTTGCAGCACTTGAAGGGCACGGCGCAACAGTCGATTCGCCAAGCGTCGTCGCTCAGTTTAACATTATCAAAGATATCCTGGATCGCGAACATGTTAACACTTACACTTGGGCCCAACTTCTCAGTGGACAAGGGCCACCTGGCGTGCTTCGCCGCATGATTCTTGGTGCATGGATGCAAGGTATGTACCTTCACACTCGATGTGATTGTGCTATGTCCTAATGTTCGCAAAGCGATGAACCAGATTTCCGGAATCAATGTCACAAGTTACTACATGAGCTACATCTTCATCAATGCCCTCGGTATTTCGGAGCTTCTCTCGCGTATTCTTGCTGCCGCTGGTAGTGTAAGTTGCCCCTTCTATTCTTATGAAATTTGGATTCTCATGCAGTGCAGGTTGACTACCTCATTTTCGCCTGTTTGGCCTACTTCGTCATCGAACGGTACGGCCGTCGAAAGGTCATGATGACTTCCGCGGCCGCCTGTTCCATCTGTTGGATCGTCATTTCCATTGCTCTAGGCCTCTCCGAACACGGCGGCGATGAGTACAAACTTGGCATCGTCGCAGTCTCCTTCTTCTTTGTGTTCTTCGCCAGCTTCGGAATGGGTGTCCTCGGTGTTCCATGGCTATATCCCACAGAAATTAACGCCCTTGAGATGCGAACCAAGGGAGCTTCGTTGGGTACGTTACTCCTTATTCTCAGTTTTTCAACACCCCATCTTGTACTCAGACTAACATCTGTCGACGCAGCAATGTCCACAAACTGGATTATGAATTACATGGTCGTGCAAGTTACCCTCCCTGGAATCGACAACCTGGGCTACAAGTTCTGGATCATCTGGGCAGTAATTTGCTTCGCCTTTATTCCTATCACATACTTCTTCTATCCTGAAACTGCAAACCGCACACTAGAGGATATCGATCGTTTCTTCGAAACCAAGCCAGGCATCTTCATCCACAGGAATAAGCTTGCTGTCCAACTGCATAGACCGGCAGAGTATATTGAAGCCGACGAAAGAATTGCGGCAAACGAGGGTGGATTTGGCGACAAAAAGAACAGTTTAGATACCGAGATGGTGGAGACTAAGGTATAATTGTGCACTCATAGGGCCCATTGCCACATCTGAACAAAAAGAGGTTACAAGATGAACGTAAATACAGGGAGAATGTCTATTTTGTAGATGATAATACAAACAATATATCATATTCTTCATCCATATGTCTTTTCCTCACTTTTACTTCATAAGACTACTTTACACTTCTTAAGATACCCCACAAGAGCCTCATGTGGGGCATTTGAACTTCCCCATCCTTCCCCAGTACTCCAATGCCTGCCCTTGTGGGCATGTTGTAGCATTCCCCAAACCCCACAATGGATCATCCCTACTCCGATTTAAAAAAGGATCCAATAATTGTGTGATTCAACTCAGTTCTACCAAGACTATCCCAATTCCTTTGTTTCATCACTCCAAGACCAATTTCCGCTTATAAGTAAATCCGAGCACCTACACACGATAACTAAACGATGGACCCCAACGAATTCGGCCATTCAACGATCCCCCTGCAGCACAACCCCTACGGCCCCATAACCCCCGCCTCACTCCAGTCCGCCAACGAAGGTAAAGTAGCAGTCGTGACGGGAAGCGCCCGTGGCATCGGTGCTGCGATTGCAGATTCCCTAGCACAGTCGGGTGCGACTGTTGCCTTACTGGACCTCACGGTCAACGCGAATAGCGAAACGAAAGCGAGGTGTGAGAAGTATGGCGGGAAGGTCGGGAGTTGGGCTTGCGATGTGACCGACGGGGAAGCGGTAGAGAGAACCTTTGGGGAGATTGAGCGGACTTTCGGAGGAATCGAGTACGTCAAGATGCTAATTCCTAACATTTTAAAGAAGGCGGGGAAGGGAATAGAAAGAGGCAGAAGAGAAGGCATGGCGGATTGAGGCTGATTTATGTTACAGTGTTCTGGTCAACAACGCTGGTATATTGGATCAACGACCATTCATCATGTCAACGTTCGAAGGGTTCTGGCGACAGATCGAAGTCAACTTCAAAGCAGTATGTATACCACTATGTATTCTGTAATTAGCGTTTGGATCTGGGTCTAACAAAATCGATCGAAATAAGCCACTGTTAACCATACATGCCTTGCTCCCACGATTCCGTGAGAGAGGCAGCGGGTGTATTATCAACATCGCATCGAGGAGTGGGACTGTAGACGTTCCCATGACATTGGGGTACGTCACATCGAAAGCCGCATTGATACGGGCGACGCATACCCTGCACAAGGAGATGGAGCTTGATGGATTGGATCCGGCGATTCATCTTTATGCACTACATCCTGGCGGTGTTCTGACAGGAATGGGCGGCTGTAAGTTTATCTTTGAAGCACATGAGAAGAAAAAGGTATACTAAATATTATCGCAGCCGGTGCCGATCAGGATGTGCTAGAAAAGTATGGCGATGTCAGAGACGAGAAATTTTTCATGGAGTTATTCAAAGATGAACCAGCACTGTGCGGGCAGACGTGCGCTTTTTTGGCTTCGGGAAGAGGCAAGGAGCTTCGCGGGCTTTATCTTGGTAAGAGTATTTTCATATTTATTATCGCTTGTCCTATTCATTAAAAGCTGATGCATCTATAGATTGTAGGCAAGATATATCGAGATTGCTCGAAAAAGGACGAGAAGCGCTCTTGAAAGAAAAGAGAAATTTGCTAACAGTAAATTTCCTGGATGGGTATTGTAATGAGCCATAGTAAGACAAGAAAGGAAGAAGATGAAGTAATTGAAGATGCAGGTGTAGGTAGCAACTAAAGTCGGATATCATCCTCCTTCCCATTCAATCGAAGCAGCCGTGGCCACAAGGAGATTTTCCTATTCATGCTCCAACCCTGTACCTCATCCCAGTTGACACATTGACGTTTTGAAGCGGACTTCGCTTTGGGACGAGTGTCAGTCGAAGTCTTCCATGTAAACGTGTACAAACTGAGATCTGCCTGGCACATGATGGAAAGACGAATCGTTTCAATGCAGTGATCTATCACAAGCAATGTTTAGTAGTCGCTCTAAGACATTATGGGCCCTTCAATGAAAACTCACCGAGGTGATCGAAAAACCATCGCTCATTGGCTTCTGTGAGGTTTTCATAATATACATCGCGGTAAAGATGCATTCGCAGTTGTCGCTTACGCGCGTCAGTACATTTCCTAATCAAGAAAGATTTGCCACGAAACTTACAAGGCAATGCAGTTCGTGATAAACACCTAAAGCTGCGAGATACTCATTCGATTCCGAAGGCTTGTCTGCAGGGGCGATTCTGACAGCGTCATCGACGGTTTCATTCCCTGCCACAAGCTCCTTCTCGGTGGCTCCGAAGAAAGTTGCTATGCAACAGATATGTCAGTTGCGAGTAAATGAAAAGCAGAGAGTGTTACGTACGCTGGATAAGATCTTCCCAAGCTTTGTTGTTCTCGTCGTTGGGAGGTCCTGAATACTTGCTGTGCCTACTGTGGTCCACGGAATGTTCTTCGCTGGTCACTCTTCCGACAGACAACGGTTCTGATGTAATCAGTACAGTTAGGTGATTGATATGTCATGAAGGAAAGCTTACTCCAATGTTGTGTTGGTATCGTCTCTGAAGTCAGCGCAAGGCGCGATTGCCATAAAGCCAGACCGACGAGAAGGAGTGTAACGTGCAACACAAATAAGTATGTGATGAACCACGCAGATTCACGGATCGATCTTTTGCGGATTCGTGTGTACAGGTCCAAGTCACCCTCCGCGGCTCTATGCGTTTCTGATAGAAGACTCTCCTTCTCTACTTTGTCCATGTTGAGTCGCATGGGAAAGCCTATGGAGAATGTGCACTTGAATCTCGAATTAGACGTCGGAGCGCAACAACGACCTCTTGGTAATGAATGATATATCTACTTCCCCGCCAAGTGCATTTGATGTTGGTCAATTACCTGGGGAGTGGTCTGACATGCAAGGCACCAACAGAAGTTTGGGAACGTTCACCATACTAAAGTGTTCCTAGGTCCCCGAACAGCCAGTAGACTTGTCGAAACGAGCCTGGCGTCCGTTAAGAAGCAGCAGCAGCATTGTAGACTAAAGGTCAAAACATGCCGGGCCTAATAGATTCCTACGAAGAACCTCGTTCGTATTCATGTCGCTTCAGGGATCCTGTTTCCAGCTAGAGCCGGCGATCAAACCGCACGGTGGGGAACAACGATGACAATATTGTGGCGTTCGAGGTTGATGAAGCCTACAATTGGCCAGTCAAGGAAAACCAACCCACGTGCAGTCACCGTTTCATCAAGTCCCGGGGAACATGTCATGCTTTCACTATTGACAAAACGAAGCGAGAATTAAAAGGGTCCCCAACGGTTCTTGGAAATATGGGACTGGTGGTTCTATCTTGCATCATAGTCGGCAACCGAATGTAAAGAATTGCCTAGATGGTCGAGTATACCTGGGGCCACTTGCGCCTGTAAAGTAATAGTCCAGTTACGCAAGTCTATGGTACGTCCATCAACATTCACATTGTTACGATACATCGATTCAATGACGATCAAATGAGTAGAAGGCCCTTCGCCATTTTCATCGAATCCGAAATCCTGGTACAAGTTGATGCGCATGTCACGTCGTCAACCAGCCCCACTGAGCCTGCCCTGTCGAGTGCCTTCACGCCATCCAGCGTCCAAGCATCGCAATGTCCGCACTACAAATCCGCTGTGGAGAGCGCCACCTAGGTTCGACCTAGTTCTCCACGTGGATTTAGAAAGACTTGATAACACTATTGGGCCACTTCTGGAGGTCACCGAGACGGTCGCTTCACGGGAAGTGCCGATCCCTCTAGATGCGCAAAGAAAGGGAGGGGACAATCATCAGGAACGAAATGAAACCAAAGATAAAGAGCGCTCTAGGTCCACTACAATTATCTATCTAGCATCCAGAGCCCCAAACACCTACACGCTTTCTATATCCTAAATCTCAATTCACATCAATCCAATATCCACCAAATCACCAACGCTTCCAAAATGCGCTTCAACTTGATCGCCGTCACCCTGGCCGTTGGCCTCTCCAGCTTTGTGGGAGCTGCCCCCGTCGCTCAAGGTACGTTCTTCAATGCATTAGGCCTACACATCCTAACAATTGTCCAGCGGCTGTCGCGGAGCCTACCGCCACAAGCTCCATCCTAGCACTAGCCACTGCCACATCTGCCCCTGAGACTGAACCCGAAGTCACTGATGAGAATGGCGGTAAATGGTCCGAGGAGGCTACCGACTGCCCGGCGTTCAGTATGCCTGCTCTTCCTAATCATACAAATTCAGTCCACTAACTTTTATTTTAGTGGCTCGTCCTAAGGGAACTATCCAGGCAAAGCGATGCGTTTTCTAAATATGGGGAAGTCTGTTAATATGCTTTAGTGATACCTGAATTCTTGTATATATTATTGTTCAATAATCATTGTTTGTACATAACATCTCAAAGAATGTCTTTATATTGCGTGACCAGTATTTGTCAACAGCTATATCTATATCCACGCCAAAGCTAAGAATTTTCTATTGCGAACTTGTCATTCGCTGCCTTAGCAATTAATCGTTTGCTTACTGGTCTCAATATTAGATTGGACAGATGCAAAGTGGCGAGTTTGCAAAGTTCGATGTTTGTTCGTACATAGAAAGTATCCACAGGCCACACTAAATATACAACAGTGTTATCAATTGAGTAATATAACGAACAGTAGCATCATACCTCCGACAATTAATCATAAATCTTATCTCACATACTCAATAATTAGCGATCGCACTCTGAAAAAGCAGAAAGAGTGCAGAATGTAAAGCTGTGACCTGCCCAACAGTGTATTGATGCATGCAAGGTATCAGTTACATATTACCCCCACTCTCAGCTAGGGCCGTCCTATCTATCTCTTCAATTATCACTTTATCTATTTCTATCTACCATTCCTGGCAAAGTAGTCTATCAATTTCGCACGGACTGTCTGGACTTTGCATTGGAGCCACATCACCTTCGGGCCCACTTCAGACTGGTGAATCTACAGTATGTGGACTGACTTTTATTGGTAACAATGAAATGCCTCAAACTCCGCCCCCCAAGAATGTAGTCATTTTATTATTGCTCTATCTCGAGCTACAATGTCGAAACAATCTATATCCATTGACGGCGCCACTAAATCAGGGACATATCCTCCTGGCACACCTGTAAAAGCAGGATACCCATTGGTGTATATTGACCGAGCTGCATCAGGTCGCTTAGCTATACCCGGGTGGGTAAATATCATTCGAGGAGAGCATATTTGTGATAAGTCTACAGATTCAATAGTTTGTAAGCTGGCGACTGGTCATTCATGGACGTAGTGGATCAATGGTGCGTGAGTCCTCGCCGAAAATCGATTCGCTAAAAGATACTCTCCATCTAGGCTGATATTGTAACATCCCTGGCAAGTGAATTCTCAAAATAGATGGCGCGCTGGTCAATAGTGAAATAGTGAGCGTATGTCTACCGTTGCGTACCGTTGCGCCACGCTCTTGAAACTGCCCCATCGAGCTTGATGCTAGTTTACCAATTTGTCAGGGGACTATGGGAATCCTTCGAGACTCCATGGCCAGGTCTGAGTTAACCTGAAGGCTGGGCTGCATTGCGAAATGAATCGACGTCGACTAGGCTAAGCTGAAACAACGAGAGAGAACAATGTCCGTACCAGGATGGTTGTTTGCTCTGGAGGATGTGAGAATCTCAAACGATAGGCCTGAGCCCCAGATTGCGTCTGTGTGGAGATCGCCGGGAAGGGACTGTGCAGCCGTTCTTGCATTTACATCTCGTATCTGAACTCATTTTACAGACTTGTCCGGAGTTTCTACTGAGTCGGCAATGAGATAGAGTTGAGGAAATTGGACACGCTTATGAGTGCGATCTTTGCAAGGTTGCCACGGTATGCTACTGAAAACTCTTGGGACAATCTCACACCCTTGGAAAACTTGGTCCAGTAGATCGACACATATCGCATATCGCATATGGATGGATGCTAGAGATGAATTATGAGTGTAGGAAAAAGGTTGTGCCAATCAGTTGGGAATTCCGGGGACTGTGCAAACCCCCTGTCCGCCTTCGTCATCTAAAAACTGCAAGCGAAGCCCATATCGATACGAGCTGTCCTCACATCGCGCCCTAGCGCCGGGTTTCGAAGTCAACGTTCCTAAATTTTGGAGATAGTGAATAACTTCAACCCCGAAGCCATGAATGTGCAGTGGGATGGATCCACTTTGTCCCCATCGCACGTGGCGCACCGCGTGGGAACTTATCGGGTCTTCGGCGTGCAGCCTTTCACGACATGCGCGAAAGCTGGAGTACCGCAAACCTCTTATATATATGCAATATACCTTGCCCCATGATATTCTATTGCACGAATTCTCCAATCAACTAGACGGAGGGTCTCGACCCTTAGAACTTCCATTCATTATGGGTGGCATGTTGATGGCGACACAGTCGCCTAAGATTATTCTCCCTGTCACCATCGTGCTGGCTATTCTGAACGTCGTTGCAGTTGGCCTTCGATTTCTTGCGCGGAGGAGGAAGAAGCAGAAAGTGATGGTAGATGACTGGCTTACAGTCCCTGCGATGGTTTGAAAGCCCATGCCAATTCATGATGTTAAACGCGCGCCTAATGATATCCAGCTTCTCAATATTGGACTGGCAGTGGTCCTCATACACGGTATGTAGGACCAATTAATGAGCATTTCAGTACACAACTAACGAGAACAATTAGGTGTCGCTATGCATGTATTCGGATATGCGACTGCTTTGCCAAAGGAGTTCTACGATATCCCCGAAAAGCGTGATCTACTACTTCCTCGAACAACATGGGAAGAATTCAACAGCAAGATGGTCATCGCAAAGCGCGTATGTATACCACATAAATAAAGCATTCTCCGTCTAACTTTATCACATAGGATGAATGGGTTTTCTTCCTTCTTTCTATTCCGGCCCTGGGCCTTACAAAACTCAGCATTCTTTTTTTCTATCAACGAATCTTTGTTATAGCCAGACGCGACTACAAAGATGTTGTCAACGTTTGCATATGGGCGATGATAGCAATCGTCGTCATGTGGACCATTGCATTTTGGTTCCGATACTTGTTCGCTTGCGGCGTCCACTTCGACACGTGGTGGATGAACTCTATGATGATCATGTTTGAGTGCGGCGACTTCAACAAGATCCTGAATGCACTTGCTATATCAGACTTTGCTTGCGATCTAGTTATCTTGTTGCTACCTCTACCTGGAGTAAGTGAAGTGTGCGAACTGAAATTATCAAGTTCCAAGTTTGGCTGATTGTGATAGGTCTGGAAATTACATATGCCTGTTACAAGCAAGATCGCCATGTCATTTGTCTTTGCTTTAGGATCATTGTGAGTAGACCGCGTTTTGTACTTGTGTAGTTTGTTGACTCAAATACAGCGCCGTTGTTGCGTCGGTTATTCGTATGATTTGGTGCCTCTGGCAGGCAACTCAGAATGACAACCTTGACCTGGACGTCACTTGTAAGCTCCTGTGTAATATTGTATTCTACTGAAGCAAAGCTAACTGTTTAATCAGTACTTGTCACAACCTTTCTCTTCTGGAACTATCTCGAGGTAACCGTGGGCCTACTCGCAGCCTGCATTCCCACCTTGAGGAGTCTGATCAATACTTATTCGTTGGACTCTGCCTTGAACAGCGCGCGAAATAAGCTGAACATCCCTTCGCTTTCATCATTCTTGGGCTTCTCGCGGGGCGACAAGAATGCAAGCACTGCGTCCCTTGATGCATTGGCTTCGGATAAGGATATTCCACCCAAAACACCCCCTAAGGATTGGTATTCCGAGGCTGAAAGTTCCAAGAGTGTCGATATTTCGGCGGAGTATTACAAGTATCATGAAGCGCGCTCCGTATAGGAGCGCGTGAAAATGGACGACGAACAAGGATTTATGCAGCAAGGTAACGGGTACGGATAGTGTTAATACAATGAACGAGGTCCACTTCAGAAACGCGACATGATTTTACTGCGATGATCTGTGCCCCACGATCCCCAGATCGGATACAAATTGCAGAATCTACAAAGATTAATAGCTTTGGGTAGAGTAACCTCCATCGATAATGACATCAAAACCTTTACACGATTCTCTTTTCTAAGGATTAGCGCACACAAGTAGAAAGCATTTGTGCTATGGTGATTTCAACCTCTTCCCCGATCAACGTTGTAGCTAGATGACAACTCTCTAGCCTTGATTTCAGGAGTTCTTGAGGCTAGTATCAACGGTCGATTAGAGATTAACAAATGCGTCTATTATAGGTTACATTCTACTACATGTTGCAGGTTTAAGAATGCGCGATATGTTACCTGAAATCATACAAAGTTACGGAATTTGTTACAGCATAAACCCCACCTCTGATTTACAGTTAGATTTCTGTATTAGGCAAACAGGCGTTGTAAGATTCCCTGATTACAGATGATATGCGAAAAGCCTGACAGGGTCCACCTAGTATATCCTTGCCTCGATCTCTTCCAATAAGTACTCCATAAATGCTTCTTGAAACCCACGTGAAAATATTAATGATATACAATTCAATCACGTACGAGAATCGAAAGGTAAGACGGGTAGCCAATCTATGATCCCGTAACCATGGATTGGACTCCCCACGTACCCTATGCGTGGTCCTCCTATCCGGAATTCCGGCCATGCAGTGGTGGATTTGCCTTACAAAACCACAGTATCACTGACCCAGAGACTTGCTCTATACTTCTCGAGATTTACTGCTCGATATCTGCCGAAAGACACAGTGGATACAAGTGACGTAGGGGTGTGGTGAGAAACGAATATATATACACGACAGAGGCCCTTATTTCTCCATTGCTCAAACCTTACAACACTCTCTTACGAACAGAAGTGATAATTCTTTGGCATCAACCCAGCTGTCCATTTCGTTTGATCAAAATTGAATTTGAACCGCGTTACCCTCACCCATACCAAAGCGCCTTTTCTCCCCAGAAGCACCTTTTCAATCTGAACAGCGCCTTTCAACATGGCATTGGACAACGCTTATATCCGTCGATCATACGCTACATCCAGCTTGGATGAGATGCGAAGCACCTACGACGAGTGGGCAGAGCAGTATGATACTCATATGGTCGAGGAGCAATATGTTGCACCTCGTCTTTGTGCCGCCGCCACAGCCCAGCATGGCCAGATCTCCGGAAACATTCTTGATGCTGGCTGTGGCAGCGGCATCGTTGGTTTTGAACTCAAGAAGCTCGGCGCAAAAGTTGTTGATGGCATTGATCTAAGCGAAGGCATGCTAAAGGTTGCAGCAAGGAATGGCGCATACAGAAACCTTGATCTCGCCGACCTTTCTGAGGATATCAACAAGCCAGACAATTCGTACGAAGCAGTCGTCTGTGTAGGCACCCTGACCAATGGCCATGTTGGGCCAGTGCCTTCGCTCAGGGAATTTGCTCGGATCACGAAGCCGAATGGAATCATCGTTGCTACGATTCTCCCTCAGCTCTGGGAGGCCAAAGGCTTCGAGGCTGAGGTTGACCGTCTGATCAAACAAGGGCAGGTCGAGTTGGTGTCCAAAGATGTGAATCCCTACCGCAGAGGACAGGATGCCCGCATTGTGATCCTGAAGGCGTTGTGAGATGGCGCAGAGGTCAGCTCTGTTCTTTTTCTTTCAAAGAACACAAGCTCGGTGACCAGCAGGTGAAACATTCTCCAGAGGTCGTGAGGGAGAACTTCTCTTACTCGGCAACTGTTTGCTAAATACTCTCTCCTTTTCATTTCCTTTTCTTCCATGACACTCTACATCTCTTCTAAAACAGCCGTCATGTTGAGTCGCGCATGCCTCCGCAAAGAGACTCTCGTACAAAGAGGCGCGAGAGAGTGTGTGTCCGCAATTCCCTAGATCTACCAGCTTAGAGAGTTGTACTTGAAGTGCTTCACGCCAGTTAGAGCGACCAGGCAGAGTGATGAGCCCCGAGATGACTTGAAGTGGTTAGATAGCACAAGCAGTATCCACAAATGCGCCCCATCCATAGTTACAATCAATCAAACAGCTCTCAAACTCGGGTAACGGCAGTAACAATGTACCCTATTTCTTGAATGCTTTCAGCTACCTACGCGACTGACTCTATGTCATGCTGTCTAATATGCATAATGTTCTACGCGCGACAAGCTTCCCCTCTTCTCACCCACGCCACGCACACGCGGGACCTCTTTGGCTTAGTATTTGCTGGTCTGACAGTCTTGACACGGTGACTTGTAAGTAAGTACAATTACCTTCCTGGGCACTCACAGACCGGTGACACTCAAAGTTGCACTCTAGAGTGTCTAAGTAGATGGGAAGGGAGGGTACTAGTGGTGATCCGCACGGACGGCAGCTAATTCTGGCGGCATCCATCTCCCCATCCCATCTCTCCTCAACGCATCCACTACGCCCCATATTGTACGAGGTAATCCGTACGGCAACCCTTTCCCACTAAGTCGCTTTCTACCTTAGAACCATCTTGGCTTATATCATCGGTACGAGACGAGCTCTAGATGTGGGACCGGTAGCCACGTCGAGATGGAGCGGAGCGCATAGAGCGCTGCGGAGAAAGTAGAGGACAACCCGTTGTTCATCGCTCGCCGGTTTCCACAATTGAAAAGTGGGGGAGGGGAATCATTCCAAAGGGTTGCAAAAGGCTCACTCAGGCCTTCAGATAGATCCTATCAAAGTCGAATATAGAGGAATCACGCAATTCATTCCCTACCCCGCCGCCTGCATGTGAGAGCCCTCAACAAACTATGGTTTGCATCGTTTCCTACCTGTACCGGGCACATGTGGAATTACATGCATGACACCCCGCATTCCCCATGGACAATGGCACAATTGCGTCTTTTTCAGCTGAGCGGTGTCTATGGTATTTCACAGAGTACAGCAATATTGCCTCTCTTGCTGGATCCGTAAGTTATTGTTTCATATAGTCGAGGGGTAGGATCTAGGCTGAGGAGGTAATTTCTGGGACCTCTCCACATGAGGTGTGGCATCGCCAGGTATGGTTACCAACGCCCCAACTCTTTCGATGATGTTTTCATGCTTTCCAGAAATCCTGCGGGGCATCTTGTTGTCGAAGGTGGAGGCGGGTGGGTAACTACGGATGCAGGTCTCCTCGGTCCCACTTAGTCGTCAATGGCAAGGAACACCGTAACATCCAACTTTCGGGAGCGGGCGTTTGTCCGGTGAGAGCATGTGGTGTTCCGATAATATCACCAGCATAAGTAGGGTTGAGTGTGGGCTGTGGCCTTGGGCGGCATCGGATTGTAAGCGACTGAGATCCGACGGTCGATAGCAACCATGCCCGCAATGGCTGTATATCAGCAATTGAAAGTAATTATGTGTAGACCGCAGAGATGAGATCCGTGAACCTGCCGATGTGGCCACGAACACGCAAACATTCGATATTCAGACGCTTCGAATGCCCTCAGCACCTGTTCTTCAACGTGCAGGACGCGTCGCGCGCCAAAAGCGAAATGCCTTGCCGCACAAAGTATCCATTGTTTGCCCACAACTTCCACATTCAATTGCCACATGCAGAACAAGTCTCATACTGCCCGCATAGAACTAGATCATCCTGTCCCTTGCGGGTGCATACGCCGAATCCAATAACAAGGTCCACGTTTTTGTTCTGGTCTACTCCCTCGGCAATGGTGAAAGACGTTCAGAAACCAGTTTTCCATGGATGTAATCGGGTATCGAAATTCATGCACGGAGGCGTTATGTTTCCAGGTAAGCGGCCAGAAAGAGGGTTGCTCGGGTCATGTAAAATCTGAGCTTAGTAAGATTCAAGATCGAGTATAATAAGATACATTACCAAGAACATTGAAAAAAGTTGGGAGTGAGCGCAAGGAAGTGGTGGTTCAGGAACTATGTTGAGGTCTTCGTTGACCATGTGCCTTCTTTATATAATGAATTAGAAGTGGTGAATCACATTAACCTCAATCCGGGGATTTGAATTGAGCAATTATTGATGGTTTTCTATTCCGCATGTTTCTTCCTAATTAGGCTCGAAAGTCCATTGAAATCGCTTGATTCTCATTTGACAGCTTAGCAGGTGATCGAATGCCAAATTGGAATGAATTAAAAGCACCATGATTCTCACCCGGATGCCACTACCCTTTGCACTTGTACTGGGCCTCAATTGCATCTAATTGCTTTTATAGAATTGATTCGGTTCTTCGACTGTTCACGTCATAAAGGAAGGGTCTGCTCTTTCGATCATTGTTCTACTCTCCATTTTCCAAGTCACAGCAACTTTGCAGAATTGTCATGGATACATTGTGGCTATAATACAATAAGGGATATATCTACATTTGTCTCTCTAATGGCGGACCAAACACTTGGCTTTTATTCTCAAACGGAGTAAAGTCCATCTCCAAGCCGCGCTGTCATTATCAGGCTTCATTCAGTCATTGGGGGATGCGGAATTTACTAACCCAATCGAATCCATGAATGTCGATATCCCCATCGAATAGTGGTGGATTGAAATTTGCATTTTCCCAACCGTAAAATGACGTATTTGGCTCCGTTGGTTGATTGTAATTCGAGGTTGACTGAGTTGCGAAGTTATTGAAATCAAATTGTGAAATTGGTGTACCATAGTCAACTACTACCAGATTAGTATACTGTCAATGGTATGGTAGTTGAGGGAAGCTTTGTCAAATATCATGTCTAGCGCAGCTCATACCTAGATTGGGATCGGGCTCTACGGAGGTGCCTGCTTTTCCGAGGACAAGTCTCACGGCCGCAGCAACTCTTTGGGCCTCCCTTGAGGTTGCACTGGATCTAAGCCATATGCTGTAAGCGCCTTTCAAAGCATCAATTACCTCTGCCCGAGAAGGCTGCCCCGTCTTGAAGCGCTGCCTAGGAGGGCTATTTGGATCAGGGTCTGGCATAGGATTTGCTATGTCTGTGTCGAGATCAAGTGACAGTATGGTGGTGGCGAGGAGAAAGTCCTGGTTGACAATCGCAGAAAGTCTCCAGCTGATTGTCCAAAGATGCCACTTCGATTTCCATAATCTGTCGGTCGATTGCTTTGCCTCGCGATCTATGAGCTGTTGAAGTTCCAATATTTCTAGTGCCGAGTCCACACATAGCATGCGCGATCGTGCATACTTCGGATCCGTTCGACCAGCCAAATGATATGGCCTATGGAGCATCAAAGTCGCCTTCAAGAAGTTCAGCCCGAGAAAGCGGCGGCGTTTGGCTATATCTGGGTCTTCTGGATTGGCGTCATGGAACCGGAATGGCTTCATCGACGATGGCATATCCTCGTACACGGCGTGCAACGAAGCATCTGTTTCTATGATATCTTGGTACGATGGCTGGGAGCTCAAACTTGTGAGATCAAGAATGCGGGAGAAGACTTGAAGTAATTTATTTCTCAACAGCGCGTGAAGCATTGGCGTACTTTCTGTGACCGGACGCGAGGGAGGAAGTACTTCCATGCCTTCATATAAATCATCTTCTTCCAGATTACGAGGCTCCATTACGTCGTGCATGTTGCTTTGGATCATCCGTGGTAAGCCCATCTGCGATGATGACATCAAGTCGACTTGTAAGATCATGACCCATATTCTTCGTCGCATTTCCGCCTTGAAGACAGAGATGTTCGAAAATCTGGATGGATCTCTGTGATAACCCATTCGGAAGGCAACTCGAACAATTACACCAACAAGCATCCATGTTCCGAATTGGCTGTCTTGTGACCTGAAGTATTCAGTCACGAAATACTGTAAAAGGGCCTCGATGGTGTACGGGGGACATTTCCCGTAATTCCCCAAGATAAGGCATTGGACAACTTTTTCGCGATAGAAATCCATACGCACCGAGCGTACCGGAGCATCTGCAAGTTCGTGCACTTGCATGCCACTTGCATCAAGGACCCATTGAAAGCGAACGGCAAGGACAAATACTGTGAATAGAAGCGCAAGCCACATAGGGGGCATTTCTGTTGGACGTTCCCAAAACTCGGCATACTCTCTTTCAAATGTCTGTCTGTGGATCAAATTTGGAGCCAACTCCATCGAAGCAAAGTAAGTCTCCAGGAGAACGTCACATTCGGCCTTTGGGGGAATTGCCGCTAATATCTCATTGCGGCTTGCATGTCGCTGTTGTCCGAAAAATAGGTCAGGGCCGGGGATCTCGGACAATACAGGGTTTTGAGGTCGAGGCGTTGTTGGAATTTGATCCAATTGCTCTCTCAATTCAGAAATCTAGGAGGAGTCAGAGGTCGGTCAATGAATCAAGGCAACTAGAAGGAGATCACAAGGAAATACATCTATTCAGTGCATGATTATAGCGACAGCTTCTGACATGGTGACTTACCCCATCCAGGATACTAGACCAATGGCTACTATTCTGATATCTAGTTCCTTCCTGGTCTAACTTCATAGTCTCGTGAACACCTGCAACTTCGGGCTCTGTGCTATCCGCACTGGGACTTTGCTCGTAGGGTGTATGCGTGGAACTTCCCGAAATGGGATACGAATCATGATTGGATCGGTGTTCAGTTGCTTTCATAGGATCATCTCCATTTGCTGACTTTGCACTCATCAGTGAGGTAACAAGCTTCTCAAGCTGGTCGATCCTATCATGAACATTGTGAGGTTTAGGCTCATGCGCAGGCGGAACGTTGCGGGTGTACGTGCATGAGAGCGACAACCCCCGATCTACGCATGTTTTGCATGGCTGCTGTCGGTCACACTTTAGTCTACAATCTCCCGTGAGTAGGTGATATTATTCTATCGTGCAGACACGCTTACTTGCGTCGTCGACACAGGTTGCACGACAAGATTGGCTTATCCCGTCTTCGACTAGGAGGTACCACACGATGTGGCATTTCTGTGCTCATGATGGCATCTGTAGGCTTGCGACGGTATGTTTCCAGGTCTTTCTCGGCTGGTTCGTGGGTCCGGGACGTTGGACGTCACACTCAGCCTGGGCCTTTTGTCGAGAAGCTTCAGGTAGATATGAATGGGAAGAAGAGCATGACTTGTTGACTGGCACGTGACTGGGTGTGCGCGCGCAGAGACTTATCCCGACCCGTACAAGCTATTCCTATTATGGACCAGAGGAGAATATGATGTCAAGGGAGATGACCTTCAGACCGTCTCAGGTTAAATTCTCAAGAAGAACATATGGATTTTCTTTTCAAGCTCAAGAAACACCGTGGCTCCTTCTAATCGCTTAATGATGCAATTTAGGTACTGATTCAAGATGTTCCTATCAGACTGCTCGAAACATCCAACCTGCTCGAATAGCTACAACGCATCTGAGAGAATGACCTCAGCTGCCTTTTCACTAATCATGTATATCGGAACTGCGATATAGAAGCCTGGAATCTTCGGGAACACGCTAGCATCAACAACTCTTAATCCATCCGTACCCCGTACCCGAAACTGGGAGTCGAGTACAGCGGTTGCGTCTTCATCAGCGCCAATCTTTGCGGTGCAGCATGCGTGATGGCCCCACGCTTCATCTTCGATGAACTGTCTCAAGGAGTCCCCAGTCACATTCTCTCCAGGCCACACTTCTTTGAAGGATCCGTCAAGTGGGATGATGTTCTTGTATATCTGTCGACCCAACTCCATCCCTTCGTACAAAGCCTGTACATCCTGAGCATTCGCGCCATCGCCGCTTTCCCTAATTCCGAAATTATTGAAATTGATGACTGGTGTCTCCCTTGGATTCGATGATCGAAGAATGACTGTACCTGCTGCATTCCGAGAGTGAGCTTTCAGAACAATCCAAACCCAATGTCTCTTATCAGAAAGGACAAAGTCTGAGAATCCCGGATAATAACCTGTAAAGTATGCAGGGGCACCAGCAATGAACAGATCTGGGTCGCCATCTGCAGTCGAAGACTTCTTGACGATTCCAATAGACAAGCCGTTTGATCCATATACGCCTTTCAGGACAGGGCTGTTCTTCCATCTGTTGTAGCATGGATCAGGGGTGTTCTTCAAAAACGTACAGTCTCGGATTACCGAAAACTCCGACGTTGTCTCGGCACCAATCGCTGTTTCATAACGATCTTGAAGGTTAGTGCCAACACCAGGAGAGTCCACCATTACAGGTATGTCGAGCGCTGCAAGCTCAGCAGCAGGGCCAATGCCCGAAAGCTTAAGGATCTGAGGTGTATTGAAAGCTCCCGCTGCAATTATCACTTCACGGCTGGCATTTACACTTCCTGGAATGCCCGGTGCAGCACTGGATGATTGCGGGTCCGCGCGATAGATTCTGGGACCTGATAGGAAATCGACACCTGTCGCTTTCGGAGGACGTGTTGATGAGTCGAAGCGAATCTTGGTCGCCAACGTATTCAGAGATATGTCAAGATGATACTTCCGACTACCGTTCGGTTGTTTTGCGTTGGCAGTATCTAAAATGAACTCAAGAGTGCTCTGACGCTGATAATTGTCCATCGCCAAGGGAACTTGGTAAAGACCTTCTGCAAGATCCCTTCCTGGCGTGTCAGCGTTGATGTCTCTGAGCAAAACCTCTTCTAGGCCGAAAACCGTGGTAATCAGACCGATCACATTTTTCCCCATGCCTTTCGCAGCAGCAACAACTATTGTGATCAATTTTAAGTCCTCGAGCAGAATCGTCAGGTCCGTCACCATAGTCGTCAGCCAACCACTAAAGCCATGACCAACTACTCCATTGGGGAGATATCGAGCCCGCTCGAATCGCTTGAAGTATTTCCGCATACTATCAGCCTTCCACGATTTATCTGCGGTAAGCTTTGCGATCCCATCCCAATCGCTTTTGTGCGGATAAATGGTAATAAGCGCGTTATGTGCAGAACAACCTCCAAGTGTTCCCGCACGAGGGTAGAGAATCCCCAGGGGCTCACTACCTTCCGGTGGCTGTCCGGTTCCTGTAACACCACTTGGTCCAACAAACAGGCCACCGTTTGGTGTTCGATAAGTCATTTTGGAATCTCGTTTCTGTCTTTCAAGGTCCGAATAATGATTGACGTAAAAGTCCCATCGCATTCCCGGTTCTTCGTTAGACTGCGCATGCAAAGCAGGCACCTTGTATCGCACATTCGAACTCTGGTCATCGCCAGCCTCGATTAAAAGTACTTTATAACCTGCGATGGCAAGTCGTGCTGATAACGGACCACCGCCCGGCCCGGAGCCAATAACTACGTAGTCATAGGTCCCCAATGATGGAGGTGTGCTGAATCTAGATTTCAGTTAGCTTTGCTAGATCATTTGGTGTAATATACTTGCTGTGCCCACGATACATGAAAGAGGCAGCCTAAAAGCAGGACGCAAATATGATGCATACTGTGTTGTGCGCCCTTTCTCCTCGCGACCAGAGACTTCGTATATGTCGAGAATTTGTAGTTTCAGGAACGATTTTCTTGTTTTGGACGGTCTTCTCCTGGTTGGCGAGTCACCGCCGAGTCCGGCAAATTACCTGCAGCCATCGCGCCAAATGGGGAAGCTCACTTGGGCTCCTGAACCGAGAACCAATTTACATTTCGAATAGCGGGGTATTAGTTATGGGAGGATGTTCATGTTGGTGATTTGGAATATTGATCTGGACGCAGTTGCTAGGAGTTTCATTGGTAGATATGATCATGCTGAAGGACGAATACGTCCTTTCTAGCCACCCCGACGGTAACACGCATCCTCGTATATGCAGAAGGATCGCTGTATAACATTGGAAAGACTGGAGAGTATTTGACCTGATTCATATGACCTAGTCAGAGTCCGAGTGTCCAAGTTCTAGTGTGAAAAAATGAGGCGAGCTTCTCACGTATATACTCGTGCAAGCAAACGATTTTACGCTTTCATTGGTGCTGATCTCAATGATTAGAATTGTCAATGTCCCTGAGCATGAGCCTGACAACTTACACGTTCAGCCTCAAAATGTCGGTGTCATGATTATCACGTGTTAGCTGACTCATCAATGGAATACTTAGTTAACGGTGAATTCCCAGCCTTCCCCCGCGACCCATCGACGATCCAGTTGTTCTCCAACATCCCCATCTTTTCGACATTATTGCTAACCGGTATATTTGCCCCACTTGCGACCTAGTTTAACGGTGACTGTCACAATGCAACAGCCAGGGCAAAAAGAGAATCGCGCAACTCCTTCCTGCACGGAGTGTCAAAGGCGGAAACAGAAAGTAAGCCGGGTTACCCCAGATCCAAGAGTTTGCCCGGATCTACTTGGCCCTTGGAACCCGTATCCATTTCGATATAAGACAGGCTTTCTCATCATGTGATCCACAGTGCTCCCGTGAATGGCCATGCAATCATTGCCAGGCACGCAAAGTGCCACATTTGTGCCAATTCGGCCAGAAAAAAATTGAGCAGAAACAATCAAGTGCACAAGCGTATGTCACAAACACGAAACCATGTAATGTGGCATAATGTTGACATTTTAGAACAGCGATGTGCGTGGCCAAAAGCGCGACTTCAAGGAAGATCACGATGAGCAGGATAGCGTTGTGGAGAATGGTCCCGATGATGTCGAGAATGGCTTGAAAGCATGGGGTTACATGCCCGGGCATGTGCACTATGCTCTTGCCAGCAATGACGAAGAGGTAAGCCGGGAATTCTTCACATGGAGGGCGAGGCTTACAGTCATATTAGGATAAGCAAAACTCGCCAGCGAGCTCCGAGTCAGACCATGCCAACAGTGCAGTTGAACTTGTCTTGCATGCAATCCCTCCTCGGTCAATAACCGGTATGAACAGTCGATATGATCTGCTAGTTGGTCACTGATATGAGATAGATACTTTTGTAAACCATTTTCTCACAGTGGTAAACTATCGATACAATGCTATTTATGGACCGACGTTCACCGAAAATTATGTTCAATGGTGGACTGATCGTGCAAGTGGCAAGAAGCTTTCTCCTGAGTTCACTTGTCTCCTACTTCGAATATTGGCCTATTCTGTGCAGTATTTGACAGTGGAGATTAGACGAATGGTCGAATTTGAACTCGCATGTTCATCGCAACAGTTGACCGAGAGGTTCGGAGGTGCGGCAGATCAGCTAAGCTCAACTTTCCCACCTTCCAAGTCTAGTTTGGAACGTGTTCAGGAACAATTCCTGAGGGGAGCTTGGTTGAAATCAGAGTCAAAGATTGTCGAATCCTGGCATGCGCTTGGATCGACTATTCGCGAGGCCCAGGAACTAGGCATGGACAAAGACCTAGGCATTGAGAATCTCAGCGAGTTCGAGATCGAAATCAGGCGACGAATATGGACTTTGCTCTACATCTGGGATTGGTAAGGCATCTTCCACACGACTGGTGTATTTAGTTTACTTACCAAATACAGGCAAATGGGGGCATGGCTAGGCCGACCCAACCAGATTAACCAGAAGGACTGCAAATTTGTCTTCCCTAATCTTCGCCTCGACGAGTCAGCGTCAACACCAAATTTACTATCAGCATTCGCCCATATGTCACTTCAAGCCATGCTGGGTCGTAGAATAGCAGATTACCTCAACGAACATCCCGTCGGACAACCGCTTTCTGCAGACCAGGTCTTTATGATACAGGGCGAATGTGAGCTCTTCACCGCTGAACTTCCACCTGTTTTTAGGATCCAAGACCCAGATCTGTCCCTCGATGAGACTCATCCTTACTACGTGTTCCAGCGTTCCCAGCTGCATGTGGTTATATATACTGTCCAGCTGGACTTCCTGAAACCATATCTTACTCGCAGCCACGAAGATGAACTGACCTCGCATGATGATGAATTTCGGTCGATGGGCGTCGAACTTGGGTTAAAGCTTCTTAGAAAAGCACGAATCTTGTTTGACCATGAGTTTCCCATCAACGCCAAATTCCATCTTGTTGTATTCAGTATCTTCGACACGGCAACCCTCATGTGTTCAGCCATTATTCATGATGTCAGGAAGACCCTTCCCCATCGCGAGCGGGTAATGGATGAAATCGAAAATGGTCTTGGAATGCTGCACCAACTGAGCTCGACGTCAAAGATCGGCGCCTCCTCTTACAACTTCCTCCTCAAACTCGTGCAAGCCTCACCTGTTTTATCCCGCCACAGTCGTATCGGCAAGCGTCAACGGCTCGGAGCCACCTCATCATCCGTCGAAAACTCCTCATTCGACGAAGCAAAGCCCACAATTATCTCTGCCTCTCCCAGCGTGAACAAGTCCGATAATATCGAACCTCACCCTCAGCACTCCTTTACCGATGACCTAAACTTCGATCTCGACCAGTTCCTCCAGCAAAATCCGTTCGGCACCGATGCTTCCGCTGACATGGGCGGACTGGAGCAGATTTGGGACTGGGAGGCGCTTCATCTGGAGGGATTGAATAATGGGGAACCGGCGCTTTCTCAAGCCTCACAAGCCTAGTTGTATTTCATGCGGAGAATGGGTCCCCGGCAGGGGTCGTAACGGAATTTCTGTTGCTAGATGCATATTGTTTCGGTATATTATTTGTATTGTGGTCACATTAACTTTTTGACTATGTTAGCATTGCTAGTCAGGTAGACAATGACATGAATCTTCCTAAGTGGTGTGAGCGTTTGGCGGCGGGACGAAAAAGATGTTCCTACTAATAATGATAATGCTGAGATTACAGCGCGGCCGGCCACATTATGGCAGCGTTCAAGCTTTCTACACGTGCAGCCACGGAGGAGCAAATAGTCAACAGAGATGGTAGCGAGACTGTCGAATATTTATCGTTTTCTGATGTTCCGAACAGTCCCAATGAAATGGGGTACTTACGGTGGATTAATGGCTTATGTGGCTGTTAATTCCATTCAATCTCGGTGATCGGCAAGGAGCCCGATACTTTTCGGGCGTGGGCACGAAATACTGCTAGTTATGTGTTGTATGTACAGGGTTATCATTAGCGCCAAATATGGCCTCGTCCTATCCAGAATAGAAAAACGGAATATTATTGTAAAGATCCGACGACAAGAACATTACGGGGGAAACTAATGTGCCTGGTTGTCAATGGTTGGTCTGAAACGATGCCTCCGTCAGAGCAACACGAATAGATGAATAGTCAGAGGGTGTGTAGAAGTTGTGGCGCATGTTAGCCTTCGTCGGATCAGAGAATGGTTAGGATCTGGCTTAGAAATTTTCAGAGGCATCTGAACAACTTGAGACTCGATGGACCGGCCTGTGAAAACACGTATGTAAATTTTGCTCTTCGGCACTAACTAAGTTCACCATTCTCTCGGAATCAAAGAAAGCAGTTCTAATGTTCGAAACCTGCGGCTATTCTACAGATGATGTTCGTACGGAGCAGGATGGAAGGTTCTTGACCTCATCGCGCGCAGCTGGTGACTCGATTCTACGTATATTGTGGTGTAGCAGTATAGATGAGGCTATTCGGGGATCACGTGTATGAGGAAAGGCACTAGGCAGGGCATAGATAGATCGATCAGGGCTGCCGAGAGAGATCGAGGCATCATCCACCTACCTCCCGAGGCCTATCGACAGATTCAAATATCTACCTTTCCTACCTATTCACCGATTGCGGGTCGTGCCTGTGATGCTCCCTACTACAGAGGCGTCTATACGCAACAATATGCTAGGCTCTCTTCTAATCGCATTTAGGACAGTGGCCGAAAAGTACTTGCAGCATAAATATTTTGGAAGCACATCTACCATATTGGTTTTTGAAGCTAGAATTACGGTGATTTATGATGTTCAAAGCAACTGGACATAATGCAGGTTCTGAGGTAGGAAAGCTCAAAGGCACGTAGTCGTGTTCATGGGTAGCGCAAGTATAAGTATACAAGTAGTCTTAGCCACAATAACACTTTAGTAACATGATCGAGGAATTCTTTATACATACCGTCCGCGAGATGACCATCATCATTATAACTTGAATTCTAATTCAAGATTGTAGGCGTAATTACGATCAATCATAATCAGGACAGATGGATGGCCTCAACTCCACGTTATCGAAGCAGGAACTTGTCTCGGAGAGCAAGTAAAGTAGCGAAAGGGGTTCAAATCAAAGTGAATGAGATGTGAGAGACTTCTCTTTGGATCAATAATAGTACAAACTGTGATGTGACAGGGATCGTGCATAGAATGATAGATGTTGGTGAATAGGTAAACAGTCAACAAGTGCGGATTACGAACTTGAATTTCACAGATTGATAGTGGAGAACAACGCGTGTTTCTGAAGGCCAATTACAACCCCTTTGTCGTCGACAATTTCTTGTGGCAAATTTGCTAAAAAAAACATGCTGCGAGCTTTTGCATCGAATAGGGCGGTATTAGCATCGAATTAAGCAAATTTCATATGTAGGTACAACTTTACGTCCATATTTTCTCCAGGGTCTTCTCTACTTATTCATTTCGATCAAGTGCGCATTCACCGGCGTCAACGCCTGTCCATTCAATAGGAAAGCCTCGATATTCTCCATTGCCAGACTCTCAAATCCACTAGCTGTATCCCATGCGCCGCCAGCATTGTGGCAGGTCAGTGTCACATTGCGCATCTTCGTAAGCTCCTGATGAACATGAGGCTCGTTGGCATGGACGTCCAGCCCAGCTGCGAAGATGTGTCCGGATTTCAAAGCACTAACTAGAGCATCTTCGTCCACCAGCGTGCCCCGCGCAATGTTGACGAACCGACTTCCACGTTTGAACTTAGCAAGACGCTCTGTGGTGATAAGTATAGATCCAAAGAACGGCGTTGCAAGCACAACACAATCGGCAACCGCGAGCATCTCGTCCAATTCTGGATAATATGTCGCTTGCACTGCGGACTCCTGGACCTCCGACTTGCGAACGATATCGTGATACAGTACCTTCATTCCGAATCCGCGGAACGCCTTCTCCGCAATTGTGTAACCGATGTTACCAAGGCCAATGATCCCAACAGTATGGCCTCGCGGATTGTAAGCCGTCTCTTTCTGGTTCTTGTGTGCATCTTTGAACTGCTCGACGTCTCCTGACTTTGCGGCCTCAGCAGACCATATCAAGTTCCGGAACACCGAGAGAAGGTGCCAGATTGCCATGTCAGCGACTGCCTCGCTGGAAGCACGGGCGCCGTTACAGTAGACTATTCCATGCGAGCTGAGTGTCGGTATATCTGCCCAATCGTATCCTGCACCAGCCGAGGCGAAGATTTTGCAGGTTTTTGGCAGGTGAGGGACCAGTTCTGCTCAAGTCATCAATTGAGTAGTAGTTATAAAGGTATAAGGATGTGCACTGTACCCTGATCCCAGCGACCCATTTCTCCGCCAGAGTTCCAAAATGGACGGAAAACGGCGTGAAAGTCACCCCATCGTTTCTCCTTGAGAGCAGAAATGAAATTCGAACGGTGTCGCTCTTCTAAGGAGGGTTGTATGATCTTAAATTTAGAAGAGAACGTTTTGTAGAGGTCTGGATTATATTTAATGTCATCTCCAATGTGGAGGACAGTAAAGCTCTCGGGAGGCATTCTGCGAGTATGCAAGGGAGAACTGCTCAAGCACGTCAAAGGGGACACTTCCTTCGAAAGATTATAAGCGGTGTTTGCGTCGTTATGTCCATCGAGGGATTCCAACCTTTACATTCAGACGATTTCTTTCCGATGATGGACAAGATGCTTGATACGCCAACTAGCAATAGCCGAGCTCGGTGTCTCGTCGGCTGCCCGAACAACAAAGATACGAAGTGGAAGATGGTATGATTTGATCTCTCTTTCCCATGGGCGTGTGTCGCTCGAGGAGTCCTGCGATCCCGGCATACCACCCGCTCTCAATCGGACCGATTTCATGTGGAGGGCTCCGCAATCTCCAGATCTTTTGCCATGAGTGCCTTAGCTCGCCCCGGAATAGTCCAAGGCTAAGCATTTTGTGGCTTTCCGGGGACAACCCACGACATCCTTCATATATCCGGCCATCATGGGTCGGCATTTATTATCCAATTACTCAAAAGAATGGAGAGAGAATCCAGCATTGGCGAGCTTCATCGGCTGTCGCTTGAGCTATCGCAAACATGGGCAAGGTAAATGCTGTATCTGTAGATACCATGCCGTTTCATTACCTGTTGCTGCCGATCGGAAGTTCTCCAGTTCTCCAGGTCCTTGTAAATCAATGCAGTTTAGTATATTCTGGGGTAGAACCTAGGATAGTGATAGATTTCGGCATCTATATATGACATATTGGGCCCCAGGATTTTCAAATTTTATCGGTTCCCTCAATACTATCTGCAGTAGTTGCTATCTACAAATCAGATCTCTGTCATGGCTGACGAGAAAAACGGCGACTTACCACTGAAGGAGGACGATGTGATGACTGACAAGAATGGAGGTCTTCATCTGACCACTGTTGGTGCTGATGTTGATCTCTCCGAGATGTTCGGGGAAGACAGACAAAAGAAAGAGAAAGAGCTTGTTCGCAAAATCGATCTTAGGATGATGCCATTGATGATGTTGATCTGTAAGTTTGCACTCAGTAAGTCTAACTGGTAATGCTCAACAATATCCAGATATTCTCAACTATCTCGATCGTAACAACATTGCCACGGCACGCTTGGGCACTTTCGAAGAAGACTTGGGTCTGCACGGAACACAGTACAATACGATCATCTCGATTTTCTTCGTTGGCTACATCCTAACCCAAATTCCAACGAATATGATCTTGAACAAGATGCGTCCATCGATCTTTCTTCCAGTGATAATGTGCTTGTGGGCTGGTGTAAGTGCTGCCACAGGTGCAGTGCAGAACTACCCGGGGATGATCGTGCTGCGATTTGTTCTAGGCTTCGTCGAGGCTCCTTTCTTTCGTAAGTTTGATGCATTTCTATGCATATTTGAGTCAATCTGACATTTTTCCAGCTGGTGCTCTATACCTCTTCAGTTCCTGGTACACGAAGCGCGAGCTTGCAAAGCGCATATCTATTCTTTATGCCGCTGGCCAAATGTCAGGTGCATTTGGCGGTCTCCTCGGCAGCGCTATTATGTCTGGAATGGATGGAAAGGCAGGGCTTCCCGCGTGGAGATGGCTGTTCATCATTGAAGGTGTAGCCACTTTCCCCGTGGCTGCCATTACCATTTGGGTTCTTCCCGATTACCCCGCTACCACCAAGTGGCTCTCCGAAGATGAGAAGAAGCTGGCCGTCCTGCGACTTGCTGAGGAGGCGAACCAGGAGGATGACCGATCCGATGTCTCATCATGGGACGGGCTAAAAATGGCATTCGCGGATCCGGCCTTGTACTTGATCTGGTTCATGCAACTCGGTCTTAACACAGCAGCAGCATTCATTAACTTCTTCCCATCAATCGTCGCTACTCTCGGATATGGACAATCTACGACTCTGTTGCTATCCGCGCCTCCATATGTCTTTGCGGCCATTCTCGGCATCTGCAACTCATGGCATAGCGATAGCACAAAGGAACGATACTGGCACGTTGTCTGGCCTCAGGTCTTCTGCAGCATAGGTTTCATCATATCCGCTTCCACGATGAACCTCGCTGCACGCTACACCTCTACGTTCCTCATGATGTCAGTTTACGGCTCGTTCGGTTGCATTCTCTCTTGGGTATCTACCAGTCTACCACGTCCACCGCCTAAGCGAGCCGTGGCGTATGCCGTCGTCAACGCCGGATCTAATTTGGCCTCCATCTATGCCTCATACTTTTATCCCAAGTCGCAGGGTCCGAGGTATTGGCAGGCAAATGTAGCAAATGTTGCTTTTTCGGGAATGTGTATAATTCTCGCGACAACGTTGAGGTTCTGTCTCAGTAGAAGGAACAAGGAACTTGATACTGCGGCTCAAGAGGACATTCACGCCGGGATCACATGCCAACACGGAGGGTCCAAGGCGGCTCGGGTTGCGGCAAAGTGGCAGTGCGATCCTGAGTATCGTTACACTTTGTAAGGTCAGTGTATCAAGTATCATAGTGTGCAGCTGGAGATTCATTTCCCAAGAGGGCCAGTGGAAGCAATAGATTCGTACGTAGATCAGGCAGGCATGTACCAGTGCTATGTGTCGTGATATACCCACCGAATATCAGATTTCGTATCAAATACAACATCACTCTATGCTGTAGCACCTAGCTACGCAACATGCACATTGGACCCGTATGCAGGTTCTTAGATTTACATGAGGCTCGAATACACGTTCGACTCTGCGTACAAATCCAGAAGGAGGTATTCCAGTCTACATTCCAGTCAACGGTCCCCTAACCCGAAGGGGAAACCCTTTTCCCATTGGTTGTACACGACTTCATGAAACCAATCATTTTTGATAAACCACATTCATAGAGGCTCTGATGTATCATTGATACGACAGGTTCATGCACTTCAAATCATTTGCGTGATATTATGACCTAGAGGCACCAGGTTGGCCTACTACCTCAACCTAGCCTATAGTTACTTCATTCAATGCGAAAGGACATGACATATACAATGCTGTGCGGCCAAGTCCGAATATTTACTATACCACTTTACGTGCTATATGTATATCAGCCGACCTATGTGATCCAACACATTGTTGCTTATGTAGATCTGTGAGAGTTCTTTTATTGAGTTTGTGCAAACATGTTTGTTTGGAACTACTCAATTGCTAAGTAGAGAGAAGGCACGGTTCCCAATGGGCTGTTAGAGAGAAGGCTAATAGAAACCACGATGCTGCCTTCATATATACTCAACAACTATTGGGAAGCGAGGCCTGGCATTGGGAAGGATTGTTTTCCAGACTCGGAGTTGTGGGTGCAGGAGTTTTTGGACTGTTCTTTTTCATGATCACAAAAAGCGAATGTTCGAACTGAAAGACTAATAGATTAGGTAGCCAGGACCGAAGCCGCCCTTGTATACTCCGTACTGTGGTATCACTCAGGCCTGTTTTTTTTTGGAACAAGGGGCCGTTAGCATTGGACAGAATAAGTGTAGCTGGTAGTAATAAGTTTGCCAACCCGCAGACGTCGTACCTAAACACTTCATTTCCATCAGCCTAAGCTCCCCGACCTATGGATTGTTTGCAGGATCGCAACAACACAGCCAGGGGAAGAATGTCGGCATTGCACATTCTGGGACAAGTCCCAACATTTAACAGGGTGTCGGACTGCATTGTGTCTTTACGAAGAGGATTTTCCACTAACCCGGAAAGAACTCGACGTATCTGCACTGTCCAGTACAATCCCATGTCGATTCCCAGGGTTAACCGTGCGGCCTGGTCATCCATGCCCACTCCTACCAACAAAACGACACATCGATAATCATAACGCGCATCTTGTCATTCGCGCACATTCTCACCCAGGTACACAATTCAAACTCTATACCGAGTACTTGTACTGAACTTTATTATCTTTTCAATTTCGCTGGATCAGCTCGCTTTCCTCACTACTGATAAGGTCCCCGCGAAACGGGCCTTCTAGCCACCCATTAGTGGGCAAACCAGGCGTCCTGTGCATGAGCTTCACCTCGCTGGAGTAAGCCCTAGGTACTCTTTCTGTAAAGGACCATCGTAGGAAATCATATAACTACCCCTCCACCACTTGGTTTTCCCTCGACTTTCCACGTTCTTCCTCACGATCGCCAGCATGGTCCTTCACCTTTTACTGGCGCCCCTCGCTTTGTTCACGGTCTATCGACTTTGCAAGCTGAGCAAGAATTATGCTGCTGCGCGGAAATATCGCCTTCCAATAATCATTCTGCCCTGCTCCTTCGAGGACGCTTGGTGGATTCTCTTGCGGCCGTACTTTGCTTGGGTTCAAGGCTTACCCTGGGGTTTTGGGGATTGGTATGTGTACACGGAGATGGGTTGGCCACAAGTGGATACAAACAAGACCTCGCTTCGACTGGGGGATAATTTCGTACTCTGCGCCCCGACTGCCAATCAAATCGTCACTTCCTATCGGCCTGCAATCGATACTGTTTTCCGAGATCACAAGAATTGGCCTCAGACAGACTCCCAGACGCAGATGTTCATGGTCTATGGGCAGAATGTCGCATCAACAAACGGCGTAGATTGGCAGCGACATCGCAAGATAACGTCCACCGCATTCAATGAGAACACCATGGTTCAAGTGTGGGAGGAAGCGATCAAACGCACTGCGGAGCTGGATCTAAGTGTCGAGAGTGAGCGCTCGCTTGGGAGACTTCGCTCCTCCATAGAAGTGCTTGCGATGCGGGTGCTGGCTCAGGTGGCTTTCGGTGAGAAAAGAGCACTGAACTCGATTCCCCCGGGCCATCGTCAGTCGCTGATGCAATGTCTCGGTTTCATTCAAAAGCACATCGTGCTCACCATTCTCTTCAGTGGCCTTAAGGCTCCCGACTTCCTCCTCCCGAAAAAATTACGGAAGCTCAAGGTTTCTGTTGCTGAATTTCGTCAATACATGGAAGAATCCCTAAAGCGTCATTTGGAAACCACAAGCAAAGGTTCCACGACCACGAAGTCAAAGAGTCTACTCGAATCCATGGTACGAGCAAATGAAGCAGAGAAGCAGTTGGTAGAAGGGGGGCCAGGAAGGGTATCATATCTGAGCGACTCCGATCTGTATGGTAATCTTTTCGTTTTCAACCTCGCAGGCTACGAGACAACTGCTTCGACCCTCACATTTGCCTTACCGTTTCTCGCCACGAATCCTAACGTGCAAGAATGGGTGTATGAGGAGCTCAAAACGCACTATATCAATTCGTCTAGCCGTGAATATGCAACCGTATATTCCAAGCTTGTTCGATGCCTGTCGGTCATGTACGAAGCCTTGCGTCTGGCAAGTCCCGCGCCACTTCTTGTTCGATCCCCACGCAGCCCAATGGAATTGCCCATAATTACGAAAACAGGTCCAGGCTCCATAACTGTCAACCCTGGAACCTTGGTTGGCGGCCATTTCTACGCCGGGCATCTGTCGCCTGACTGGGGCAGCGATGCGGAGTCCTTCAATCCCAGACGCTTCATCCTCAAGTCCGAGTCAGGCGAGGAGAGCTTGGCCGTTCCCGAAGGCAGATTATTCGCACCCTGGATTTTCGGTCAACGTGTGTGCCCGGGGAAGAAGTTCAGTCAGGTGGAGTTCACAGCCATTGTAGCCCAGATCTTTGCGAATTACCGGGTCAAAGTGATACAAAACACCAATGAAAGCGCGGAGGAGGCAAACCAGCGTATGATGGGTATTCTCAGTGACAAATACTTCAATATTAGTACGCATCTCAAGCAGCCCGAGGCTGGCGCGCTTCGATTCGAGAGGCGCGATGAAAAATCTTAAACGAATAAATGAATAAACGAATGACGAGCACATGCATTGCGTGTCAAAGCAGTCCAACATTGATGGTCTATTGGTAGAAAAAAGAATAATAAAACATCATATCTTACAAATCGAAATTCATTGCATCATGTCAGTGTTGTTAGCAATCTAGGAACCGCTTGGTTCAGCTCAGCCGCCAAAGATAGCAGCAATAGCCTCTCCCAATCCTTCACCACCGCCGCCGCCCTCTATGGCCTCACCAACGCCTCCGAAATCGATTTCACCAAAGTCACCACCACTCATACCGTAGTCACCTTCGCCGTAGCCGTAATCACCGGTTCCAAAGCCATAATCTCCCCCACCGCCACTAGCATCACCATACCCATAGTCACCACCGCCGCTGCCCTGTGCCCCATAATCTGCACCACCGCCACTGGCATCACCATACCCATAGTCACCTCCACCGCTCCCCTGTGCTCCATAATCGCCCTGGCCCCCCTGATTATTCCCATCTTCACCATATTGGCCGATAGCATCGCCAATATCGCCCCACACCTTTCCCGAGCCACCACCGCCGCCTCCGTTCATCTTCTTCTCGATCTTTTTCCTGACCTGCTTCTTGACGAACTCAGCACCCTTCTTGACGTACTTGTCAGACTTGCTGTTGGGGCTGCTGGAAAACAATCCCCTATCCCCTGCGAGCCCCCCATCGCCAGCAAGATTTGCCGGGAGTTCTGCAGGATCGATGGGCCTGGAGGATGTGACGGAGATGTCTGGAAGTGAGATGTTCGACTTGTCGTAATATGAAGCTGCGAGACCTGGTTGAGGGGAAGTGGAGGGTATTTGCGGTTGGCTTAGGGCGTCTGGATGGTTTAGAGAGGAATAGGGACCGCGAGGCATTGCGAGTGGTGTGTCGGCTTGGAGTGTGTTGAGGTTCGGTTGGGTTGATGATGCACCGTTGGGTGAGGATGGATATGGGGCTTGTGATCGAGGTTCAAGGGCCGGTGGGCACGGAGCGTTGGCGATACTGCTGCTGCTATTGCTGCCAGCGCTACCACTGAGGTTTGTGTGGATTGAACCCGGACTGGAAGCCCCGTATGAGGCTGCTGGCATGTGTACTTGGGGTGTTCGTTGGGAAGGAATGGCTTCTGGGCCTGGCGATAGACGGTCGGTACGACCTGAAGGGATCAGGATGGCCGGTGATGCATGTGATTGGACTGCTGCCATGTTGTAGGTGTTATTATACGGCTGTATCAGAAGATCTTGAATCGTCTGGACGGTTGATGCTTTGAATGCAGACGGGTAGTTAAGATTTTGGATTATTGATGATCGAGATAGATGTGTCTTCGGCGTGGAATGGTTAGTGATATATATTTGATGTTTCTGGCAGGACGTAACAGTATGCTTCCCGTGCCTGGCGCTCTTGTATGCAGCCCCCTCGTCATCTTATTTTGAAAATAGCGTCCTTTGAGCACAGTACTCCATATTTTCTCCAAAAGGAGTAACAGTGATGGTGGTGGCTGGGCTTGGAGCGATGCATGCTAGAGAAGCTTGATGCGATTAGAGTGAAGATCAAAAGCCCGAAATGCGCAATCACAGTCACCCATATGCAGAGGCTCGCGAGATGAATCGGATTAGGGAATAAAGTTGAGGAGAGATGCTTGAATGTAGGGCATAGGTCGCCTTAGCGCAAGGGCCGATCACATTGCACGATTACTGCCTAGACGGGGAAAGTTGCTCGCGGGGACCAGCCGAACTTGCAAACCAATTGGTCCATTTCTTTTGATTTCGGACTCCTTAGGGGCTGAAGCCTTTTCATCTCAACCCACTTGTAGATGAGGCACGGACATGTCCATCAGAAGGCGCATGTTTGATGTTTGTCGCGCGGTGTCGCGGGTTGTAATCGGACGACGTCATAGGGATAGGGCAACTCACAAGAATCTACCTAGAAAGTGGATTATGGGCCCATCATTACGAGGTACTTTAAGACATCTCAAACCCACTTGAATCCCTTGGATCCCAACTACTAGTAAGCTTTCTAGATATTGTCGTTACGCTTGGACTAAATCATCGTCTCTGGGTCATGCTTCAATGACTGAGCGTGGTCTTGGGTGAGCTCGTGATCACGTGATTAGCTCCGCTGCCATCCAATGTCCCTCTACCTGTTTGGTATGACTATTCTTACTGGCTTACGTTTCTTTTTCGACTTTGACGTTGTGCGCTCCATGCTGGGGTTTTCTTGCTGCACAAGTTGCACAAAGTCCGCCTACAAGTACGAGTAACTAGGTACTTACTGTATACGTGCAGCATGTACCCTACCTTCCAAGGTACGAATACCTACAAGTACGAGTAACTATCCTTCTTACCAAAGTAAATCATGACAGCCCTCACAGGGGGTGGAAAAGAGGTCTTCCGAAGCAATATCCATGAGCCATGCAACCGCTCCCCACAGTCAAGTTAAAGATCATCGAGAAGACAGGCCGAAATAAAAAGGCAGTGGAGTCCCCGCAGATCCACCCCAAAAGCCGAGGTCTGTGCCCTAATTGCAGCGGAGAAATATTAGCGGAAGGACAAGGCAGGGCAATTGGTGCGAGGCAGCTCAATTGTTGTTTCTATCCGTATCATGGCATGGTTACGAGTATTATTCCTTATTAGACTTCGGTCTATCTAGCTTCAAGGTAGAACGTTCTTCCACCTACAAGTAAATCATGGGTACCCCATCATGTCCCAAGGCGTATAAAGTACTGGTGTCGGCGGGAGAGGGGTTTTTGTCAAGGCTGCTGCTACTACTTTGTAATTTGAAATCATTGAAAGCATGCGGTTAATCGCGACGTTAGCCATTGGCGCTTCTTTGAGGTTATTCGCAGGTGCCAGTCCCGTAAGCAGCGTGCCTTTGGGTGCACCAACAGCACAACTCCGCAATGGCACCATCTCTGGTGTGGGCTCTCGCCCACTCGATCAGGATTTCTTCCTTGGTATCCCTTACGCGCAGCCACCGGTTGACAATCTGCGGTTCCGAAACCCTGAATCCTTGAATACCTCTTGGTCCGGTGTTCATACCGCGGCTCGTTACTCGCCAGCTTGTGTAGGTTATGGTCCTTCACAAATGGGTTATAACGTATCGGAAGATTGTTTGTATCTCAATGTTATACGACCATCTGGGACTTGCGCTCAAGATAAGCTTCCTGTGGTAGTATGGATCCACGGCGGAGGGTGGGTGCAGGGTTCTGGGGTTGACTTGAGGTACAATATGTCGTTCATCGTGCAGCAGTCACAGGAAATGGGACAGCCAGTTGTCGCCGTAACGATCAACTACCGACTGAGTGCATGGGGTTTCCTTCAAGGATTCAAATCAGACTCCAGGTTGAGAGATAACGCAGGGAGCAACTGGGGTTTTAGAGATCAAAGATTAGCTTTGCACTGGATACAAGAAAACATCCAGGCTTTTGGAGGTGCGTGATTTGGTCTGATTTCAGTGGGCATGACAGCTAATCATCACACAGGTGATCCAGATAGAGTCACTATCTGGGGGCAGTCTGCAGGTGCTGCATCAGTCGGCATGCACTTGCTTGCGTACAACGGTCGCAACGACAACTTGTTCCGGGGTGCAATCATGGAGTCCGGGAATCCCATATTAGTTGGAGCGATGAATCGTACTTACGAACCGCTATTCCAAAATCTGACCGAACACGCTGGATGTCAGGATGCCCCAGACCGCCTTCAGTGTCTGCGAGATCTACCTTTCTTGGAGCTCAACGATATTGTGAACACGACACAATTCTCCGGCTCGTGGACACCACAGATCGATGAGGACATCGTTGCAAGATACTCGAGCGATCAGGTCTCTCAAGGTGCCTTCGTCAAGGTACCAATCATTGTAGGCGCCAACTCAGATGAAGGGACGGGTTTTGCGCCGAAAGGCTTGAACACCTCTAAAGAGTTCCTGAATACCTTAACCAGTAAGCCCAATTTCCCTAGTCTATTGCGTTTTGTGATAGTAGAGCCTAATCATATCAACAGCTGGCTCCTCGGCGATGAATGAAACAATTGCCCAAGAGATATTGAAGGCGTACCCATTGGAGTCTCCAGACAACGATTTAACCAATCTCGGGCCCATCGACTTCGTACCACCAGCGTACCCGTATGGTCTTCAATATCGACGAACGACAACATACTATACGGACCAAACATTCGTCGCGAACCGTCGGCTCACGTGCCGGACTTGGGCTGCCCTCAACCTCCCATCCTACTGCTTCCGCTTCAATGCAATTCCTTCCTGGGCTACGCCTTACGATGGCGCAACCCACTTCGTTGAAGTTGCATTTGCGATGAAAAATCTCGACGGTGTAGGGTATCCGCCTGTGAGGACTCCTCCTTTTCAGGGTCTTTCCCAGAGCTACAAACAACTGTCAACTCTTATGTCTGGCGATTGGGTAAGCTTCGTCAACCATGGCGACCCAAATGCCTGGGATAGAAGAAGGGTCTTGGAGGGCTTGCAAGACGTTGTGCCTGTTTGGGGCACGTATAGTGTGGATAATGAGAGATTGTTTGTTTATGAAGGTAATGTGACGAACAGAATGGAGGATGATGTGTGGAGGAGTGAAGGTATCGATCTCATCAACAGTCTTAACAAGGTCGTCTACGATCGATAATGGCTGCCAACGGTCGATGAGGATGCGGGATCAAAAGCAGGCATTGTCGCCGCACAGACAAATATGGCATTTCTTCCATGGAGTCGTCGAGGTTATTCTTCTAAAACGAATCTTATGCAGAATAAAATCTGGGGCTACCGTTACTGGAGTAGCACGCCGATGTTTCAAACTTTTCATTGATGAATGAGGTCTAATTCAATTTGGCATTTGACCTATTATAAGCATTACGGCTTGAATCAGAGGCTATGCCGATTGGCATTGTCACTTTTCTGTTCGGCATTGCTGTCCTTGATCTACACCTGTCATGGCCGGTTTTTCCATTGTTAAAAAGTTGATTTATCGTGTCTCATGATTTCCGCCTCGGACCAACCAAACGGGTTCCAGTCCGCAATATTGTTGTTTCAAAAGATGCATCGCATCAGTCGTAAGGCTGTGCTGGATCTCGTCTAAAGGGTCAATCGACCCAACCTGTGGGCGTCAATTCTTCGCTTTGACAAATATCAACTACCTACACTCTAACCATAGTAGGCGCTTCACTACGTGATCCAGTCTAAAGAATTTTGGTAGAACCGAGTGCGCATGTGATCTTTGTGTCGTTGGCGTTTTATTGAGGCCGTCGACGGCCCCGGTGTGTGTGTACACATTTCAGTCTCCGTGTCATGTTTCAACCCGATTATAAAGATCTCCGGTAACCCAATTGGCCCATTCTAGTTGCTCATAGTGATCTTTTTAGGTCACGACTACGCTTCTGTGGCAAGGAAACAACTCACTGCCCAATGACCTTTCCGACGCGTAAACGGCTCGATGTTCCAGATCTAGACGACGCTGATTAAGAGTCCTCTGAAGTTCATGACTTCACCTTCCAACACCGACCGCACCTGCATGATCGTCCTGTGTAACATTGGCCCTTGTGTGGGCCCACCAAGTCGCTTTGACTGTTCTAAGACCTGCATCCTCTTTTATTCAATCCTCGATCCTATGAATTATTGAGGTATCCACTCGATTCCCAGGGATTTGATTTTTTTCTATTAGGCAACCTTGGCTTCTCATAGAAGAGGCGAAGCTAAGTTACCAACTCTGACGGGAGCGACGCAGGCACCGAGAAATGGAGAACGATCGCATGCACGCTCTAACAATCGATCTCCCCATATGCTGCATTTACTGTGTGAGTTAACGAACATCTAGTGTGTGCGGAGTTGAACTCGTCGCACGATGGGAGCGGGATCCCGGCATTCGTTTCCCTATAGCGCTGAATAGTCCGGCGCAAACAACACCATCATTCGTAGCCATTGTTTGATACCTTCCATGCCTGGATCGGAACTTTTCTTGGGATACGGCGCATAATGTATCAATTTTCTTTAGTCGTCCGGATGCACGTCCTTCGCCTCTACAACCACCTCCAGCTGGGCGTCTTAAGATGGATGTGCCAAATTTCCTACGCGCACTCTGCTGTCGTTCGATCGCTCGTTCTTCTATTTTCTTTTTTTTTTTTGCAATGATATTGCGATAGTCATCTGCTTTCCAATCTATCTTTCGCGGCCGACTAGATGTCGTAGCTACAACCGTGTTGCAGCCAGCCAGGAGCACCCATCGCGAAACATTAGGTCTTTCTTCTATCCCCACACCAAACTACCATAGTCCCAGCACGTCCAACTATAGTCACGATCTTGATTTCCTGTCTTTTTCTCTTTGGAACTTCGACTTCATATGCATCTTTGTTCCAAATCACCCTTACCTTACTAGGGGTAACTGCTTTGAATTGCAGTCGACTACACAGTCCATCTGCAACCATGCCTATACTGTTACGGTACGAAGTACCAAAGCAGGATGTGAGAGTTGTACAGAACTTGAAAGCACCGAAGCATGCGCGGTACTACTCTCGAGCTCCTCTTAACTCACCGGCTACTTCTAGCTATCCTTCCACACCCAACTATCCGCCAACTCCAGGCTACCCGCCAACCCCAAGTTACCCGCCTACTCCAAGTTACCCGCCTACTCCAGGGTACCCGCCTACTCCAGGTTATCTAGCTACTCCAGGTTATCCAACTACCCCAAGTTATCCGCCTCCTACAAGCCATCCAGCAACTCCTGGTCCTCCAGCAACTCCAAGTTTTCCATCAACTCCACGTCATGGCGCGAGCTCGAACTATCCACCTACTCCAATCCACTCAGCCAGCCCAACCCACCCGGCTACTCCAAATCAATCTTCAAGTCCAAGTCATCCAACAACTCCTGGTTTCCCTGATACGCCTGATTTCTTTTATTCAGAGAAACGGTTCTTGGTGGAGCCAGACGTTGGGGATCAAAGAAAGAGTATATACAGAGCATTACCATCGCCTCCTACAACGACAAAAAGAGTTATCAAAAAGATGCGATTGTCCGCCTTTCTTTCTTTTGCGAGCTCAGCCACTAGTTTTGTGTTGACTCTTTTGTTTGTGTTAGCCGGACGGGAACCTGGTATGCTAGATGACGGATTCATGATTTCTGTAGGTAAATATTGTACAAGCTTGAAGCAATAGCGAGTAACATGAAAACCAGGTCAACGCTTCAAAGCTTGGTCAAGACATCATTCGCTTCGAGCCAGCTACAATCTCATCACCAGCTCTATTGACTCGGCAGGATTCGAGCCTTTCGGAACCCACAATGCCAGGTTATGGGGTGGATCCGTCTGATCGCTTGACAATGCTGCTAGACCCTGTCTTGAATAACATCACCAACAGCGGGAGTCAAGGTGTCGGGGATCTTATCAACGAGGTGATTGCAAAGGTAGTATCTTCTGCCAAAATGAGAGATCAGTACCTGCTTTATCTTGAAACAATCTGTGAGGGTGACTCCACAGTCGACAAGTGTACCTCTTACCAAGATCAATCCTCCGGTAAGCTGCAGAAATTGTTCATGCCAACGAACAAGTTGTAAAACTAATCGTACACGACAGGATTTCATGCGATAATGAACAACCTTAAATCTTCTATGGTTGTTGGCCAAACCAAGATATCCGTACCTCTTCTCGACCAACTATCTACTTCTCTCAGTAACATCTCATCTGCTATATCAACCCTCCGGATGTGTGTCTACGGTTTCCTCGTTATCTCACTTATCTGGTCCGGGATATCGCTTGTCGCCTCTATTCCCGCAATCTTCTTTCCACAGTCTCGACTCCTCATCTACTTCAATCTCGTAGCGCCTATAATTGCATCTTCGTTTCATTTCCTCGCGGCCGAAATCCTCACCGCACTTATAGTCGGTATCAATGGCTTTACTGCCGGCTTCGGACAGGCAGTTGGCCTGGTCGTAGGTCAAGGAAGCGGAGCGTTGTTATTTGCATGGCTGAGCTGGCTGTTTGTATCCTTTTCCGCGGGATATTGGATTGCTGTGTGGTTCGTTGAGGTCAGGTTGTGGGCGTTTGTCCGGCGAGAGCGAACGCCTAGCCAGAGGGGTGATTGGAAAGGAATTAAGAAGGAGGTCAAAAGCGACTTGAAGGGACGTAAAGATATATGAAATCGCCCCGAATTGTTGAGGTACATACCTTCAAACATTTTTAAGACATGATTAGATACGGGATTGCGGAACGTGTCTTTTTCTTTCGACAGACTGGTCATTTTCGCTACTGAACGACGGACAAAATTTGTCTCGAAGTTTGCCATCGGACGTGTAGGTCCAAACAGCTATATACCCAGAATTCAATGCTTTCTCCAGTTGTTCCTTCCCAGTATCAAAAATCACTACTCTATCCAGCGTCGTCCATTATGCCTATGTCTACGTATCCCAATGCGGCAGCCTTGTTTCCTGCGTTATCTGTAGTCTGAACTCCTGATGAAGTGAAGGCTAGAACTACGGAGGCAATAGGAGCCACATCGAGAGAACTCGGTCCAACATCTCGATTTCAATAATTCAATCTTGTCCCTCGACTAAGATTTACGGCGTGGGGACCTTGTCAACTGCAGCCAGCAACGTTCGTCCCAGCTCTCTACATAGCATCCTGCGGACAAAAAGGTATAGTGGTCTATTATCGTGCATGACAATAATTCAGCTTCCGTATGGGAATGTATATTCTTGATTCTAGGTGGGGCCACGATGGAGGTGATACTCAGTGCTCATAATCAGACGAGGTGGGTTCGGTGACATAAATTCTAATGTAGCAAGATTTAACAACTTGGGATGCACAGTGACACAACTTAGACTTTATCGCCGTGGATTGCTGCACTAATTTCTATATCTAATGCTACACCACAGTTCTGTGACATTGGCTCAGCGTGCTATTGTCAAGGATAGCATTGCTGTAACTGTAACAAATTTGCGGGTATACTCGAGCAAGATTATGGCTACCCAACAGCTTTAACGACCTCCCTCACGACTTCTTCGAGTCCCTGTAGCTTCAAACCTAATAGATCATTTGCAAAGGTCTCTCTATCCGCCCAGTCGCTAGCTACAATACCGTGGACGGCGACAACCTCTTCTCGGGCATCAAAATCACCCTCCAGCATCTTCGGCCTTGCAACCTCCAGGAGTTTCTGACTATCCTGTGGAATTTTTTCGAACTTATCTCCTGTAACCTTTTCCAACACCTCGGTGATCTGGTTCTGCGTTACATGGTGGCTGTGGACATACAATAACTTGTTTGCTGTTTCCTTTGGACGCTCAAGAACCCGAACCGTCGCGTCGGCGATGAAATCCAGTGTTGAGTTCGAAAAGTAGATGTCTCCTCCGTCAAGGACATAAACCTTCCTGTTCTTGACATCAAACTTCAACAATTCGCTTCCAAGACCCCAGTCAAAGAAATGGCCAGTAACAAGGCTCGTCCAGGTAAGTTTTTCTCTTCCCTCTCTGTCCCGTTCTTGCAGGGAAATTAGATATTCACGAACGCCCCTCTTGCCGTCCATCAATGGGAGGATTTGGTTTGTGAGTTCATCCGCAGAATCGCAGCTGCCGAAGTCAGCGGGGATGACACGCTTAACGTTGCTTTGGAAGGCGGCATCGATGAACTTTCGCTGCTCGTCGACAAGGGAACCTGCGATTGCGGTGACGACTGCATCAATGGCGTGCTCGTTGAACAGTTTAGCGAGCTCCGAGACGTTGAGGTCGTCTGGCACGGTGATCACGTTTGTTCCTGGGTAGACGGACTTGGACGACTTTCGGTTGATAACGAAAGGTGTCAATGTGGACGAGGCTTTGAAGGCTTTGAGAATAGATGGCCCGAGATGGCCTGAAGCGCCAACTAGTGCGACGTTCTTGATTGACATGCTGGAATGATGTTGTTTCAAAGCTTTTGGTGAAATGTGTTTCCTGTATAATGATCTCTATTGTTCAATCTTAGCTCAACAGCTAGACGGAGGGAGGCTCCTTTTGTAGGCCTACCGCTGATATCCGATGTAGTCACTACGAGTATTCCGATCGGAGTCAGATTCACAGGGCGTACCTTCAAATATGGAAAGATTAGATTTACCTAACGAGATTTAATTCCGCAACATACTCCGACGCAAGATGGAACTATTCGAAGGTGAGTGCAGGATACAAGTTTTCGTTATGTTGCGGGGTCCCCGATTGACGTATTCTGCCCGCCAGTTCGCGCATTCGTCCCGCTATTCTCCTGTGGGTCGCGTCACGGGATTTACTTTCCGAGGTGGGTAGAGTGAAGGGACATGAGGCGTAAGACACGATTCTATATTGGTAGTAAACAACAAATAATAGTTATGGTGAAATATGATAAACAAATGCAACAAATGTAGACTTTGTTTAGACATGATGCAGTTAACATTGCCCACCAAGGACCTAGGTCGGTACATATACCTAGAAGGTACAACAGAATAAATGGTATCATTAAATAACATTGTCGCAACTCGCTTTACTACAGGCTTCCATCACTTCTACACATGTCCGCTACTCCAGGTAGGTGATCAATCGCCCCATTTTTCAATCTGCTAACCAGTTGACCGCACGAACTGGTTACATTGCGCTATTCGTAGTATATAGATGGGAGTGTAGACGACTAAGTACATACATCTGACACGCTTTTGTCCGCTTCGTCCGCTTGCGACCTCACAATCAGAATCGACCCATCTCAACACCGACCCATGCCATCAGCTGAAGCTATTCATCCAAGTGCATTTTCACCCTGCATAGCCTGAAGCAATAGCAGCATGCCTTCCATCCGCTATCGCCCTCGAGCCTTGAGTCAGCACCAGCTCCTGGGCGTCGTCGTCATTGGCAGCAATGAACTTTGCTGCACAGTCAGACCATATCTCCTGATATACCTGGTAGCGCAGATCTATGGCCCCTTCTACCATCAAGAACGCCATCTCTTCCCTTGACTCCATAACATACATCTTGCAACGGTTCCAATCTCTTTCTTGTCGCGTTGACGAGATCGACCGTATCCTCTTCATACAAGTATCCAGTATGTCGATAGCGCAATCTATGGTTTCCTCCTATGTGCGCTCACTCGGTTCGGTCAACTTTCATTGACGCCTTCCTACGCCAAAATTTCCTTTGGCTAGGGCGTAATTATCACGGTATCAATTGATGCCATTTATGGGTAGATCCTCATATACTAACCGTATGAGTCACACATTGCTGTGACTTCATGACCAGGACCCAAAGGTATGTGGCAGATGAACGTCGTGCACAGTGACTACGTAATGATAGAACGTACGGTCGCTACTATGCCAACTAACCAATTAGGCCCTTTGATCTCCAAAACAAGGCCTAAAAGGGGAGCAAATGAGTCCGCAAGATCGTCATCAAGAAGATGATTTGCGTACGCCGTTGGCAGTTCTTCGCTCTTTTGGTGGCCTTTAGACGTACTCTCTGTTTGAGCTGTCCAATTTGTTTTTGGCCAAGTGATTTCGCCCCACAGATAATTGTATTTTTCTGCATTGGACATAGATGCTTCTTGTAATACAGTCCGCTCCGGGGTGTTACTTTATCTGTCCACGAAAGACATCTTGACTTGACTTTATCTTCCCCGACTAAGATCTGTGTACAAACTTCTTCGAACTTCTTCTTCATACATGAACTTCGAGTCAGGGCTCATTGGGTCTTGCAGTGCTGATACAGGCCTCTCAATCGCTTCGCAAAGCGAGTGCACGAGTTCGGGGTGCATTTCGTTGACTTTTGCAAGGAGTAGTGGCACGAATTTGGAGGACCCTCCTGGAAGTTTCGCAAGGAGTGAAGTCATCTGAGTGAGGTAATCAACCGGGCCTAGTTCGAACTGAGAAGTAGATATCGTAACGAAGTGCAAAATATCTGCAACAGCGCATGCAATATCAAATAATTTTTCAGTCTATAATGTTAGTAAAAGCCAGTGAACGAAGGTAATGTGTAACCTACCATTCCGACACCATGCACCTGCAGACTAGCGATTGGCAGTTTCATAGCCAGCACTGTTACATCTCGTGCAAGCATGATTGGGTATCTAAACGTTAAACATTCGAAGACAGACTCACTCGAAAGAAAACCAAAACGCGGGAACAACTCCCACAACTTGACCTGGAGCCACAACTGCGAGACTCTAATGTTCGCAATCTGCTCGTTCGAGATCTCCAGAACCTCGGGTAATGCAGTGCGTACACTGCGTTCAAGTCCAAGTAACCATTCTTTGCTACAGTCCTGCCGTGATCCATTCCAGACGGCGAAGAAGACTTCGTCAAAGGGGCGGAACAGTGAAGCCAGATAATAGAGGCCGCGTTCATCAGTGTCATCCGCTATAGGTAATTCCTGAGTGGACTGCAGTGTAATGGGACGATTTTTTCGGATTCCATGAGATCTATCATTGTCAGATGGAACTCAACAAAAGATATTTTAGATTCGTACCGTTCTGATATCAGAAGAATCCAGAACAAACGTTCATGGATACTCTTGGAATACCATGCCTGATCGTCGTCGGATCTGAGAAGCATGAACAGAGTCGTGGCTTCCCGCAAGTAGAACCATCCCTGCCTATACTGCCCAAGTCCTGCATACGCACCGTACAAGAAGAATGAAATGAATATTGACTGCTTGCTCGGGCTCGTCAATCGTTCTGGATTGGAGATCCGAAGAGCTGCATTGAGGAGCTGTGTCCCGAGCTCGTGCTCTGAGGTATGGGACGACGTAAGCAATGCCTCGTCCAAAACTTTTCCGAACGTAACCACATAGGCACAGAAAGAGACAATGAATTGCCGGGAAAGAAGAGAGTCAGATGTGTGCTTGGCTTCGTCTCGTAGGACCTCTGTGGTTAGAAAAGGTACCACGGGGTGGATGCGGCTAAGGTACGCATCTATGCAGGCATCGATGGTGATCGTTTCGAGCCCGATGTTAGATCCAGGGGAAGGCGCCGGACTTTGCGCTGATTGCGCTCTTTCTGCATCCGAGGGACTCGATCCATTCGATGACTCCCGGTTCTGATTATTGCGCAATTCGTTCAGTACCGTAGCTCGGGCACCCTGGTTTCCACCTCTTTTCTGGGGTACCTTGAAGGAGCAGGTCAAATTGGCCGAGACGCATCCCGGACATGGCTGCAAACCGTTGCATTTTATCTTGCGGCGACGGCAGGCATCACAGGCTTGGGCAACAGTTCTTCTTGTAGATGGCGGGTTCATGAGTTCATCCGTATACTGCCATATCCATAGATGTTGTCAATTGATAGATGAGTGGTATTGCGGATGTGCACGTGATGAGATATAGGCCTCCGGATCGCGTCCCGCCAATGACATTATGGGACTAGCGGGTGCCAAGATTTGCCCACAAAGATTATCAAAATTATCGCGAACCCCAAGTTGACGATACTACTAACAACAGCCAGCAGCACCGGTCATCACTTTGCCGAGATCTGAGATCCAAGTCGTGATCGGAATTTAACCTTCAACAGCAACTCATTGCAAATCCAGCCTCAAAATGTCTTACCGTACGTTTGTCCCAGTCACCATCAACTTTCTACACTCTGCTAACTATTGAAATAGAGAAGAACGAGAAGGACTTCGGCGAGGGCCCCAAGACCCACCGTATCCGAATCACCTTGGTCAGTCGAACCTCATAAATTACCCATGCCGAGTCCACAATTAACGATATACAGACCAGCAAGAACGTCAAGTCTCTCGAGAAGGTCTGCCAGGAGCTCATTGAGCGCTCCAAGACCAAGGACCTCCGCGTCAAGGGCCCCGTTCGTCTGCCCACCAAGAACCTCAAGATCTCCACCAGGAAGACTCCTTGCGGTGAGGGTTCTAAGACTTGGGACACCGTTAGTATTCCTGCGAGACTACATTCCAATCATTTCTAACGCCTTCGTAGTACGAGATGCGCATCCACAAGCGTTTGATCGATCTTACCGCCCCCACTGAGGTCGTCAAGCAGATCATCGTCAACATCGAGGCTGGTGTTGAGGTTGAGGTCACCATTGCTGCATAAATGGACTGAAGCATAACCCGTGTAACATGGGGACAATCACGGTCGCTATGTTGCTGGGGTAAAACTCACGAAAAGCATGGAATAAGCGAGCCATATAGTACGCATTCAATTTGCGAAAAGCCAATATACATATGAGCTCCCCAATTTTGCATCACTATTTGACACCTCTTTTGTGATAGGCGTGAATTCTCCATTTTCGAGATTATCCGTTGCCAATGATCATGCTAACGAAATGTAGCCTGATCTGCATTGCTGTGACTATCTGGGGTTTATCGCGCTGCAGGTAAACGCATGACGCGGGGAAGAAGGTGGAGAAACGACCGCATCCAACTTTATTCATTCTCAATACGAGCTTGAACTGGGCATCATTGTCCCGAGTACCGAACCTTCAAGTGACAGTTTGCCGTGTGAATGTTCGGCAAAGACTTCATCGATCTACGATATAAATGTACAGTGATTAAACGGATCAGGATGTACCTACGTCGTCATCATGTTCCTCAACAGCAACAATTGGGTTCGGCATGCTCTGTCTATCTATTTGCTAGTTTGCCTTCGCACTGCTGCAGCATGCGAAACAGATGATGACTGCAGCCTCAATGGCATCTGCTCTTTAGAGACAAGCGCCTGCGTCTGCGACCCAGGCTGGCGATCCTCGGACTGTGGACATCTCGACCTCTATCCCGCAACACGATGGACAGGCTATAACCACACTAATGCTACGAGCCCGGATCATTACAGTCAGAAAGGCGGGAATTCATCTTGGGGCGGCCACATCATCCAAGATCGCCATGATAAAGGCCTCTATCACCTCATTACCTCCCAAATGGCTCGTGGATGTGGACTTGGTGGATGGCGCCCCTTCAGCACCATAATTCGCGCAGAATCGAGGGTTGGTCCTGCAGGACCATATACGTGGGCACAGGAACTATTCCCTACTTTTCATCACAACCCCACCACGATCTGGAGTCCGGCAGATGATGCATACTTGCTGTACTTCATTGGGCAGGACATGGAAACTGCGGATACATGCCGATCGCTTAAGATCCCCAATAATGTGTCCGTATCCAAATCGAGCGACTTGAGATCATGGACAGAGCAGACACTGCTTCTTATCAACCATACCAATCCCGCGCCGTGGCCATTGTGGTCAGAGGAGAATCCAACTTCGGAGATGGCGTTGGGCGTCGGCGATAGTGTTTTGTTTTCTGGCGAGAAATGGTCAGGTCCGTATGAGGAATTAGTGAAGATGCCCTGGAACACATCTCGGTATGGGGATCATTGGACTGAGGACCCATTCTTGTGGCGCGACAAGCGTGGACATTGGCATATGCTTGTCCACTGGATGATTGACATCACTGAGAGAAACGAAAAGTTCCCTAGAGTTGGTGCACATCTGTTCGCTAGAGAGTTGCAAGGCAACTGGACCTTCAAGCTGCAGGAAGCCTTCAATACCACGGTCAAGTTCAGCGATGGAACAAGCATTGATTACTATAGGAGGGAGCGACCGAAATTATACTTTAGTGACGACGGTGACTTGACGCCGCTCTATCTGATCAACGGTGTTCAGGAGTTCAACTCGAGTGGAAGTTATACATTAATTCAGCCTATTGGACCCGAAGGAGGAGTAGTCGATAGCGACTAAAATTAAAACGTATGTAGGATTACATATGAATTTAGGAGTGAAACGTTCTACTTCTCCAAGTGGTCCGCTTTCTCCGTTTTGACCTCGTCAATCGCAATTTTGTCCATAACGTCACCGTGTCCGTAGGGGTTAACGTGGGTGGATGCAAATTTGCGAGCAGAAACACCCTGCTCGAAAAGTGCGTCTAGCTCTGCATATGTCCTGTTCCTCGGTTCCGGGAGACGGAAGTAGACCCATATGCAGACAATACCGCAGGTGCCAGCCCAGAAGTATGCTGTCTTAGCTCCCCAATTCCAGTTCAATTCGCCGAGCTGGTAATTCTATGACATGTTAGACTTAGTTATGATTCAGGAGGGGTGAGAAAGTTACCGTAAGAACGTTGACGACAATGTTGGAGGTGTTGTATAATGCTCGAGCCATCACGATAGTCTTGGTCTTCAGCCTCGTGGAAGGGATTTCAGACACGAGCGAATAGGTAACGGGCCCAACGGTGAAGTCATAGATGAACACGAACAAGATGAGCATGCCACCGATGGCCCAATTGGAAGCCGCTGTTCCGCCGAAGCTCAGAGATCCAACGATGATAAGAATGACAAAGAGACTGCATGCGCCACTTAAATGGATCGTACGACGGCCAAAATGAGACATGAGGAACCATGAGCCCATAGTACCAACAAGGCCAAGAGCAAGTGAGATCATGGACATGTTGAACGACTGAATGGTCGGAAGGCCAGCCTTTTGCATGAAATAAGCACTGTAATAGTGTTAGCGGGGATCAGCGCCACGAGATCTATAGAACATACAAATATCCCATGATGTTCTGTCCGCAAAGTGTTTGTGCCCACCACGTGCAGAGCACAATCTCTGTCCTTCTGAGATCAACACCCTTGAAGCAGTCAAGATAGGATGTTCCCTGTTGCATTGTCTTTTCCATCTCGTTAGTGTGTTCGATCATAGCAATCGTCTCGTCGGCGTTGAAATTGGGATCTTTCTCAGGGGATGTAAGTCGAAGAAGAGCTGCACGAGCTGCTTCGCGATTTCCTTTTCGGATGTGCCACCAAGGGCTCTCGGGCGCAAAGAGAACTCCGAGTGCTATGGGTACAGGCCACATCCATTGAATCGCAAAGGGAATTCGGTATGCCCATTGGTCATTTCGGGTGACGCATCCTCGGTTTACTCCAGCGGCAATGAATTGACCCATGACCCAACACCTATACAGATCAATTCAAATCCATGGCATATCAGCTATGATGAGGACTTACATATTGACGAACGTAGTCAGGAGAGGTCGCAGCTTAACAGGACTAACTTCCGAAGCATACTGAGTTGTAATCGTCTGAAAGATTCCCCAGGGAATACCGCAAAAGACTTCTCCGATGACCAATGTCTGAATATTTGGCGCAAAAAACAGGATGAAGATGAAACCAGTCATAGCAATGAGAGATGTTATCATGGTCTTCTTGTAACCGTATCTTTCCTGGACGAACCCGCACCCCAAGAGGCCGATGACTTCACCGGCTCGAGCACCGTTGGACCTACCAGTTGTTAGACTTCAACACTCGAATCCCAACATTCGCGTATGCTTACAAGGCTGACTGCCAATTGGCCGGCACCGTCCACTTTCCGGTCTTGGGATTTTGTACTCCGTACTTCATGTTGAACTGGGGACTCCCGTAAAGTGAACCGAGCAAGGCAAGATCGTAGCCTTCCATGATGAGGGCACTTGACAAGACGACAGACCAGCCTACAGCCTTAGGATAGAGCTTGATGGCCTGGAAAAGTGACATCTGTTTTTCATCTGAAGCAGCGTGTTGGGCGTCGTGGTTTGCACCGACGCGATTGGCGGCTGACACTTGGTCGACATGATTTTCCTTTTCACTCGCCATCCTGAGAAAATACAATAATAATAAGGTATGTATGTAATCTAAGGTATGAATGTAAGAAGTTGGGCGAAAAGTAGAAAGACAGGATGGCAAAACATGCTTGTACGAGCTCACATGGCTGATTTTATAATAATTCTTACGGCCCAGCAGGGGAGACCGTATCGTCAAATCGAATGGTCCGCTAGCCCAGACCTTTCACCAGAATTCGCTAACCCACAGATCCACTTGTTTCTTCACCCTCATGTGCGCCCTCCACAGTGTCAGGGGCTTGGACGCGCCAGTACGTAAACGAGGTCGCACGCCGCTGTGGTGGTATTCGGAACGACTGCCCACCACTGCAGTTACTGGGAAACAGCGCGGAGAAGACAAGGAAGAGCGAGGAAAAGCTTTCATGGGGGTGATCAAGGGTCGGAACCAAGTCGGAGCCAAGGGGGAAGGGCTCGGGAGCAACTCGGAGCGTTGACGGGTGTGGAGAAAGACGTACAATCTCCACTCGTCGGTTGATCGCACCGACATGAAAACCATTTCCCGGCTCTCTACAAGTGGAGTCGCAACGAGGACGATGATTGTCGTTGTGGCAAGGCCGATCTGATGCGACATACTTAGGAGGCGTTGGCACCTCCCATTGCCGAGGGTTATCAGTCCTCAATTTTGTCCTTCATTTCTTGTCATCATGTCGCCACATGCGGAGCCTCTCCGTCACCAGCGTGTCTGGTGGAAGGAAGCAGTTTTCTATCAAGTCTATCCCGCATCTTTCAAAGACAGTAATGGAGATGGCTGGGGTGACATCCCTGGCCTGCTCGAGCGAATTCCGTACATTGCATCGCTAGGCGTTGATGTTGTATGGCTGTCTCCTATGTTTGAATCTCCCCAGATCGATATGGGATACGATATTTCAAATTATGAAGCGGTCGATCCATCGTACGGCACGGTGGAAGATGTTGAAAAACTTATAAAAGCGTGCCACGACCACGACTTGAAGTTAATCCTTGATTTGGTTGTAAATCATACTTCAGACCAGCATGCCTGGTTCAAGGAGAGCAGAAGTTCAAAGGACAACCCGAAACGAGACTGGTACTTCTGGAAGCCGCCTAGATATGATGAAAATGGCAACCGTCTCCCACCTACGAACTACCGTAGCTATTTCGCTGGCGGCACTTGTATGTGAAGTCGTTAATGCAACTGGTTTTCCGCAACTGACCAAATTCGATAGGGACATGGGATGAGCATACTCAGGAGTATTATCTTCACCTATACGATAAGTCACAGCCGGATCTGAATTGGGAGAATGAGGAATGCCGCAAGGCCATCTACGACTCAGCAATGCGTTTCTGGCTCGACAAAGGGATCGATGGTTTCCGTGTTGATACAGTCAACAAGTACTCGAAGCACATCGACTTCCCTCAGGCTCCAATCACCGATCCCAGCACATTCATTCAGCCAGCCGCACAATTCTGGTGCAACGGGCCCAGAATACACGAGTTCATCAAAGAGATGAACAGCGAAGTCCTCTCCAAATACAGGACGTATGATGGACAAGAATTAGTCACGGTTGGCGAACTTTCTTTGACTCCAGATCCCGAGGGCGTCCTACCATATGTGAGCGCCGAAGCCAAAGAACTAAGTATGGTGTTTCAATTCGATATTACGCATGTTGGACAAGGAAGCGGATTCCTTGACAAATACGACTTTGCGGAATGGAAGTTGCCGGAGATGAAGCGAATCGTTGAGAAGTGGCAAACTTTCATTGACGGCACCGATGGCTGGACTACGGTATTCAATGAGAACCACGATAATGGAAGAAGTATCTGTAGATTTGCGGATGAATCCCCGCAATGGAGGGAAAAGAGTGCAAAGATGTTGGCCATGTGGTTGACAACTGTTACCGGCACACTATTTCTATACCAGGGTCAAGAAATCGGTATGATCAATGCACCAAAGGAATGGAGCATCGACGAGTACAAGGATGTAGAATCCAAGAATTTCTGGGCAGAGGCCGTGAAGATGACGGAAGATGGCACCGATCCCACGCGTGAGGAACGCATCAAGTACGGTCTGCAACTGATGGCAAGAGATCACGCAAGGCTGCCTTTCCAGTGGGATTCCAGCAAAAATTCTGGATTTTCGGATGGTGAACCGTGGATGCGTACGCACGACCTTTACAAGGACATTAATGCCGAGGCTCAGGAGAAAGAGGCAGACAGCGTGCTCTCGTTTTACAAGAGGTTACTGCGGTTGCGCAAAGAGCACAAGGACGTCTTTGTGTATGGGAATTTTGAACTGCTCGACGCTGACAACGAGAACACCTTTGTTTTCAGAAAACAATACCAACACAAGACCGCTCTGGTAGCTCTGAACTTCACATCAACGGCGCAAAATGCACCATCACACGAGGACATGAACCTCCTGATGAGTTCATACTCGAAGACATCACCCGAAACTTTGCAACCTTACGAGGGTAAAATTTACATAAATTACTGAGGGTATAATACAATCACCTCAATCTAAATAGAATTGGCATGCTGTTATACAAATCATCGAATTCCTTTCCCACCCAGCCGCCTGTCTTCCCCTCTCTGCCCACAACACCTAGCCCGCCAGCGAGCCATAAGCCAGCAAGTAGCGCCGACAAGGCATTAATGCTGTACCACCGCCGCTTCTTCACTAATTGCCTTGGAGCATTCGTATAAGTGACCTGGTCTGGTGTGAGGCCAAGCCATCGTGCCCAGCCCCAAGTGAAATGCCATGCGCTCACGCTAATCAGCGCTGTGAATCCGGCGAAAGAGACAATGGGATGCAACGCAAAGCCGTGACTGACATAGGAAAGGCTGATCATGGAGTTGTCGCCATGCATATAAAGAGGAAGAAACCTTGTCGTCCACCAGTGGAATCCGGCTAAGGGAACGAGGGCGTAGCCCAAAATGCTTATCCCGCTAAATGAAGGCCACGGTATTAATTTCCTGTCTTGATGTGTCTCAGCGCCATATCGTTGCAATGCCTGGTGTCTCCGATAAAAGCGTAGAGCAACACCCGATGCTACGTGTGCTACGAGAGGGATGCCCACAAGAAGAGGCTCCGTCAGAAATGATTGATAGTAGGGGCGCGTTAGGAGAAGGTAGCGGTTGCTCTCAGATACGGATTTGGTGAAGAGCGGTATTATGGACGTGTTCGCAATGTGGAAGGCGGAAAAGACCGTGAACGCATAAGAGGAATATTTCTGAACTCGATTTACTGCAAATAAAAATACCAATTAGTACGTTTGCGACAGTAAGGGCGGTAGTAAAGAAGCCATCGCTCACAATAGTATGCTGGACCATGATTTCCCAGACCCAACGTCGAGGTTCTCGATGCCTGTGGGGGGAAATATTCATTTTTGAACTCGGCTGGAGTCTCTTCTACTGGGGAAGGCTCGACCTCCGTCAAGGATATTAGTTCTTCTCCCCTATCAGGTGTCTCTGGAGGCGTGTTGGGCATATTGGCGATTGCTCAAGGTTGCTGGTCGCAACAATGCTGACTTTTTGGCCGTCGCAGAATTGCGATGACGTTGATTTGCTGACAATGCCAAGGCCTTCCGGGTTGCTATAAAGATACTTAGCGCGCTTGTTCCGAGCAACGAGGGCGGATTTCCGAAGCTTTTCTTAAGCTTGCAGACTTGCATCAAAACAACAACCACTTCGACCCCATCTACTCCACCAAGTTCCGCCCTTTTAGTTATCGACGACTGTCCCCTTAACTCTGGAAACTTCTTTTCATTCAACTTCTGTGCCCCCATTCGCGACTGGTGCTTCACCGAGGTTATTCCAATTATGCCTCCACCAGTACCCGTAAATGCCAACCACTGTTATGAATCATCTCTCTTCTTCCATAGCTGACATGGCCTTTTAATCCATTTAGAGAAAAAACGTCGCCCCCTCAAACGCTGTGCGCCAATTCTGGTGTGAGATCTGCAAGAAGGGCTATCCTCGACAGCCTGATTACGAGAACCACCTGCGCTCCTATGATCACAACCACCGCCAACGACTTGCCGATATGAAAAAGTTGACGGCACTCAACGACAGCGATTCTAAGAAGCGTGGTCCGGAGGATCTGCGGTCTGTACCACTTGACGGTCCTGGAAAGCAACCTGGTCTCGGACCGCGATTCACAAAGGTTGCCAGTGATGCTGGCTCGTCTCGCTTTAAGAAGGTTGGGACGAGTGCTAAAACTGGCGTCGCGGAGGAAACGGCAACCGATGTTCACGATCAAGGGACTGGCCAAGCCAAGCGTCCAGAGGAATCTCTCAGCGTGCGGGAGAGTGTGGAGAAACAACCTGATGAAAATGTGAACCAAGAAAGTGATGGCGAAGTCATACCCTGGATTCCTTATGACTTTCGACAACACACCGGTTGTGACCGAGAAGACTGTATAGCTCGTCTGGCCGTAGCTAGTGGCAACTTGGACAGTGACGAGGAGTGGTTTGTATAGTTTGCTGCAAGAGGGATTGCCCATCCCTTCTGGCAAATCGAGCCTTAAACCATGTGGCATAATTGATCGGCGTTGGAAATCAAAGAAATATATATACCCCAGGAGCGTTTCAGCAGACCTATTAGTTCAAATAAAATATGTTCGGAGGGGACTCAGTACTTTATATCAACGTCAACGCGACGACCTCATTACCGATATCATTATAGACACCATAACTTCCAAGAGGGTGTGGCTATCGTCGACCTAAGTCTACATCAAGTACTTTCCTCATGTTATCCACCCGTCCGTCTGTTGTGTCCTTGAAGTCAAAGAATGGCGCTATGCCAACATCAACCACTCCCTCGAACAATCCCTCAACTAGGCCCTTGAGTTCCTGTCCGGTCTGCCTAAAATCCGGGAATGCATTGACCTCTAAAAGATAAGTTTGTAGAGATGCGTCGGATTCAATGCCGATCATGAAGTCGAGGCCGAATATTTCAAAGCTGTTGGGGAGAGGTTGGAAATGTATGCTCATCGAGCGAGCAGCAGCCTCAAAAATTTCTCCTGTGAGTTTGCAGACCTGCTCGAAAACCTTGTCCTTCCATGGAGTCGTCGATTCGACCTTTACATCATTTGGTAAATGATCTGACAATGACCAGAAAGCGGCGACAGACCCGTCGCGTTCGGAGCTATCTTGCAAGCAGGTATTTGTCAAGTGCGCTCGCAAGCTTTCATCGTCATTGGGGGATTCCCAAGGTGCCGTGTAGGGTCGAGCTGCGAAGAGCGCGAGCATCGGTTTATAAACGTAGACTTTCAGTGCACCCACAGCAACCACATACGTTCGTATATGAAACTTTCGAACACTTCCATCTTCCGGTTGGTTCGTAGGAGATAGCAGCAGTGGAGGATGGATGTACGGCTGAGCGATGAAATGTCGAAGTTGCGAAGTAATAATCCCGTTTCCAGTCGCCTCTCCCTCATCCCTTCCGTCCTGGTCACTCCTCGCATCTGCATCGTCCTCCTCCTCGTCATCCGACTCTGGATCCCACTCCTCAAATATTTCAGTAAGCTCTTCCTCGGACGAAAACAACCTGATCCCTTGCCCTCTCTCGCTCATCCCAGGCTTCAAAATCCACCACTCTCGCTCAGATGATTCCTTCCCCTCGCCCCTCTCCCAACTCTCCCTCAATTCGAAGGCTTCTACCAAGGCATCGTCAAGAAACGCTGCATAATCGACTTCAAACTCTACACTCGGCTTGACGCCCTTGGCTAAAGCCGAATTGGGATGCTTCGTGATCCAGTTAGCCACCGTGGTTGATAGGTAGTGCTTGCGAATAAGAGCTTTCCGGATCACGTATGCGTTGGCTAGTGAAGTTGTTGGATGTTCTAGAAGATGCGAGAAGTCTAGAGATTCATATTGGAGGAATTGCAGGGCTCTTGACGTTGAAGCTGGAAGCGATTCAAGTGACGATATTAATTCAAAGGACTCTGACGTCTGGCGGTTCTCCAGGGCCTTCAATATGAGGGGTTGTACATATGGATCCTCGTAGTTTATCAAGGCGTATATTTTGCTATCATTGCCTGCGTCTTGGGAGGCCATGGTGTTTATTCGGGGACTGAGTAGAGGGGTGGAAATCGGCGTTCTTAGATGTCCACGATATCTCTCCTTGGTTCAGGGTTTGTGTACTTCACTTGAGCGTTCAAGGAAATGCTAGTACCAGTCATTAGACTTCGAGAATCATCAATTCGTAAAGAAATCGTAAAGCTACAATGAAAAGGTCTTTTGGATTGGAAGTACAAGTAAAAGTGAACTTCGCTTATGCCTTTCCGAGTTTTCACTAGCCAATCACAGCATTGGAGTGCATAACGCCTAGCTTACATGCTACCCAAAACGCAAGTAGGGGGATATAATACTCGTAAGAAGAAAAGGTTGTCAAACAATATCCAAATCATCGTCGTCATCGTCCATAGCAGCCAGAAGTCCAACATCCATTGTGCCCAAACTGTCTCGGCCAGGCTCCCGGATGCCTTTCTCAGGAAGAAGAAGACGAGCACGTTTTTTCGCGGGACTGGATTCTCGGGTGCTTCGAAGGGACTGATCGGATTCCTTTTCAGGGGGCAATAATATCCCTCGCTTGAAAGCGCCTCCCCATCCAACCGGTCCATTGGAAGCAGTAGACTTTGTAGATACGATGCGCTTGCGCTTAACAGGCGCTAAAGAGACATCGTCCGCCTTGCGGTTCAGCAGACCGAAAGGATCGCCCGAAGAAGCTGCTGTGTCTTTCGCGGCAGTCGAAGGTTCGTTCCAGTGGATATCCCCTCGTGCCGGCAAGTTAGGTGTGTCGGCGCCTTTGATCTTCATGTAATCACTACCTGCTCCTCTGCCAATCTGACCAAGTCTCTTCGCAAGTTCACGCTCCTTTTCCTTCTCAGCGAGTTGCCTCCGATGTTTCTCTGCACGGCTGGCCCCGCGCTCAAATCCTGTATCTTCATCATCCAGCAGTCTTGCTGCTGCACCGGTGCTGGGGGCAATGTATACTGTTTCGTGGATAGTCCGATCATGATATCTTCCTTCCCTCTTCAACTCGTCACTCTTTAGACCACCACCCCTTCCACCTCCTCCGAACATCCCAAATTTCCCGCCACCTCCCCCGCCTGGTCCTTTGCCGAACCCCGTCATTGTGTTGACCTCCATACGTCCTCGTTTGCTCTTTTCAACGTGCAGCTCGATGTGGTATTCGCAATATTCTGTCTTCCTTCCATCGATCCATTGTCCACACATGTTACCATCTTTCCGTTGTGCATGACAATAGTCCAGATCACGAGCTGTGCCAATCTCGATGATAGTGTCGTCAGAGCTAGCAAGCTTGAGTGAAAATTTGCCAGTATCACGCTGACGAGGAGGCATGATGTCCGGGTTCAGCACCGCGACCAGCGTGCCGGTGGGTAGCTTCCAGAATTGAGAGAAGCCTGTGTCGAACAGGAATAGATCGAGTTCCCACTTTAGATCCGTGAGCCGAATCACCATGAATTTGCCGCTCTGATTGACGTTGTTGTCTTGATTGCCGACTGACTGCTGGTCTCGGCCATTTTTTGGCGTTAGAGGAGAGGACTTTGAGGCAATGACTCCAATCACAACGTAATCGGTTTCCATATCTGGTGGTTCGTATTCTGGTGCTTTGACAGTTTTGAGTAACTGTGGAATGGTGAAGATCGCTTTATCATCTAAAGCGCGCGCTAAGGTATTGTGTGGCATCGTTCGGTTCTTGAGGTGGAGTCCAGAAAAGGATTCAAAGCTACTGGCTTCAGTAGAATTATCGCGCTCCGAGATTTCAGCATATTTGGATGCTGTTTTGGATGTTTGGAGTGGCCGTACTGTCGCAGGTTGGGGGGTTGAAGCCCGTGACGGAGTACGAGAGTCTAGCTGACTTCCTGGCCGCGAGGACAGCGTAGAAGAGGATCGCGGTGTTCCCGATGTATTCCTAAAATCGGTAAAAGTTTTTCGCTGGGTATGCTCTTCCTTTCTTGCAGAGGGGGGAGGATCTTGGGCGCTTCTTGTAGTTGACAGCGAAGAGCTTGTTCGAGAAGATGATGCATCGCGTTGTAGATCTTTCAAGCCAAAGCCGGTACTCCTACTTTTCTCAATTCTCGATTGCTTTTCCTCTTTCTCTTTCACATTGTTTCTGCTCTCCGCAAGTCGCTCGCTGAAGGACTTGATCCGTGGTGTTTCCACGGATCTTGATGCGCCGGTCCTGGAAAGAGAATGGGTGGTGCTAGCTCCTCTGTCTCTTACAGATTGACTAGGCGCCCGCTTCAAACTGACATCTTGTGCGCGGAGGCCTTTATCAATACCTAACAAAACTCTTGCTGGGCTCTTCTGCTCCGCGGGCTCTCTGGCCTTCCGTATGGGTGAGACAGGAACCTGAACTTCGGAATTTTGGCGAGGAAGCTCGACCTTGCGTGCTGCCGTCGTCGAACCTGGCCGCGAAGCACTCCGGGCTTGATCAGATTCACCATCTACCGCCTGCCGCGCCTTTTGGAGCTTCTTGAGCTTCAATCGAGTCTCGATGGCCCGAAGTTGCAACTCTAATTCTTCTTCATCTTCGTCTTCGTCTTCATTTGAATTATCCGTTGACTTTATTGGTCGGCGCTTGGCAGGGGAAGGCGAAACCGAGTCGCGGCCCCGTCGTTGCTCATATTTTCGTCGTCCAGAGGGTGAACTGAGAAGGGCTTCATGCGGAGACTTGGGAGGCCAACTTTGCGGTTGTTTCTTCGCTGTTATTATGTTAGAATCAAAGACCACAGCGAGAGGATAACTATAGGTTAAACTAATGCAATGAGGCAAGCTGAGCGTTTGCAAGGTTTAAGTCGTACCTCCGGATTTGGGGCTTTCCCTCACAATCATTGCTGCGGCGAGGGTGACAATGTTGCAGTTCGACCTCGATATCCCGCAGCCGCTTTGGCGCCCATATCCCGCTCTGGATCGAGAAATACCAATCAGCCGCTTCGTGAAATAATATTATGTGGCGGTTCGAGCTGTTTACGCGTGAGGGTGTGTGGTAGTTGATTCCGGGGGGCTCAAGTGGTTGTCGTAGTCGCAAAGCCGTACTCGTAGAATTAAGGTTGCAGTTCACCAATCTGAAACGAGCAAGGATGACGCGCTTTCGGACCCCCGACGCGTTCCAATTTACGGGTAATTCTCGCGCAACATTGCGCTCTTCGATCCATCATTGTTCACTTTTGGCCAAAGATTTGCTACAATAACGGAAAAATAATCAATCAATAAGTCCTATCAATTCTCAAATCGTCTTGCAGTCGATCTACAGTATTCAGAAACCATAATGGCCAGGACAACTCGCTCAAAGCGAGCAGTCAAGGACTCATCCCCCGAGCCTGCACCTGCGAAGAACATCAGAAAGCTCTCTGCCAGCGTCGACAATCCCCATAAATTGTTCGTCCTACCCAGGCACGCGACAAAAGACTCCCGTATCATTACCCTAGAAAATCCAGCGACCGCGGAACCGTCACGATACTTCTTCTGCCCAGAGAAAGGCTTCTACGAATTCACATGCATCGCTGCACCGAAGAAGGCACCACGGAGTTGGCTGATAATATCTGAGAAGAGCACAGAAACCGAATCGCAAGAGCATGGAACAGCAATAGATGAGGCAGAACTAGGGAGTGGATATGTCACAAAGGAGGCCAATTTGTTCCTGGCAACGCCCATCGACGCACTCTTCTTGATCCTCCCCGCGCTCGCGCCCAAGTCGAGGAAAGATGAGAAAGCACTATTCTTGTCCCTTGACGACCACCTTGATGCGTTATCTGCAACATCACGGCACCTCAAAGCTCTACTGTCACAATTCCCGTGTCTGCGAACCATGCTGGAGAAACGCTTCTCGGCATGCTGCGACACTGTAGATGCAGGCGATGAACTCATGTATCGCCTGTCCAACCAAAAGCTTTATAACCTCCTCGTCGAGAAAGCTGAGCGAATGAGCAAGAACGGATTCCCAGCCTCAATGGAAGAGCGCTTCATGAAGCCGGCATTGGACGTTCCAATTATGAACATCAAGCGCGAAGAAAGCACACTCAGTAGCACAGCGTCAGTCTCCGAACAAACTTCAACATCCGACTCCCAGACCTCGTCAGCCTCAGATACAAGCACACCAACATCTCAATCCACAATCGCAACATCCATCAGCACCGCCACCACTTCGGACGATGCAACTCACACGCAGCCCTTAACAACTCCCGCCGAAATCCCCTCCCTTCTACGCCTCCGCTCCTCAATAACTTACCTCACCGCCGCCTACATCCCACCCCTCCTCCAGAATTCCATAACCCAACTCCTACAGACCAGCACATCGCCCTCCTTTGCAGACCTCGACGCCCACCTCGCCAACATTGCGAAGCTGCGGTCCGAGGCAGCGGCTCTACGCTCGATGTCGGATAACATCAGTAGGAAAAGGGGACTTGATGACGATGAGGAAAAGGTGGCGGAGAGGGAGGAGAAGAAGAGGAAGAAAGAAGAGGAGGAGAAGAGGAAAAAGACAGAGAGTAGGGGGATCAAGCAGCTGAAGAAGGTGGATACAAGTGGGATGATGAAACTGAGTAGTTTCTTTACGAAGGCGCCGAAGAAGTGAAGTGAGGGACCTTTCACTTAAGGACTCGTTGATATGCTATGACGTAAACAGTGTTGTAATGGCTGGAAAAGAATGAGCATCTTGTATTGCCAGATGCGAAGAGAAACCGAACGCATTTGTATTCAGAGGTGGTTCACGGAGATATGGTCACTAGAAGAGCATGTTATCGGATATACCTAATTGCATTTCTTTATCGAAGATGATATGAACCGCCAGCGCGTCCATGCCAGAGATACTTCTTTGGCACTTAGTTGAAAAATAAAAGCAATAGCAGTTTGAGGAAAGTACCACAGTACAGTGCAATCCCCAGACTTTGTTGTGAAAGTAAGAATCGGCCAACCCGCTCGAGCAGAGCCGCAGTAGCAGATCCAGACAACTACCATTATTAGTGTACGCGCCCCGGTACCAAGAGTTGCAAACGGTCCAGCTCAATACTAAACACCCTAGGAACAAATAAGCTAATCATGTCAAGGCGGAATCGACATGAGTCCGCTTTGACTGGTCTTGAAATGACGCTCGACTGTTGACTTGCGATACTATGGGTCATCGAGCCGTAAGTCAGGAAAAGAAATTCTAATGAGTAAGGTGGGTATCCGCCGAGTCCAGCTATTGCGAGGTGCAACACCCAAACTCCATTATTGTTCCACTGCCCCAGTATTACAAGTACGGTATTCGACCATCGAGAATATGATGTATCGATCATGCAATCATCAGGTGTGGTGCTCATGACATTTTATAAGGTCCGGTCCCCAATTGCCCAGCGCGCCAGTAAAGCAGAGAATTTGGTCAGGATGAAAAACAGACTGGATTCGGCTGCGGAGAATGCAACCTTTGAACAGTTGGCGCCATTAGGCTGAAGACTGTTCACTCCTCGTGCGCTTCTCGGGTCCGCCAGACAGTGGATCGCCGGCACGCTTCTTGCCAGCACGCGAAGAGTTGGAGCTTCTATCGCTGGTAGAAGATTTGACCCGACTCCAAGAATCGAAAGAAATTTCTTGTAGTACGTTAGCGATATCCAAATCTCTAGGAATATTGACTTTACCTCTTTTGGGTCTGGCAATTGGTGGAGGCGTAATCTCCTGCTGCTTCACGGGAGATTCGTGTCGGACTCTACGCTTTGATGGGGTAGCGATTGGAACTTCAATGTCGGTTACTGCCTCTTCGTCTACGTCGTCGGGGCCCATCTGGCGCTGTCGCTGCTGCTTAATCTCTTCTTGGAATAACAAGCGTGGCTTGATAGCTGATCGAGTAAGAGGGCGTCGAGCCTCGTGGCCTGCTGGATTACGAAGATCATCTCCAGAAAACTCCGGTTCATCTGAGGTGTGCCCTGCGGGAACATCGTCGAACTTGCGATAGACCCTCTTTCCGCGGCTATATTCTCGTAAGCTTTTCATTGGAGAGATGTGAATGTTTGATTTACTTACAATAGGTAGATCATCCCCTCGTCACGGTTGACGGCTTCCTGCATTCTGTCCGTTGCGGTGCCGGCCTTTCGGGCCTTTGGTGCGCTATGTGCCTTACTCCTGGGTTGCCTCCTGCGGCTAGGAGTCACAAATGGGTTGTCTTCATCTTCATCGGCTGTAGGAATGCGCTCCTTTGAATCTGTGTAGATTTCGATCTTCTGCTCCTCGGTATGATCTTCAAAGCTATCCAGAGTGAGGAAGTCCCTCTTAGACTTGCGGTTCTTGTGCGGGGTGGGCATGGCTTCTTCGATATTGGCTGGTCGAGAGGGAAACAAAACTCGCGCGGTCGGCTGAAGTGATTCCTCGGATTGCAAAGGACGCTTCCTTGGGGTCTTGGCTGGAGTTGGGAGCATTGCGCGCGAATCGATCGCCGAAAGAAACCTTCTACCAGGGGTGGGAGCTACCAGGTCGCATTCAGGTTCATCGATGTTGTCGTGGAAGTGGGCACGACGCGTTGTGCGAGGTGAGTGGAGTTGACGCGGAGAGTTGGGTGAGGATGGAGGTGATAGACCCTGGAAGATTGTGTTGGGTCTGGCGTTGTTCTTCCTCGTAGTCGTTGGCGTCACTGCGCGTGTAGCTCGAGATGGTCGTGAGCGAGTAGGTGAAGGTGGTTGTTGAGTCTGGTCACGTTGGGCGGCGACTCTGCTGGACCGGCGAGGTGAGAATGGCTCGTAAGTGTCGTGTTTGGCGCCATGAAGGGGTGCCGGAGGAGTGTGAAGGCGACGGGATGGCGAGGGAGTCCGCTCCATGTTGGGCAATGCTTTCTTTCTCTTCAACAAGATACCTGTATCCAAGTGGGAAGAGAAGGCAGAGAGAAGGTACCGTGTTGAATATGGGGAGTTGCGGAACCAAAACAAAGTGGGAACAGGCGCTAGATGGAACGGATATGTGGGTTTGTTTTAATTGTTCCTTTTGCACAATTGCGACACAAATGAATAGTACGGAGTGGTGGTAGAGTCTGGAGCTGTGTTGCGGTGGAGCGATAGAAAAGAGGGTGGAGTGGGTCGAGAGGGTGAGGGTGATGGGTGTGATAGGTGATGTCTGTTGAAGCTTGAGGAGGAGGAGGAGGTTGGTAAGTTGGTAGTCACTGGCACTCACGGGTAGACAGAGACACACAGACACACGCAGGCTGGGCTGGCATGACTGGCTGGCAATTTCCCAGCCATCCCAAATCGCCTTGGCAATCTGTGTGTACAACAACAAAAGTGGAGGCACGGGCCAACACAACCCCTGCCTCACCACCTTACCTAACACCCCGCTAGATACCTTTACTCTGCATTGTTACTCCATATACACATAACAAACATTTCGTCGAATAATGAAAGAGACGGCGCCAAAAATACAATTAACCTAATCCTTCGCGTCAATTGATAACTACGAATAAACGAACGCACGCACGAACGAACGAAGGAATGAATGAATGACAGCACACAATGGAACCTCCCAACATGGACGACCTCAACCTTTCCGATTCCGACTCCGACCACATATTCGACACTCCCGCGGCCAGAAAGAATAAATCGGGTTCTAGAGGCGACGTCGGGGGAGCCGCACAGTCGCGAGGCAAAGAATCGCATTACACAAGCGAGGAAGCACGAGAAGCAGCATTGCGGAGAGAGCTCGAGACTGTGCGAAACGTGAACAGGGTCATAGACGAAGTAGTTGGAAGTTTACAAAAGGCGAAAGACAACATGGATGTGCGTGGATATTCTTGTTCTGCAAGATAATCAAAGGTCAACGCCCATTGCACAATGCTAACAATTCGCAGACAGTGTCCCGGACAGTCAACAATGCATCAACACTTCTCCAAACGTGGACTCGGATTCTGGCCCAGACCGAGCATAACCAACGCCTCATTTTGAACCCGCAATGGCAGGGCGCAACCCAAGATCTCGTCGACATCGAAAATGAGGAAATACAACGACAACAGGCTGCAGAACGCCGAGCAGCAGAGGGGCAGGCACGACGGGATGCGGCAGCCAGGCGCGCAGAGGATGAACGGAAGAAAGCCGAGTCTGCTGCGAGAGGAGGGACCCGTGGCCGGGGCCGGGGCATTGTGCGGACACGAGGAACAGCGTCTTCTTCAACTTCTTCAAACTACGTCGGAGTTGGCGGCCAGTCGGGTCGTGGACTTGCGCGCAGCAGTTCTACGAGTAATCGTGCAAGCAGTGGCATCGGACGAGGTCTGCGTGGGCGTGGAAGAGGCTTGAGTTGAGTTGATATACCCAGTGCATGAAGCGCTTTCCCTATACATACTTTCAGCTTAAATGGCATATCTATATAGTATTCCCGGGGCTTGCAATCTACAAAGTTTATCCCTGGATGATTTGAGTAATAATGTCACTTGCGAATAGGCATATATTTCAAATGTCGCGTCTGACGCTGTGCGAAACTTATTTAGACGATATATCCCTTCGAAGAGGGGAACGATAGTGATCAACCTTCACTTAGGTACACAGTTCTACCAGTAAAAAGAAACAGTTGAGGTTCAAGTCAATCCTCTGCCCTGCATCCGCCGCCGGTTCCCCCTCATCCTCCACCACCTTGGCCTCCTGAGCTGCGCTTGACCTTCTCGTCCTGGTTAAGTTTCCGCCATCCGTCGCCCCGCCCCCGCTACATCATCGCACGACCCTACTACTTGTACCTACCACCGTGCCGCCTAACCTACTTTTGTTATGCTCCAGCTATATTAAATCAAAAAGTCTTTCTCTTGCGCTACCTGTCGCTTGCTTCCTTCACATTCGCTTCTCAGAAGGCAGCTCTGTCACCTTCTCTTTTCTCTAGAAACAAGACGTACACTGCAGCGCATATTCACCATCGTCTGCCGCCATCATGGAGGTCCCACAAGCAACATCTCTGCGCGACATTTATCCAGAAGATGCACTGCCTGTTCAGCAGAAGCGATGGGAGAACCTCCTTTCCCAGTTTAAAGACACCTACGGTAGGCAGGCAGACTTCGTTTCTAGGAGTCCTGGTAGAGTCAACATCATTGGCGAGGTAAGATCAAGTCATACGTGCTGTTCTGCACACTGGTCAACCAATTGAAGATCTACGGATACCTTACTCTGGACATTGGTATAATTGCAAGACACACAATTTGCACAAGCAGTGGGCCCCCTTCATGCGTTTTTCGACGTACTCTTACCGTTGAGATACCCCTACCAGCCTACTATACATACTCCAGACGATCACCTGTCTAATCGAATCCACATACTCTTACAAATATTAAAGCTAACCATGTTCCAGCACATCGATTACTCCCTCTACGAAGTACTCCCCATGGCCATAACTGCTGACTTCATCATGGCCGTATCCGTGAGACCGAGCAATGAAAAGCCTCGAATACGTATCGCGAACGTCCAGTCCGCAAAATTTCCTGCCCGAGAGTTTGATATCCCCGCAGAAGGCGATATACCAATCGATGCGACCGAGCATGAATGGACCAACTATTTCAAGTCGGGTCTGCGTGGCGTCTCTCAACTTCTAGAGAAGAAGCGTGGCAATGGACATTTCGTTTCCGTTGGCATGGATATTCTATGCGACGGTACTGTCCCCAGCGGAGGAGGTCTTTCGAGTTCTGCATCTGTTGTTTGCACAAGTGCTCTCGCAGTCCTAGCGGCCAATGGCGAAGATAGAGTGGACAAGAAGGAACTCTGCGAGCTTGCTATTGTATCAGAACGATCTGTGGGGGTTAATTCCGGAGGGTATGTCGTTCTTCTCTATCTATACGACTATTTCTCACAATATCTCTAGCATGGACCAAGCCGCTTCAGTCTTCTCCCTACGCGGCTCCGCCCTTTATGTCACTTTCAAGCCCAAGCTTGACTACACAACCATCGAATTCCCCACCACCGACCCCGAACTTACCTTCGTTACCGCACAAAGCTTTGTTGCGGCAGACAAACATGTCACTGGACCTATTTGTTATAATTTACGCGTGGTCGAGTGCACACTGGCAGCCGTCTTTTTGGCAAAGGCATTTGGCTTGAAGCGTGAGCTTCCCGAAGACTCCTCTCCACTAGGTGTTAGCCTTCGTGGCTTCCACGACACTTACTACGAAGAGAAACATGGCGTTGCAGACAATACAAAGACTTCTGTGTCAGACTTCGAAGCGCAACTACGCGAATTGGTCAGACTCACCGAGGACTACCTACCACAAGAGGAGGGGTATACCAGGGGCGAGATTTCCTCTTTATTGGATATTTCGGAGGACGAGCTAAACTCCCGCTTCACCTCAAAGTTCCCCGTCCGTGCAGAACGTTTCTTGCTTCGCCAACGAGCGCTTCACGTTTTCAATGAAGCACTTCGCGTCCTCAAATTCCGCCAACTCCTTTCATCGCCTCCAGAGGATGGCAAGGAGCTCATCAAGTCTCTAGGTGACTTGATGAATGAAACGCAGACCTCTTGCCGCGACGTTTACGATTGCAGCTGTCCCGAGCTCGACGAACTGTGTGATCTTGCACGCAGTGCAGGTGCAGCCGGTAGCAGATTGACTGGCGCAGGATGGGGAGGCTGCAGTGTACATCTCGTGCCAAAGGACAAAGTGGATGCAGTGAAGAAGGTTTGGGAAGAGAAATACTACAGGCGGAAATTCCCCGACATCACTGAGCAAAAGCTACAGGATGCTGTTGTTGTCAGCAAGCCTGGAAGCGGAAGTACACTTTTCAAGGTACTAGGTGACAGTGTACTATGAACATTCCGGAACTGACCGATATGAAATAACTTACAAAAGTGTCGACTCATACCCATAGCTTACTTTCAGAACCATCTTCCAATATTATTTCCCTACACGTGTGCCGTGGTGTTCATTGTTAATTCTTATTTTAAAAGTTGATAAAGCAACGAAGTCTGAGTATCCATACAATGTCTTATTCACAATGATTCCACATTCACAAGCCCCCCGAAACCAGCAAACATGGCAGCTTTACAATGAATCCACAATCCCTATAAGTTTTACGAACTTCCCACAAATTCAGGTCACAGTTCAAAAAAAAAAAGCAAACAAACCATCCCATCTTATAATTAACCTAAAATCTCGTTCTTGTCAACACCTACTCACCCACCACCAGTCATAATGTGCCACACCAAGGCCATCAGCAACAAAATCACAACCTCCCAATCCCCACCTACACCCGTCCAGAACGAAATTCAAAACCTCATTCGGGACATCCGGACAGCCCTAGAGGTTTTCAATACAAGCAAAGGCCCTACAGCCGTGACGGCTCAGCAAGCCATCGACTACCTCCTACACCTCCACAGTTCTGCTACCTGCCCCGAAACACCTTCCTTTCAAGCCACCACGCCAACATCCTACGGCACGGCATTTGAAGAAGATGATGAATCTGTGATGCCAATGTTCAGTCAGGGAACCATCGAGCGCCAACTCGGTCACTACCTTCCTCCTACACCTCTTCCTCCGCCATATGTCCCATTCCAGAAAAGCCAGCCGTGTCGAAAGAGGAAACGCACCGAGCGGCATGGAAATAGGGGTGCAACTCGGATGTTCAAGAGGGAGCAACAGCTTTGTCTGCCGAATCTATCGCCAGCAGTCTGCAGGAACGTTGGGTATCAAGACCACTGGCTGACAACAAAGGTTGGTGAGGTTGAACCTGATGATATGCTTTGTGAGGAGGAGGAGGATGATGATGAATGTGGGTTCGATGGGTGTAAGGGATTTTGTCAAATTGTGTGGGGATAAACATAGCGATTTGCTCTGTCTGGAGTCTTTGTTTAGAGATGTACATATATTAGGAGAATCTTGGTACAGAATAAGGGCTTGTTGGGTTTGTTCAGGTATACTTTAAAGATAATTATATCAACATCAACTGCAGAGTTTTAAGCATTTGCAATAGTTTCTTTCTTCGGTTTGAACATTTATGATATTTGAAGTCGCAAAACTAACTTCCATTCCATCATATCTCGTGCTCCCCAATGGTTGGTCGTCCTTTCTTATTTCGTGAGTTAAAATTGCCTGTTGATGGCGGACAATAACCCCACACCCTACAACTCTTGTTAAACATTTCTTTCCCAACAATCATTCCTACCATCAAATCTTCGCTCCCGCTTCAATTGTATCCTGTCAGTGAGTTGCATTCATTTTTGTTGTTGTATACAAGCTATGCTATGCAGGAAGAGGGCTTCTATAATCAGGCTCGCTCTCTTTACAACCAAAGAAAATACTCATTATAATCAAGTCTTTGTTCGCGGTCTGTTCACTCAAGGCGTGATTCATGCCCGCTTCCCCTAGGATCAACTGTCCGACCGACCCGTTCACCTTGCCGGACAAGTTTCTATCAACCAAAATACCCACAGACCCTAAAACACCTCGTCAAACGTTTAAAAGCAGAATCAACGCCGCACAGCACTACTTTCGCGCCACACGGAAGCATAAGCACCAGCAACAGCAAACAGACGACTTTGATGAAGATGATAAGAGGATGGGTTTTGTATCGCCAAGGCCTACGTTTACTACATTTTCAAGAAGAACAAGTCGTTTGAGGAGGCATGTTTCGTTTTGGAGGGGGTTTCGCAGGAGGTAGTTGGGTTGGGTAAATGGGATGAAGAGCATACCTATGAGAAAATTGGGAGAGTTTGAGTCGGTAGAAGAGCCCTGTGAGGAGACAAGCAAGCCGTATGGGATAGTAGATCACCGTTCCTCTGCCGGCCGGAGATGACATTTTCTTGACTATATCCGGGTCTTGAAATCTTAGTATAACTCACTTGATGACTTTGATCGCTGCATAGTGCGTGGGCCCATTTTGGTACTCCGCCATTCGTACCGCCTGTAGCCATATAGAAGCTACATAGTATTGATCTATAGCAAATCTACCCACGGGCCGATGTGGATGTGTAGGAGAGGAAGGAGGCCGACAAAGACTTGGGATCACATCTGAAATGTGAACAATTTGAACGCAGGGGAGCACGTCGTAATCGCGGCGAAGACAAGATACAAGATGGGGAATGATACAGTGACACAGAATATTGCGAAGCGAGCTTGCTACACTCGTTCAATTGACGAAAGCTTAGAGGCAGTATGGTTAATTGTGCTAACTCAACGTGATAAGACCACTAAGGTTCATTGTAGGTATTAGGGGAGGCTAGATTAAGTTAAATGACACTACAAAAACTGCCTGCCCATCAAGCAATCAGGATATCTGTGGATCTAGAAGCGGAATGCCCCGTTAAAACCCCATACCTAAATCAACGCCAACGCCATACAATCATGCTTGTTTTAAACCTTCAACCACAAATTGAGAACACCCTTGGCATATTCGACAATCTCATCGCCACCAAGCTTGCTCTCGCCATAGACACGGTCGACGAAGCTGATGGGAACTTCGGCGACTGTGCAGCCCATGGCCTTTGCACGCACCATCATCTCCATCTGGAATGTATAACCCTTGCTCTCAGTGCTCCTGATGACCTTCTGCAAGACCTCCTTTTTGTACAGTCTGAAACTGCCAGTCAGGTCGCTGACGCCAGGTCTAAGCACCGTGTCCGCGAACAAATTGGCACCTCGACTGACGAACTTTCGCTTCAGATCCCAACCGTATACACCTCCATCGCCAGCGTACCTAGTACCGGTAACGATATCGTAATTCTTGGTCTTTTGAACGCGAACCATCTCGGCGATGAACTTGGGATGATGCGAAAAATCGGCATCCATGATGATGACGAAGTTTCCGGTTGCGAATTGGAGACCATGGACGTATGCCGTTCCAAGACCTAGCTTGCCAGCACGAGCTCGAAGCTGGACGTGAGGAGAGTAAACTTTCTGGAGTTGCGCGGCGACTTCCTGGGTTCCGTCGGGTGAACCATCGTCAACGATGATAAGTTCCCAGTCGAGCTTCCTGAGTAATGGTGGGTTCAGCATAAATTACTAGCGACCCTTGAGAAATGTTTGGGGGGGTTACTGACTGCTCAGTGAAGGTCTTATTAAGGAGCCATGTTATAATGGGCAAGTTGCGGCGTTCATTGTATGTGGGGAGGAGCACAGAGTATTTATCCTTCGTCTGCTTGGGCGCCATGATTGATGAATCCGAAATGAGCAGCTTGGCCTCAATTGACGATATGTTTTGGTTTGAGGTTGCTGGAAAAGGATCGCTGAAAGCACAGGGAGGTGATCGTGTTCAGTTACGGTTGAAGCACTCGGCGCTATACCATTCTGGGCGCCTATGGGGACCCTGTCCGTTTAAGCTCACTACAAGCTTCACATCCACAGGCGACACTTTCAACACAGAACAGACGTTGTCATGGTACAGAAAAGGAATTTGTTGTTAGCTTTCGATGCTTTTGGCACTTTGTTTGCTCCTAAGAAGCCAATACCTGAGCAATATGGCTATTTTGCTGCTCTCCACGGCATAGAAGAAAGTCAATGGAAGACGCATAGGGACATCATGATGTCCTTCGGGAAAGCATTCAAGGACGAGTCTCGGAAGAATCCAAACTATGGCCGTGCTACTGGTCTGGGGGCAGAGAAGTGGTGGGCCAATGTATGTCCTCCCGGATCGTAATTCTGTAGTAATGACTCCATTCGCTCACACAACGAGGAGGTTATCACCAAAACCTTCGATCCATTCCTGAAACCCGGGCAACAAGTCCCACAGGCATTGGTAACTGACCTCCTCACACAATTCTCTACAGATCGGGGTTATAGTCTCTTTCCAGACGTGATTCCATTCTTTCAGATGCTTCGTAATTGTAAATCTCGGCCGCTTGAGAGGTGGAAATGGGATAGGACTGTAGTTGGAATTGTGACCAATTCAGACGATCGGGTGCCCGGCATTCTTCAATCCTTTGGTTTAGAAGTTGGGAATCGGCGTTTCGATATCGCAGAACGTGTTATTGCAAATAGCCAGGAGGACATCGATTTCGTCATCCTAAGCTATGATGTTGGGTACGAAAAACCTGACCGTCCGATATTCGATGCTGCTGTCGAGTCTTTAAAGCAGATGCTAGCCAAAGAGAGCCAAGGTCAATCAATCGAAGATTTCGAGAAATTATACGTAGGTGACGAGTACGAGAAAGATTACGTGGGCGCGAAAAATGCTGGGTGGAATGCTATTCGACTTGACCGAAACCTCCCAGAAAGCGATGCACGCTCAATCAACGACCTCAGCCACTTGGAGCAGTGGACACCTATGAAAAAAATCTAAAGAAAGTTGATATCATAATGCAAGACGACAACCATAAAATTAACTGCACTTGGCATTGATATGAATTGGAAGATAACAGCAGATGTTTAAACACATCCACGAGGAACCATAACCCCAAAGCAAGCACATCATTGAGCCGGACGTCTTAACGCTAGTACATCTGCAAGCTTCACAGGTCCCTTTGCGCCCCAACCAGCAACACCAGCCTCTACCTCTGGTCGGACTGTAACGTACCAAGCCCAAGCTCGCCTGTCCAAATCATCTTTGCTTAGCACAGAAGACCATGATTCAAATACGAGTCGCAGAGCTCCCAGTAGCAAAGCTAGGTTCTGCTCCTTTTGAGCAACCACTGCACCCTTTTTTGGGGGCGTTTCCGAGGATGTGTCTTCGCTTTTCGGCGTTTCAAAGGATTTGAGTAGGTAGGCTCTAGCGGACTGTGCGGTATATATTGGTAGTTGATTAGTCTGCGAGCCACGAGCGGTACTCGTTCCTGGGTTGTTCTTCTTCCTTAGTGCTTCTAGGTCTACACCCCAAAGTGCAGGATCATCATCACCAGTTGTGGCTTCCTTGATAGTTTCTTGCGAGGCCCCCTCTTCATCCAAGGCGTCCCATTGGTAACCCCATCTCTTCATAACTCTGACTTCACGACCCATAATCTTGATGATAGGATGCCCCTCTCCCCATCCCTCCTCTTCAGCCGACTTTCCTTGCTCGATACCCAAGGATACGGCTTTGGTACGGCTGTTGGCTGACACTACCGCTTGAGCGAGGCTCAGTCTGCTTGATAGAGGTTGCGCTGGCATGGTGAATTCCAGTAAGGTTGCTGCAAAAGCAAGCACCAGTGGTGCTCGATTCGTATATATAACTACATCAGACAACATCGACTCTGAGACGGAAACACTGGGAAGCTCCAGGGATGCTTCTAGTTCGGCGGGCGTAAGTGGCTGGCCATAACTTGGCTTTGGTTTCTTTGGGGAAGGAAGCGATGGGCTGTCACTTGATGCCGTTCGTTTTTTAACAACCCGTTTCGCGCTGCTCAGGACCTGCTTTGCGATTTTCTCGTCTTCAAAGACGGCTTTGACCTCATCGAAGCTTGATTTGGCAATGTCTGCGGGCCTGGATTGCTCAACGCGTCAGATATCACTTAAAAGAGTCTTCAAAATGCTCTAAAGGCTAACATCATCGAGCATTCTCAGATTTGCATAGCAGAACGCGGTGAAGAGACGTGCTCACGTGACTAGTTTAGCGGTCTGTAAGTCTTTGACCTTGCCTATGGCTTGTGCAAGTGGGACTTTGGCGTCCTGTGCCAGAAAACGCAACAGTACTTGAATATCTCCTGCAGATGCCGTCATGATCGATAGTATGAATGTGGAGTGGAGGTTGGATGTCTATCTTGGTGCTACGGAGGTACTGAGGGTAAAGTAAGTCACGTGATAGCAGCGGCAGCCTAGCAGCCTAGAGGGCGGAGGACGCTAGTGCCGACGCGTCCAGAAACAGACTAGCTCACCCATCGCCTCGTTGCTCAAGTCAACAACAACTTTACTTCTCGACTTAATTTCACTTTCCCTCACGTTTGACGCAAACCGTCGCTCGCGATTCAAATCTATATCGTATAGCGTAGGAACGTAGTCAAGGCAATTACCAGTGCTGCATGCTGGTCGCGGATTGGAAGATTCGGTGGAAGCTCGGACTCCCCTCGTTCTCGATCGCCCGAAACTAATATACTTTAGGTGCTCAGTTCGCTAACATTCTGTGCTTGCAGGTTCTCCATCAGACTCCACCAAACATGTCTTTCAAGATATCCCTCGCCGCCGGGATCAAATCTCAACTCGGGTCGAAGGCGCGAGCGGAAGAAGGCGAGAAAGCTCGCGAAGAAGACCGTCCCCGGAAACGAGGGCTCGCCGAATTTTACGAAGGAGAGGATTCCGATGAGCGCGCAGACGACGCGACAGTCCCAGGCCGAGGCAGCTCCTTGGCCAGCTCAAAGAACGATGCGCATACACCTTTAGTGCCCCAAGGACCCAAGAGACATTTCGCGGAACGAACTCGATCTACAGTGAGCGGCCCAGGAACACTCGAGCAGGATCCTCTACTTCCTTTTGGGGGTCCAAATAACCCAGGGAACCGTCTCGCAAGATCTGGACTTGGCAGTCAGCAGTCTTCTTTGACCCAGGACAATATTGAACCACCAGATGCATATACGACAGTCGTTGCAAAATTGTCGAACCTCCCTCCAGCAATGGATCAACAGGCTGTAGAGAAGGTATTCGTAGATTATCCAGCACTGAAGATCGCCCAGGTCGAAAAGATGCCTCCGCCAGGACCCACGCAGAGAGGCCGGCCAGCCGCAGCAATGAAGGTGACATTCGTTCAAGATGCTACAGCCCGCGATCTGGACGCCGCTATCAACAAATTGAACGACAAGCTCTACCTTGGCCGTGGATACTACTTGCACATCGATCGCTATCTGGGCGCACTCATGGCCAACAGGGAACACATCAAAGAGCCCTTTGGCGCCGAGTGGAAGGAGGTAGAAGCGCCCAAGGGGGTCGCACCCACTGAGGATATTGGAGGGGCTACAGGACGTACCTATTCACGCGTAGGCGAAAGGCCTCAGGAGCGACTGGTTGTGACCGTCCGTCAACCAACGGATATCTCCATGCTCAGGCTCATCCATCAGACCATTGATCTTGTCATCCAGGGAGGGCAGGAGGCCGAGGCTGCCCTAATGAATATCCCTCACGTCGCATCGGATGAGCGATATGCCTTTCTCTACGACCAGAATCATCCAAACAACATATACTATCGATGGAGAATGTATCGTTTGCTATGTCCCGAAGGGCCAAAGGAAATCTTCAGAGGCTATGGTGATTGGGAATTCCAGGGTCGCCCATTAGAAGACGAGTTCGCCACGAAGTTGCACCATCTCGACCCCGATGAAGAGGACATTGACGTAGATGGAGGCGAAGACATGAATGTGGGACTTACCAATATGGCCACGGGGGTATTGGATGTCAAATCACGCACGTACCTCATCTGGTTATTGAAAACCATTCCGCCAATGCAACCACAGGTCCATGAAGTTGCAGGCGTCACCGCATTCGTCCTTGACCATTCTAATCAAGGCATTGACGAAATTGTTCAGCACCTGATTACCAACATCTTTGAGCCATTCTCTTTATCAAAGACGAAGGAAAACCATCGCCCCGACGATCCCAGGCGCCGAAAGCAACTGCAGGACGCTTCGTTGAACGGGCTTCGTATCGTGTCAGATGTTGCAGAAGTAACATCCCGAGAAGGTGGCGCCTGGAAGTACCGTGAGAGTATCGGACAGCAACTGCTCAAACGTGGCGTATTCGAACATTTGGACAAGCTTCCCGGCCGCCTGGAGATGGGCCGTGCATCGGAAGCAGGATTTCGAAATGATGTGAATTTCGTCATCAACACCTGGAATGACAACGTCCTATTCACAAGGGATATTGTTCAAAAATTCCGTGATGCATTCAATCTGCGTGTGCAGGAACAAGAAAAGGAAGTGGAGGCGAGGAAGCAAGCCGAGAGGATGGAGAAGGCGAGGAAGGCACCATCCACCTGGACGAAGACCACAGGTATGAATGTATCAACCGACAATGGCGATGAACCATTGATAGACATAGACATAGACATAGACGGCGGCGATGAAGCAGGCGATGTTGTACCATTTCTGGATACTAATGAAAATGAACAGGTACTCACAACAGATCAGGGTCAGGGCAGTCTTCCGAGACCACCTTCTACTCCTCCCCAGGAGGAGAACCAGAAACGCTACAACCCCCCCACGCAGGAGCAAAGGCAAGCATACCTATCCTCGGAAAAAACTTCCGTCCAGGAGGCGACCACCAATTCGAAGTCCCAGCCCAGTGGCTATGGAACAAGCCCAACGTCAGGGGAGACGACGGCGGTTCGGGCTCGAAGAAGACGGCCAAGAGCGGAGGACTTCCTGGAGGACTACTGAGCTCTTCTGGCTCCACCCTGTCACCAGATGTGGATTCAGATCCTCCAGGCCTCACTTTTTCGGATGGCAGCGTATTGGACACGGAATCAACAGACGAAGCGGATGATGCACCACGTGGCGATATCAAGCCCGCAGAAGACGACGATGATGATTCCGACTATAGCGACATGTTCGTTTTCAAGACCTAGGATACATGAGGATGTGTGGACGCAAGTGCACTCATGGTACTATGTTTGATACCCAAAAGGATTGAGTGGCAAGGGGGGTAATGACGGAATGATTGATTGTACGTACTTTGGAAAGGTTGGAATCACAACTCATAATGAAATGAAGGTCGTCTGGGCGCTAGTTTAATGGCTTCCTATCGAAATGAATACGATTACATGTATGATTGCGGTTGTCTCTGTGTATGTGAACTTTGGCGTGTCGCCGGCTACTTATTTCCCTGTACCTACCAACCTTAGTTATGGTGTGAAAGGGGGTTAGCAAGTGTCTACATATATCGAAAAAGCCCGTAAGGGATGGCGGCCTTGCGGTAATCATCGCCTTTAGCTGGGCCCTCTCTGTTGATCCTTTACAAAAAAGACCTCAATCGGTCTTCCCCTCAGTAGACCCCCTCAGTAGACTTGGTGAAATTGTTTTTTGACTACAGGAATAAGCGCAAGTGTCTCACCAACAACGACCACAATCCAAGCCCTGCTAGTCACCGAACTTTACTGATCAAGTTCATAGGTACGGGCATGGAAATGTGTCTCAGTGTTAGCCAGCATGGACCCAAGTTTATCTATATGTTTGTTTCTATGCTAATCATTGAACTGCCGATGAAGTAAGTGTCTATTTGGTGTTTGACACTTTGTACGGAGTAGTGTCTGGCTACCTAGGTAGATAGGGTGTCACAATTGGACTTTTTCTCACCGCATTGTTGCAGCCGCCGTGTTGATGTTTTGATAGATCTAACCTGAATCTAGAAGGCTCTAGACCTAAAGCAGTCGTACCTACATAGCTGCTAACTATGGTCACTCAGCAGTGTAGTTAGTTAGTTATTGACTAGTGAGTTAAGTTAAGATACCTGATGGTACCTCTGTTTTGGAGCAATTTGACACCAAACCAATGTATCTGTTGGTCACTCACCTGGCACTCACGGTCCACCTTAGGTGCCTCTATCCTTTCACTTGAACTGGACTGCCCCCCGCTCCACCTCTCTCACCCCCCCAACCTCCCCTGCAACCAACTCGTCCCACGCCCAGTCTATCGTTACCTGGGTAATTAATTAACCTACTGGTACCTCGCCAGACTCGTCTCTTTCACATATTACCTGTCTACCTGCCTACCTACCTCTTACTGCTACCAGTATCAGCCTTACCATATTATACCTGCTTTGAACTCTCTAGGTATAGTTCTTTACAGCCTTCCTTTGTCACCTGGCGGGTGGTCCCGTGATTGGGTGTCTTGGACGTTACCTTTAGGTAGGTAGTTACCGTGCTACCTCCTCCTCCGTACCTAGGTACATACCTACCACATAGTATTACTGTGTAGTTACATACATACTAATAGTACAGACTAATAGTACGTACTACTAGAGTACTAGGTACCTCTTTGGTGCAGGTGGTTATCGGAGATACTTTGGGTCACTCCGCGCGTACCACAGACGCAGACACAGACACAGACAAGTCGACAACCTCCGCCCTCACTGCTGCTTCACCGCATTCAAACCTTTTTACCCCACAGCCTGCCAAATTTTCCACACCTTACCTTTCCACCACTACCGCGTACTGCAGCTCCTGGGCAGTTATTCCCACTGACCCCTGGAGCTTCTGATTTGTTTTCTACTGCTCCCGACTCCTACTCACTCAGTTCCAAACTCCCCTTTCCAACACCCTCTACTCAACATCTACCTACCTACCTATCCCCCTCGCCATCACCTTTATCCCCCCCCAACCACCCCCGCGCTTCGAACCCACCATGCCCTGCTTCCTGGGCCTCGCGGTGAGCATTCACACGCCAACCGGTCCCCTGCCCGAATATTCAATCCAGAAACAATCCAAGTTTCACAGGATCAATTCCTACATCCCCGTGCCGCCTTCCACAACACCCCCCGGCGGAGGGAAACCGGAACAATCCACCTTCGCCATCTCCATAACCCTACTCACACCAGGTCTACACGTTCCATATTCAACGCCCAAAGCCACGAGCGAAGACCCTCATCCCCGCCCGAAGATCGTCGGTGGTCTACCTGGTCTCGGCAATGAGCGAGGCAAGAACGGACCAGTCATCTCGCCCTACAAGCCATTGACCACATCCCCCAACGAGACCATTGCTGCATACATCTACTTTGACGGTAGAGCCAAGGAAGAGGTTGCGACGCTCCTCCGCCGCGGAGAGGAGACTTGGGTCAACTCACGATGGGTGAGCGTACCGGAATCCGAGGGTGGGGGCCTGGCTGAACGAGAGTTCCTCTTCCGTGAGGTTGGCCTCGAACGCTGGGTTCAAGGGCTTGACCTGGAGGGAACCGATGTGGCCGCTAGAATAGAGCGAAGGAAACAAAGATTGGAAAAGAAGAGGAGGAAACGACGTGAGGCTAGGGGCAGCGATGACGACGATGAGAAGGAAAAGCCGTCCAAGACCGATGTCTTGAGATATGGCGATAACAAAGACGCGCCCGTGGAATCGCTTTCAAACAATGAGGACTTCTTCACGTCAGACTCTGACTCGGAGGATGAACCGCCGCAGCCAGAGGCGGCTGGCCAGATCAAGGTCGCACTATTCCGCGTGCTTGCATCTGGCGAGATCAAGCGTGGAGAATACTCCCCTCAATTTGACGCTCACGACGATGACGAAGGCACGACAGAAGAAGGCGATAATGTGGACCATACCACTACCTTTGCCAAACCTAAAACCCTCGACCCAAAATCGATCAGCACCCAAACGGTCACGGGAATTGACCCGCCAGATAAGCCATATGCAGTCTTCACGTTCCTGTATCGGGGGCCAGGTATGTTTGGTCTTTCCTCACTGACTTCGATTGCTAACTTTGCAACAGAAAAATTGGTCAAGATGGGTATCCTTCCCCCCGAGCACGCTCCCGTGACGCAACAAAAGAATCGACGGAAATCGGCAGGTCTCAACTTTGGGGATTTGAAGCCCCTCAACGCCAACTCCGGCACTAAGAATTTTGGTGGTTACCGCGATCCTACGGTGCAATCCCCCAAAGCAAAGAAAAAGGGCCCGGACGATATGGACAGCGATGCAGACGACGATGACGACGACAAGGCCAAAGGCGGCGACGCCGACGAAGACAAGGAAGTCAACAAGGACTTGCTCTCACCAGAGGATGCTTTGCGACAAGGCGAGTTGGCAGAGGGCGTCAGAAAAATAAAGGTATAGCTTTCTCAGTCTTTCACATCAAATTTATGGATTGGGGATTTTGGTCTGACATTGTTATAGCTCAAACGCCAACACTCTGCCGAACCTCTGAACCGGTCTAGTTCAACACCGACAGCCCAAGGCACGTCTGGATCCGGCAGCCCAATTTCTGGCGCGCCGATATCGAACATAGGCACAAATGCAGAGTCGTCAGCTGCAAAATCATCCGTTCCCAGTGACATGACGACCGCGGGCACTGTAGGGTCACCATTCAAGAAACACCGTGCCAGTCTGCCCGGATTCGACGAAGGAGTACGCCGAAGCCTCGGATCAGCGCTCGCGGGTACCAAGGAGCGAGGGAACTCTGAGGGCAGCATCCCAGCAGTGACGGTGGAAACCAAGATGGAGGACGAGGATGAATTGTGACTATGGGATTTACGGATGCAGAGCGCATTGGGCTAGATGCCAGGACTGAACGACACTCATGACCGAGAGGATTTTGCTATTTTGTTACTTGTCAATACCCATGGTTACCTAAGTAAGCACATACTCGCTGCAAGACTTCCATTACTGGCTGCCTGCCCACCACCCGGGGTCTCTACACACTTGCGCAGTTTGGCGTTCTTCTTGTCATCATTTGGTTGCGGCACTGCCTTGCTTCTGTTCGATAATGTCTTGCTCGCTTTTGGCGGCCTTACCTTTCTATCGCTTTAGAGATGTATCAGGCCTGAACTGGGTGGGTGGGGGCTACTGGGATAATGGAAAATACCGGTCTTATATACACAACCATCATGTGCCGATCAATGAAACTTCAGCGCCTTCTTTGCGCCACGCCCGCGGATGTGTTTTTCTTCTTCTTAGAATTGATCGTCGAGGATGGGTTCTGTCACTCCGTCCCTCTCTTCCTATACTTCCTTTTGGCAGACCACCTTCTGCCGTTCGTGCCACAAGAACGACCGGAACACACAAACGACCAAGCACGATGTACAATCAACCCATGATTGAATCAACAGAAGTAAATACATACAAATACATATATACTTAAGTACATATACGCGGGTCGGATACCGTCCTCACGTAGGACGTTCGATGAATCCTTCACTGCCAGTATCTTGCTTGCCCTCGTCACGCCCATCACCTCCCAACACCCTCGCCCCACCTTCTTTCCCCCTCACATTTGCTTTTTCACGCAAACATGTACCCGCCTTCTCGCCCATGCACTTCTACATCTTTCCGATCAGTTTCCCCACCTGCAGAAGAGGAGGGAGGGTTTCCAGACAGGACAGTTCCAACGATTGTCAATAGTTCTCATTGCAGTAGGATGATGACGCTGGGGCCAAGGGAGGGGGGTAGGTCTCCATACTTTTGATAGAGCGTTCCATCATTCATCACATATCAAGTACAGATCGTTCATCGACGACGCACGTGTGTCACTTTTGGTGTATGGGATATGCTGCGGTGATCGTTCGGTGAAAGCTGCGTGTGTGGGTGTGAATGATCTTGAAGAAGCACTCCAGGCCCCTATGGGCAACCATGTCTATATACAGAAGGTCCCCCTCGGTTCATGCATAATAATAAAAGGTGTACACAAAGTATCATATTAACTATAGGTATATATTTTCGTTATTTGCCAATGTTTGCGCCACGTTCTTACTGGTATCGATAAAGCAAATGCGTCTTTTTCATTATTTCACCACACGTGTACGCTCAGAAGGGAAGCCAGAGAAAAACTACAACTTGAAGTCCGCGCTGGGGATCTCCCACCCGACAACGCCGTCGGGCGTCCTCTCCGCCAGCGCCTCGGCGAGTCTGACTTTCCGGTCACGGCTCCTCTCCGTGCAGAGCTCGTAGATGGTGCAGAGGTTGAAGGTCAGGGAGTGGAATGGCGGTGTGGCAGATTTCGTGGCTTCGTCAGTGCTATTGCTAGGGGAAGCGGGGATAGCGAGGGAAGAGAGGAGTGATCTAGCTTGGGCGATATGGCCCGTGTAGAGGAGACATACGGCGAGGTTTTGGGTTATCATTGGGTTTGAAGGGTGTTGTTCGTGGAGGGCTTGGAGGGTCGATACGGCACGGGCGTAAGAAGAATCAGCAAGGTGGGAGAGCGCAGTCAGGGCGCCGTTCAAGATTGTGTCGTTCGGAGTGGTGGAGCCTGACGCGCGTGAGAGACAGAGGCGTGCGGCTCGAATGTCGCCAACACGGAGCCACACGAGGGTTTCCATGTATACGATCGCTTTAGCATCATCGTCATCGTCTTCTTCCTTTTCATCTCCTTCTGAGGTGGAGGGCATTGTATCTGTGGAAGCGGGCGACAGCGAGGAGAGATGGCGGCCGGCGCCCTCGAGATCGCCCATCTCGACAAGGACATTCGCGACGCGGATGCCGCAATCACGGAGCCTGTTCCTCCACCTCCTCTTGTCATCCTCGAGATCGGACTTTGCGATGTTGTCGCGGCACTCTCGTGCCAATTCGTAGTATCCCATGATACCCTTCCTCCATTCTCCGTACCCGAGCGCAGCGAGGCGGACGACGAGCAGACGCAGATCCCAGGGAACAATGTGCGCGTTGGTGAGGGGATGAAGATAGAATGAACTATTCAGGTCACCGAGGACCTTTGACTCCTGGGCAGCGAGGGAGTGCTCGTGGATGAGACAGAGACATGCCAGGCGAATGTGCAGGAGGTGGAAGAGAGTCTCGTAGTCCGTGGGCGAGGCTGCGGTGACGATGTTTCGAGCGGCTGCTATGGCGGCTAGGCGGTAGTGGCCAGAGGCGAGGAGGGTATCTATAGGAGAGGATACGGGTGGAACGGAGGGGGCGTTCAGGAAGGGTGGTGGGATGTTGCTAGCGGGAAGGACGTGGTAGGCGGAGGCATCTTGAATGAAGGAGAGGTCCTTCTGCGGCATGTCTGGAAGTTGTTGTTGCTGGCCATCGTGTGGCGGGGAGAGTGGGGATGGGACGGAGCGTGTGGGCGAGAGGATGCGATTGGGGTTCGTGTCGAATTGAGCTGAGGAGGAAGAAGTCGTGGTGGGTTGGGTGGTGGACGGTGGTATCGAGTCTGTACCTTGTCCGCCACCTGAGAGTGGACTGGATAGGATATGGTGATTAGCATGGGAATGGGTATGGGAATGGGAACGGGAATCGAGGTGACGGTGGGAAGGAAGTAGGAAAGGGTGTTGTTGGACTGTATGCGGAGAGATGCATAACGGCTGAATTGGAGGTTCGTACTCGTCTATTACATCGGAGTCCTGTAACGGACCTTTTGTTGATCGGCGGGGGATTGCGACTGGGAGGGGGGAAGGGGAGGGATGTTAGCAGGCAATCATATGCATGTGCGGAGTGCAATGAGGGCAATGGTGACGATGCGGGGGACGGTGATGGTGATGATGATGGGGATGGCTTACCTCGACGGCGCTCGTCACCACTTGCAGCTCGACCGTGACTTCGAGCTCTTTGAACTTGAGGGGTTGGAGGATTGAGGTTGGAAGAGGGTGTGTTCATGGTATGTACAGTAATAATATATTCTCTGACATATGGTAGGTAGTAGAGGCGAAGATGATGGTGATGTAGTCAATAGAATGGTATTAGTGAATGTACGTCGTGGTAAATGATGGTAAATACTGCCCGCCCGGCTATTCCCGCCCGGCTATTCCCGCCCCAGACCCCGAAAGTGGATTAGCAGCTTTTGGTACCTGGAGTGGAGGGAGGGATGGAAGGCTGGACCTGTACCTCGGTAGGCAAGAAACATTATAACACATAACTACCTACCTAGGTAATTAATTATACATACAGTGGATGAGTGTACGGAGTTTCATCCATGGACAGTAACAGCAATTGATCAATTAGTTTCATATAGTATGTCCAATATGTACCTGGTACCTAACATATGCTGTACATGCAGTAGAAGAATATCTTAAACAATCGACGTGCAAAGGTATCTAGTAAGACGTTCACTTATAGCAGTAAGAGTACTCTAGGTGTACATGATAGGACTACTCGGTTCCGTTAATACTATGTAATAATCAATCATCAATAACTATTCATGTGTGTCTGTTTGTCTGTCTGTATGTTTATTCGGAGTACGAGTATGAGTGGGTGTGTCCGATATCGGGAGGGGACGGGGGAGGGGGTGGATGGAGGGAAACGGAGGAATGGGAGGCAATCAAGGCAATCAAAGGCAGCGAAGACGGCCATCAGCAACCATTCCGACCAATCACGATCGAGGTTGTGTCATGCTGCTTTTGCGATCATCGGCGCCCGATTCCTTCCTAGCAGTCCTAGTAGAGGATAGTACATACATAGTACATATTGTATACTTAATTTTTTGCCTACTGTACGCTGTGTGAATCAGGTACTCCATATGTACAGTACCCGTCTATGAGTCTATGACTGAACTGCCCAGATCCGCCTCTTTTTTTTTCTTCCCTCTCTCTCTCTGAGCAACTACTTGTACATACTGTGTACCTTCTCGCCTGTCTCTCGCCTAAGAGCTACTTACTTGTACTTGCCTAGACTCAATTGATCTCTAGGTGTGTGGGTGACTGTGTGCATCTACTTATTCTCCTCCTCTTTATTACCCTCTACTTACCCTCTCGCCCTCTCTCTCTCTCCCTCTCTGTGTATATCGTCAACCTTCAAATTCCTTTTTCCACTCTCTCTCTCCCCCTCCCCCAATCCCACGCACAAGTCATACCTCCTCCCCCACACCCTTTTGTCCACCCACGCACACGCCCACGCCCACCTATCTCTTCTGCTCCGTCCGACCTACTCTTGTCAGGATGCAGTCGAGAACACGCGCCATCCAGGCGCTCAAGGGTTCACGCACATTCTCCACCTCAGCACCCAGGCCTGCTGTCTCCCCATACAGACAAGCTGCCCAAGCTGCCACCTCAAAGGTCAACAAGGACAATGCGCAACAACGTACACAATCCACCACCGCCGCCGCCGCGACCAAGCAGGAACCCCGAGCACGACCCAGTCCGGCCTTCAATCGTGAGGATTGGAAAGATGTCCAACCCCTCAAGCCCTACCGCTCCCCCGAGATGGACCATTCCTTCGTAGGAATGAAGGGTGGAGAGATCTTCCACGAGATGATGCTCCGCCAGGGCGTCAAACACATCTGTACGTCACCGATACAACACCACTGTGCCTCACATTCACTCGCAATTGATTCTTTCTGTCGAGAGAATTGATATGACCCATGACACTGGCAAACATGCAACGAAGATTGACTAACATGACTCAGTTGGCTACCCCGGAGGTGCCATTCTCCCCGTCTTCGATGCCATCTTCAACTCCCCACACTTCGACTTCGTCCTGCCCCGACATGAGCAAGGTGCCGGCCATATGGCCGAGGGATACGCTCGTGCTTCTGGCAAGCCCGGCGTCGTCATCGTCACCTCCGGCCCCGGCGCAACCAACGTCGTCACACCTATGCAGGATGCCCTCATGGACGGTACCCCAATGGTCGTCTTCTGCGGTCAGGTCGCCACAGGCTTGATCGGCTCCGATGCCTTCCAGGAGGCCGACACCATTGGCATCACCCGCGCATGCACAAAGTGGAACGTCATGGTCAAGAACATTGCTGAGCTGCCGCAGAGGATCAACGAGGCTTTCGAGATCGCCACCTCTGGCCGGCCAGGTCCCGTCCTCGTCGATCTGCCAAAGGATGTCACTGGTGGTACTCTCTCAAGACCCATTCCCGTCTCCAGCTCCCTCCCCTCCCACCCCAGCGCCGCCACCCTCGCCGCGAAGGAGCTCAGCCGCAAGCAGCTCGAGACCTCGATCAAGCGCACCGCCGAATTGATCAACAAGGCAAAGAAGCCCGTCATCTACGCCGGCCAGGGCATGGTCAGCGTTCCCGATGCCCCCAAGCTCCTCAAGGAGCTTGCAGACAAGGCATGCATCCCCGTGACCACCACCCTTCAAGGTCTGGGAGCGTACGACGAGTTGGACGAAAAGTCCCTCCACATGCTCGGTATGCACGGCTCCGCCTACGCCAACATGGCCATGCAGGAGGCCGATCTCATCCTCGCCCTCGGCGCTCGATTCGACGACCGCATCACTGGAAGTGTTCCCAAGTTCGCCCCTGCCGCAAAGGCTGCCGCCGCTGAGGGTCGTGGAGGAATCGTTCATTTCGAGATCATGCCAAAGAACATCAACAAGGTCGTCCAGGCCACAGAGGCCGTCGTCGGTGACGTCGTCCAAAACATTGCTACTCTCCTACCCTACGTCGACCAAGTCTCCGACCGTCCAGAGTGGTTCAGCCAGATCAAAGAGTGGAAGGCACGCTTCCCTTGGTCGTATGAGAAGGAGGGCGAGAACGGTCTCATCAAGCCCCAGACCGTCATCGAGACTCTGTCCAACTTGACTGCCCACATTAAGGACGAGACCGTCATCACCACCGGTGTTGGACAGCATCAGATGTGGGCCGCTCAGCACTACCGATGGAGACATCCCCGTACCATGATCACGTCTGGCGGTCTCGGTACTATGGGTTACGGTCTTCCTGCTGCTATTGGCGCAAAGGTCGCCCGACCCAACGCTCTAGTCATTGACATCGACGGCGATTCGTCCTTCAGCATGACTCTCACCGAGCTTTCCACCGCTGCTGAGTTCAACATTGGCGTTAAGGTCATCGTCCTGAACAACGAGGAGCAGGGTATGGTCACCCAATGGCAGACCCTCTTCTACGAGGATCGCTTCTCCCACACTCACCAGCGCAACGCCGACTTTGTCAAGCTCGGCGATGCCATGGGTGTTCAGGCGCGCCGCGTCGTCAAGCCAGCCGAGCTCGAGGAGAACCTGAAGTGGCTGATAGAGAGCGACGGCCCAGCTCTTCTCGAGGTCGTGACAGACCAGAAGGTGCCCGTTCTCCCCATGGTGCCAACCGGAAACGCTCTTCACGAGTTCCTTGTGTACGACGCAGGTACGTCTATACCCATTTCCTTCTATCAGAATTCAAACTGACTTCATCCACAGAAACGGAAAAGAAGAAGAGAGCCCTCACAAGGCAAAGATCCGGTCGTTGAACAGCCCCCAGTCTGATAACAGAAATTCATGCTGAGCGCTATTCTCCCCATATCGCCTTCAGCACACCTGGGTCAGCCCGTTTCTTCTCTGTAAATTCTTTCACCCAACCCGTCCGGCATCATGGCGTTTTCCTTTTCCTCTTGGTTTGCCCACGAAATCATGAGTTTCTTTGAATGGGTGGCAACAAAACCTCAAGCCATTTATCGTGTACTATTTCCGTCTTGTCCCAATGTCTTTCTTTCTTTCTTGACTTCACTTCTATTTTACCGAGGAAGGAAAAGTTGTTTCTATGTGCGTATAACGGCGCGTGTGAACGATCTCTTTGGACAGGTTTTTGCATTTGTTTCAACTCTCTTGTGCGCCTGTGCTTGTTGCATGACGAGGCGGAGCAGAAGAGCAGAGTAGGGAAAAATCAACAACACGAATGGGGGGAAACCAGAAAAGCATGCGAGGGACAACAAAAAAAAATGGCATTAATTACCTTTCGAATATTTCTTACTTTCTTGCTCACGATACGAATGAGACTACGGGGAAGAGATTAAATGGGTCGATGAGAACGACATGAAATACAATCAATACCCCTTTCACGTTTTCCAATAGTACTATCTCTTCATGACTTCACGGAAACGATGTTGGTACCAAATGTTCTTGCGATGAACAATGAACAAAAGAGTACCCTTCAATGGTCGTGATCGCCATAGTTAAGACTGTATCACTCGGCAATTGAGTCCTACCTCATAGATCCGCGGTTTTGACTCGCTTTCCCCTATGGCTTCCAATTTAGCACTGGTCCTCCCCCAGCAACTTATCCAAGAGATATACGACCGAAGGCTCTTTTGCCTTTGCACAGATACCATTGCCAATCTTACTAAGGAGAAATAGAAGAATGAGATGTCACAGTCACTTTATCATCTGGTGCTATCAATAAAGCAAGCGAAGCAACCTGTTCCAGAGCACGGATTATTCAATTCAAGAAAGGCTGGTGTAGCTGTTGAATAAAACACAGTCGTCTCGAAAACGAATAGAACATGGCAAAGAATGCTCGAACATATATACTAATTGAACGCTTTGCTTGTATGGGGTGGGGAAATCCGCTGATGAACGCCTTTTGATTCTCGCTAATGCATATCACCCTCAACGCCAGAACATTGGGAACAACCAACACACCAGGTCAATCCCACCATGAGAAGGAGGGCGAACCTGGTAAAAAGAAAGGGATATGGATGTAACAATTGCGTGAAACATGAACATCATTAAGGGGCAGATCATCAGACCTTTGCCCTGACAGTCCACCTCCGTCCCAGACAAGCCCATCTACTAAACACGAACGCGACCAGACTCAACCCCAGCACGACGCAAAAGAACCCAACCATAGCCTGAGGCCCTACGACCTCAACCAGTTCCCCGGAAATCGGTATGCACACGAGCGTGGCAAGGCTGGCAATGAAATACATGCTGCCGTAGTACCTCCCAAACTCCTCGGCGCGGCAGAGCTGGCCGACACAGACGGGCGTCAGCGCCATCCACGAGCCGGTTCCGAAGCCGAAGAGGGACGCAAATGCGTAGAGAGATGGAAGAGAGGTTGTCCCGAACGGCAGCCATAGGACAAGCATGAAGATGAGGGTGACGATGGACATGATGAGGAGGGTGTTGAAGCGGCCTAGTTTGTCGGCAGCGTAGCCCGGGAGGATGCGACCGAGGCAGGACACGCCATTGAGGACTGAGATGAGGTAGAAGCCTGTTGATGGGGGAAAGGAGGCGGAAAGGGTGGCGTAAGTGGGAAGAATGCCCAAGGCACCGAATAGCACGACTTCGAAGCCGAAGACTGAGATGGTGAAGAGACTAAAGCGGAGGTCGCCAAATATGGAAAGCGAGATGATGGATTTCTTTTTAGTGACTGTGGAAGGTGGTATCCTAGGCTTGATGAGGACATTACCGATAGCGAAGCAGACGACGAAAATGAAGCCCAGGATTCGTATCGACCAGGTGTAGCCATAGTGTGGGAGCGTGAAGCGGAGGATCAACGGGATAGTGAGGCCGCCGCAGGAACTGCCCATCATGGCAATGCCTTGAGTCAGACCTCGCCGCGCTTTGAACCAGTGGGCAACGGCGGCCAGGGAGGTCGTAGTGAGAGCAGCGCCAGCTACGCCGCCGAGGAGACCGACGCAGAGCATGAAGTGCCAGTATTTGGAGCATTCGGCGAGGAGGAAGGTCATGGCGAGGTAGCCAATACTCCCAAAGAGTGCCAACCATCGAGGGCCGTAGCGGTCGAAAAGGGGTCCTATCCATATTCCCAGTGCGAGGGAGAGATAGACAAATACGGATGGTATCCAGCCCAGATCTCGTGCAGTGTATTCCGAGAGTTGGTGTTGTTGCCAGTAATCCTGCAGTGTGCCAATGGAGACCATCAGGCCGAAGGATGGGAAAAGAAGAAAGAATGCTGCGACAACGACTGACCAAGCTCGTAATCCGCCTTCAGGAAAATGGTCTTCAGGATCGACCGTATCTGCTACCTCTTCATCGACGCGGTCTGTAGTCGGCTGTTCGTCCGGGTTCAAATCTGCAGCTGCTTGCCTTTGCGCCTGTACGCCCGTCTCATTTTGCATTTCAAACATATCTTTCCCGGATCTTCTCGATCGTCCTGTCATCCTGGATATCGTCTTTCGCAAACTGGCACCCTCGCATTCGACATTAGCAGTTTCCGCACTGGCCCCGGCTGGCATGTCCTGCAGCTGCACTGCTGGATTCGCAACGATATCCATGTTGACCTTGTCCTAGATTCCAAGCTCTTAAAGATGATTTGGATTGAGATAATCAGTCTGCTACAACAAGTAGTTTGCTCCTCCAGATCATGGAATGGTCACCAGGTACCCAACGAATAATTCCAAAGGGATATTGGGGCCAGCAAGCTTATCAATACTGAACCCTAGAATGAGTCAAAGTAGCATATGCAAGACTCCAACGAATCGCAAATCATCCGAAAGCACCAACATGCCCTGTCCAGGATGTTCATTCCCCTACAGATAGGGCGTGGCATTCATGACGAATAGCAATGATAGCAAAAGGTGGGGACATCGAATTGCATTAGATATTGAAAAGGAAAGAGAGTCCCCGTTTTGCGAGATCGGACTAGGACCCCCGCCACGCCTTTTGATTGATGGTAGGGCTAGAACTCCGAGAGGGGGAAGTGGAATTATAACTCGGAATTCTAGTGCCATTGACGCATGCAGATGCCATCAATTTCTGTATGGAATGCTTTCGGAATGATAGCTGGGTACTGTATCTCGGACTGCTCATGGCACGGCTCCCCATGAAAATATACAGAATTTTGGTGGAGACGACATGGTTGTACGTACATGTTTCATTGTTTGGTTATACTGCTAGGTCAATGGTAGGCCAATAGAGTCGACTTCCTTTGGCTATGTTGATTCTCGGGTCTGTTCCACAACCACAGTCAATTTGCACTCCCAGATAGATTCGTGAAGAATTCAAAGGGATGGCACAAGTAATTAGGTGATGATCACAGAAACAGACTTACAGTCACCAGAAGTCGGATGTCGTCCCGAGAAGTGTGGATACGAGGACGGGTTACAAGTAGAGGCCAGTGCCCCATTTGCCAAGCTTTCGGCTAGTAAAAATGTTTTCTAGCAAAGTTCTTGTTGTCAGGACATGCGTTCTGCCACTCACCAAGCGTCAACGAGACATCGGCACCAGCGTACTCTGAGCATGCATAATGGCGGTAGACCTATGAGGAGCTGGACAGTAGTCACAGTGAACCATTTGATCAGCATTGACCTCTGTCTACCGCGATGTGCTAACATTACTGAATTACCAATCTATGCGCAGTACAGGCAAATTTATGTAAGTTACCTTCGTTCCTCCTACTTTCTTTTTCTTCAATGATGAAAATTCTTTCAAATCAAGTTTCAAGACGGATCGGAGAGGTTCACGCCTCCTTGAATGAACAATTTCCCCCTGATTTTACTCACAATCGGCTCTATTAGTCTATCAATCCCATATTGTATTGAAGCTGACAGAATCATTAAAGATAGGAGCACAATAGCAAACTTGAATCATCATTATTAAACGACATTTTGTTCTTTTATGAAGCCAGCGTATTCCCGTGAAGCCGTTCCGGACATGCAAAGGAAACCTCATGGCTCTAATAAATTTATTGCACAGACCCGAGAACGCGATTGAAGAGATATTTTGTCAAGGATAAGAAGACTAGGAAATTCCAAGAAGAACCTGCTGCCCGCAGTGCGCTGTCCTGGCAAACCAACCTCCCCCCTACACGCGCGTGTATTCCAGAACCCAAACCCAAGTTAGAAATAAGTTTCATCTATTCGTTCCGCCGTTGTTGTTCCGCTACAGCTACTCAAAACGCGTAGCTTTCCTTCTGCAGATCGGATATGCTGAAAAAAGACGTCGATTGCAACACGATCATCTTTCAATCCAGCGACAGACAGTTTCTGTCAGGCCCTGGTGCCTACATCACTCGAGCATCGCTGATACATGCGATCCTCAATCAGGACCTATTGCGAGCACTTCGTCTAGGCTGGCCATCAGCTGTAGCCGCCGGCTTTGGTTGACGCTTTTTCGCAGGCTCTTTCTTTTCCTTTTTCTCTGATGCCTTAGGTCGGCCGGGCTTTTTAGCCGTTCCATCCTCAGTCTTTTGTTTCTTCGAAGAGGCTTCTTCCTCTTCCTCTTCCTCATCGTCCTTGTCTTCCGCTCCATTGGTTTCGGCAGGCTCATCCTCAGCCTTACGCTTCTCTCCAGTCTTTGGTTCTTCAACTTCCACATTCTTTGGTTCATCCTTGGCATCGTCCGTTGGTTCGGAGACGCCGTTCTGCTTATCTGCCCCGTCCTTCTTGTCCTCAGCAGCCGGCTTCTCTGGTTCGGCCTCTTTTCCTTCGGATTCGGGAGCGTCTTTCATCTCCTCATCCTTCTTCTCAAGTTCCTCAGTGGGTTGTTCCCCCTGTTTCTCGCTGTCTTTCTGAGCAGGTTTCTCTTCATCTTCCTTCTTTGATTCGACAGGCTTGTCGTCTTCCTTTGATTCGGCAGGCTTGTCATCTTCCTTCTTTGACTCGGTGGGCTTGTCGTCTTCTTTCTTTGACTCTCCGTTTGGCTGCTCGGACTGGTTGGCGCCGGCCTTTTCCTCGATATTGAGTTCGTGGGCACGCTTGACAACATCATTTCCCGAGCGGGAGATGTGCACAGCAGGGTCTTCCGGGTCGGCATTTTTCTTAATTGTGTTGCCCCGGTTGGACTCGATAGCAAGCTCGCCCTGTTCCTTCACCTCGGCAACCTGGCCACCAGGTGCGCCTCCACCCCATTGCCAGGAAACTGAGTAATGAGAAGTGTTAGCAAACACGTAGAGCCTGGCGAAGCCGTGCGATGATATTGGGCGAACGACAAATGCATGCAAACTCGGTGTTCAGGCGCGTTGTCGTCATGGCGCCCCACACGCAAATACCCACACTGAATACGTCCGAAACTCGGAGAAGAATAATTGAGAAGGCACACATACCTTGGTCTCCCTTCTGAATCTCTGTGTCGGCCATTATGTATGTCTAAGAGAGATGAAGCTCAAGAGCCAATGAGATGACGTGATGACGGTATGGAGAGCTGTATTCCGCGAAAGTCCGAGAAAGGATTCAATTGAGGCGCGTGAAGCTGGCGAAGATGCGCGAGATGAGAAAAACGATGCGCGGGTTGTGTTATGGGTAGCAATGGGGAGTATCAAGTGAGGTGAGAGGTGTAAAGGTGAGGAAGCAAGAGGGATGGGAGGTCAAGCTCGTGGATCGGAAGAGCTGCGAGTAATGGCGATCCAGTGACGTGATTGGCTCGTCTAGGAATATGGGGAAATGGAATTCTGGGCCTGAAACGTCATCGACGGAAACAGCGGGCCCGTGCGGTGTTCGAGTAACATGAACATGATACTCGACTCCTCCCACCCGTGACCCCGTCCCTTAACAAAAGTCGGAAAAGAAAACATAACATGCGAGGAAAAGCGTGTTGCGTTCCGTGAGATATTGTGTATGAACAATACAGAGAGACAGATGCATGCATTCATGGGGGCGATGTGGTCTTTCTCTCTGCTTCCCAAATTCCAACAAGAGCTAGCTCACATGTCCGACTCGCCGTTTGCTTACGCAGTGCATATACGGGTCGAGTAATCGGGCCTTAAGTGAAGGCTCTGTGAGTGAGAATAGAGTTAATTCCAGTCATGCAATTCCACAGGCAAACAAATTTCATTGTGTGTTCGGGTACTATCTCCAAGCGCCAATAAGTCATACATGTTAATTCGCCTTCAGCTTGTGCAGAAATGTCAAATACACCAGTCCTTTTCTCTGGCCATGTGCATAATCAAATGCTTTGACGAGGCCACACAGATGAGCCACGGCCGCAATCACGATGAGAACGTGAAATATTTGATGAGACGACCCCCAAATATCAAATTTTCCTGGTCGTAGTCTTTCGGGCACTCGCGCGGCGTAGATACCTGCGCCCAGTATGTAGAGAGCGCCTTGTAGGAGCACCCAGTCTAGCCCCAATACGTTTCGTAGTTCCTCAATACCGAACAGCTCCAATCCATGGGCAACGGGTGCGCATGCGGAGAGACCCATGAGTACAAACATCAATGCTCGAAAAGGTCGAAGGGCTGGGGAGCGCATCTTGGGGTGAATACATGCGGTTGCTGTGCACACGCCAATGGTAGTGATCTATTCAAAGTTACTCACTACATATACACAGAGTACTTTGATACTCACCATAGTCCAGTACCGATAGATCAGCTGTGGCTTGCTTTGGAATCCGTAGTAGATACAAGGAATGAAAGATCCCCAAATAAGCACAACAATGCCTAGATAGTCCAACTTATTGGCGAAATGGCTGACATCTTGCGAATGATTCGATATCAAGTGGTATGTCGCGCTCATACCTAAGCACGCCGCAGCGCCTAGGAAGAAGCAGCTGAAGACAAAGACATCCTCTATTGTCGCTGCCTGATATCGCGGTCGAAATACGGTATACGCAATGGCATAGCATACTATTGAGAGTGTAGCGCCAATAAGATGAGAGTAGACGTTTACGGTCTCATTGTGGATGTATCTCAGGCTCTTGATCGATTTCGCGTATGAGTTCGAAACTGGACGGTAGCCACTGTGTATATAGTGATTGTCTTGCTGCCACGGCTGTAGTTCATGCCAGAGGACAGTCAAACGCCTTCCTATCTCTTTCTCGCCTTCGGCGATTTTAGATGCTGCCCCTTTAGCAGCGTCCATTGTCTTTGATAATGATTCAGAGTTGTGGTATGGTCGGCGGACAGACGGGCGTCGGAGAACACAGAAAGGACGCGCTACTCGATAAACGAACCAAGACTCACTGATCAGAGGAAAGTAAAACAGACCAGTGATAGTGACAACGAGAGCTTCAATATATAGTGCACGACGTCGTTCACATGTGTGCGTCCAAGCCGAGTTTATGAGAATCAGGTTTGCACGCTATACCGCATCTGGTGGGCGTTGCGAGGTATATGTTGGGAACTTGGGATTATGGGGAATATGAACAGCGCATACAGGTTGAAATTGCTGTCAAAAGAGACTCCATGAACTATTGTCATGCGATTGGCATCTTGCTGGCAACTTTCGAGAGCATGGTGCAGTTCATTCTGAGGGTATTACCCCCGAGTAAACTCCGTGCATCCCACCTTCCGCATCAGCTATCACCTCCCCTTTGCGCTTTACAACATAAGCTTCCACATACGCGCAAGACACTAGATATAAGTGGTTTACTGCGTAAACAGGAGATACACACTCTCGCACTGTTGCACTGGAGGCTCAGGACACCCCAATGAGAGCGACAGATCAAAGCCGGCCGAGCAGTCGGCGGGGGGCGTCCGGCGCATGGAATCGATTAAAACCGCCGCGAGAAGATGCTCTTGAGAGCTACGGCCTACCGTCTAAAGGAGAAACCAGGTAATTAGCACGCATTGCTCATTCAAAATCTCCTGTTGACGTGAAAAATCAGACTCAACGACTTCAAAACTCAAGAGATATATTACAACCGTATTGTAGAGCGATATATGAAGTTTTGCGCCGCTTCACCTAACGGCAGCGACCTTGATGCACACTTCGCCTCTTTATCTATACAGTCGACTAGTCTGAAGTCATCTACAATCACAACAGAGGAACCACAGACCATCCCTGATCCGCCAATGGCTAACACGTCCACCGGTGAACTTGCCAAAATCCTCTCTGCACTTCGTAAGCTTCGAGAAGGCATTACCGCGACAGCACGCTGTGACCTTTTCGCCAAACGGGCTTACATATTCAATGTTCATGCCGCAATTCTTTGCAGAGATTGGGAGTCGTATCACCCTGCCTTGGTTACTCTCCTGAATAAGATTCATCCGCAAACACCACTCACTCCTGCGGAACTACATGAGTATGTTGGTTACCTGATATTAGATCAAGCCTGCCGCCAGGGTGACTATACTGGAGCACACGAGACAAGATTGAAATATAAATACATGGATTGGAGGGTACAATGCGTGCTCCAAGCTCTGGTGGCTGACAATTGGGTTGTATTTTGGAAGATGAAGAAGGCAGTTGATGGATATCAACGGAGAATCATGGGCTATGCGGAGCAAACAATAAGGGTGCATGCCCTCAAGTGCTTAGGAAGGGGCTACATGAGCGCAGACAAAAGATTTATCGAGTCTTGCGCAGATAGACAGTGGTCTGATTTGGTTGACGATGGAGTGGGTTGGGAATTGACGGAAACGGATAGAGTGATCATCAAGAAGCCGAAGGCGAAATGATGACCCGAGCAATCGCTCTCCCTTGTTAGAATGCTCTATTATGATGACCAGAGGTATGATATAGGGAACGGAGTAGTACATGCTATAACCTAAAGAATATATGGATATACCAAGTGAACGATGAAGACCCCATGCGGAATGGGATAATGTCGAAAAAGACGATCACGGGAAAATGGAACGGGATGGTGTTAAAATGGGTATCTTGACATTTTTGCGACTTCCCCGGGTTATTTACTCCTCATCATCGTCCATGTCCTCATCTCCATCGTCGGCATTCTTGCTTTGATCATCGGCTACCTCCGCATCGTCTCCGTGCCACTCGTCGTCATCGTAATCATACTCATCATAATCTTCCATGTCCTCATCCACCTCATCGTCCTCGCCGGTCTCTCCCTTCGCGGCACGTTCCTTTCGTTTCCTCTCAATATTCTCTTTCTGAATACGCCTCCTCTCGGCCTTCTCTTTATTTCTCTGCTCCCACGCCTTGTCCATTTCCTTTACCTCAGCAGCGCTCTTCGTGACGAACTCGTGCCACATGATACGTCCATCGCACACGCCTTCCTGAACCTTTGTCAACCTCAACTTTAGACGCGGGCCAAGTTCGATGAGCTTCACAGCACGTTTCTCGACCTTCGGTCCACTTCCACGCGCCATGACTTTACGACCATTCTCGCCTGCAGCTGCTCGTTCGCGCTCTTTTCTTGACAGGACTCGGCGAGTGACTGGAGCTGCAACCTCGACTTCAGCATCGGTCTCAATTTCGGTATCAGATGCAGAAGTATAACCAGCAGCTGACGGATCAAGCATGTAATCTGCGACATCGTCCAGGCCACCTAGGTTGGGCAATGCTTTCCTTTTCTTCTCCTTACTGCCGATCATTTTCTCTGCGGCATATAACCTGCGAATTGCCTTGGGGACTCCAGTAATCTTTGTTGTGATCGCATAGTGTCGCAAGTTAATGGTAATAGTACCGTTATCACCTTCTTTTGGTGGCTCTCGGTTCAAGAGAAGGACGCGCTTTATGGACTGCAGAGGCGTGGAATGTGGCTGGATGGGAGGAAAGAGACCTTGGAACATGTCTGTGACAAGTTTCTCGAGATGGGCGGGTGGTGCTGCATCTCCAAGTAATTCTCTTTGTTCGATCGAAGTGACGAAGTTATTCATGACTATTGGCAACCTTTCAGCAATCATTCAAAATCGAGAATAGCCCGGATGGGATAGAATTGAGGTGCAGTGCGTTTTCAATGGGCTGGCACCAAGCACAACCTCGAACCATTAAACAGGGTGTGTAGCTATCTGTAATAACATACCGAGAAGGGGTGCTGTTCGAAATAGGTCTGCTGGCATTCTGGGATGTTTCTGAGATTTTTGGACATCCTTGCATAGAGAGTATTGTTCAACCCTAAAGTTGAGAGTAGGTCCACGAGGCATTCGAGAGAGTCGAACATTCGTATTTCCGCTCTCAGAGCGCGAAAAGAGAAGCAGGTGAGAAACGCCTAGAGGTCCGCACTAAAGTTGTTAGTATCCTGTGCGTAAAAGCATTCTGATGACGCCGCATACCATAGTTGTATAATCTCGCAGCTTGTTGCCTCGCCTTTCCTTCAATCGCACAGCTGTATCGGGCTCCATGACCTGCAATGAGTGTGAGTTGGGATTGCGACGATAATTTGAGCCGATGCAAGGCTTACTTGTCTCATATCCTGAACCAAGGCGCTTGTGCTTGAGCCGACCTTTCCTGCTCCAATTCGAATTACCATAGTCTTTGGGTTCGCGGACTCTGTTTTCTTCGCTTTGGCAGCAGCCTTATCCGCAACGGACTGCTTTCGCCGTCCTTTGCCTGTTCCACGAGCCATCGCAAAAGAGTTTCGTCGAAATACAGGAAGCCTTGGATACTGCAATCAGCTATGCTGATTTCCCATACAACATTCGTATAGCCTCGGGTGAAGGGTGTGATGCGATAGAAATTGTTGCTAGATCGGATACCTTCTCAAGAAATTTCGAACGCGAAAAGTCTCGAAATCTTGGCACTAGCAATAAACTTTATGGCGGAGAGCCGGCGGAGATGGAAGATAAGATTAGATCGCCAAGATCCTGCAACTAAAATTTCCCTCAGTCCTCAACGGCGTTAACAATTACAGTTTTCGAACTCGAGGCATTCGAGCAATCATGTCTGATTTCAAGAAAAGGAAATTGAATAGCTCAGCATCTTCCACGGTCCATGCTTCTAGATTCAAAGAGTCGAAACGCTCCGTACCACCTTCGAATGCAACGAAACATGCGCGAACAGCGAAACCTGCGAGACCTGCGAGACCTGCGCCGCCTAGAAAAGTAGAAGAACCAGAGTCCAGCGAGGATGAGGATGAGAATGATACCTATGGTGAAGAGGAAGCCACTGTTACAACTGGAAAACGTGCCTTGCGCACCGGCAGTACTGAAGGCGGCTCGAGTGACGAGGTTGACGAGGATGTTCTGGACGGCAATACTGTAACAGCAGGCGAAGAGGCTGCCACAAAGAAGACATTTGAGGAGCTGGGAATAAGAGAGGAGCTTTGTGAAGCTTGCACAAATCTAGGCTTCAAGTTTGCGACCCCTATTCAAGAGAAGTCTATACCTCTGGCGCTTGAGGGGCGGGACATCATTGGCCTCGCTGAAACAGGTTCTGGAAAGACAGCATCTTTTGTGCTTCCGATGCTTCAGGGACTCATGGAGAAACCTCAGTCACTGTATTCCTTGATTCTTGCGCCCACTCGCGAGCTTGCTAAGGTATGTCAGGCCCAGCTCCACGACACATATCGAAAGCAGTTACACTGACTTGCGAAAATAGCAAATTTCTGAACAAGTCGAAGCATTGGGGTCGGTCATCAACGTCAAATGCGCACTCCTTCTTGGTGGCATGGATATGATTCCACAAGCCATTGCTCTTTCCAAGAAACCGCATGTTATTGTTGCTACACCAGGTCGATTGCGTACGTCTGCATTCGGATACCCGCCAATATGTAATCTACCCTTACTAACAGCAATTGCAGTCGATCACCTTGAGAATACGAAGGGGTTTAGCCTCAAGCATCTTAAGTTTCTGGTCATGGACGAAGCTGACCGACTTCTCGACCTTGACTTTGGCCCGATCCTCGACAAGATCCTAAAAGTCCTTCCCCGAGAAGGTCGACGAACATATCTGTTTTCCGCGACCATGAGCTCGAAGGTGGAATCTTTGCAACGAGCATCCCTCCAGAATCCCGTGCGCGTCAGCATTAGCAGTTCTGAGCACCAGACAGTGGCGAATCTCCTGCAGAAGTTTCTCTTCTTACCATAGTAATTCTTACTCTCCCTCACCACCTAGCCTAGCACAGCTAATGGACTAACACTCGATAGTAAACACAAGGATGTCTACCTCATCTACTTGATCAATGAGAATGTCGGCCATAGCGTTATCATCTTCACAAGAGTAAGTGCTGTCCCCACCACCCCGTCCCCTTTTTATCTGAGAATCTCAACACCTTACTTACATCAACACCAACTTAGACCGTGAATGAAGCTCAGCGCGTAGGGATTCTGCTCCGGACCCTCGGCTTTGGCGCCATTCCTCTACATGGTCAACTCAGTCAAAGCGCGCGCCTCGGCGCTCTTTCGAAATTCAAGTCTCGAAGTCGAGGTATAGCATTCTCTTAGACCCTTTACTCATTCCTTTAATTAATCAAACATGTAGACATTCTAGTTGCAACCGACGTTGCAGCCCGAGGTCTCGACATCCCCTCGGTAGACCTTGTAATCAACCTCGACCTTCCCGCCGACTCAAAGACATACGTGCACCGCGTAGGTCGTACTGCACGTGCAGGTAAGTCCGGGAAGGCAGTTTCTTTTGTCAGCCAGTACGATGTAGAAATCTGGCTGCGTATCGAGCGCGCTCTGCAGAAAACGATTGAGCAAGAGGAGATTCCAAAAGAGGAAGTCATGGTGCTTGCGGAGAGGGTTAGTGAGGCGCAGAGGGTCGCCGTCGGTGAGATGAAGATCATCCACGATCAAAGGGGCAGGAAGGGTGGTGGCGGCGCAGGGGGGATGAGGGCACGCGGACGAGGGAGGGGAAGAGATGACATGGACCGGGAGGATGGTTGATCTGAGTTTCCAAAATCGTCACCTTGTACGCAGGATGGGGAGATTTTGGATTGGGTTGAAAAGGCGCTGGTTGACAATACCCACATGAATACCTTCTAAAAGCTCATATTGCCTGATCATACCTTTTTTCAAAAACTCTTCATGTCCATATGATAATATGCGTACAGTTTTATTAACTACATGATCTATTGGTACACTATCACTTTGGCACCCTCTACATAATTGTGTCTATAATTTGCTTGCTCTTGCTTTCGACATCTCCTCACTCAATATCAATCCCATGGGACCACCACGACTGCCATCTCCCTCCCACTCATCCTCCGGTACCCTCGTCATAGGCCAGTCCCACTTGCCCTTGAAATCATCTGGCGTCTCCCCAAGCACACACTCCAAAATGCTATCACCAATTACTGGTAGGAACTTGAAACCATGACCAGAACCCCCAGTCGCTACAAACAATCCCTTGTACTTGGGATGGTACGATATAAGGAAATCACCATCGCGGGTATCTGTATACCAGCATATCTTGGACTTTGTGAAGGGCCGCGTTGGAGTAGAAAGAGAGGGGTGAATATGTGTGAGGAATTGGCGGCAGTCTGCCCAGGCTTCTGGGGCAATCTGTTGCGAGGGGTCGTCGATCGCAGTGTAGGGGAGCGAGACTGTAATTGTTTCGTTGGGGTCTTCGGATTCTGGGTGTCGGATTGTGGTGGGATTTGCGTACCCATGGCCATGGCGAGCGATCTTGAGGAGACCTCGGGAAGGGGGAATCATGAAGAGGCCGTTCGAGAGGTTGAGCAAGGTTGGTCGGTTCCGGAGAGATGCTTCTTCAGCGGGGGATATGGGCATGTAAGCAATGGCCTGGCCGGTTGCTTTGCATATACCGCGCAAGTCGAGGAGAGATGCGGACCATGCGCCCGCAGCGAGGATGGTGAGAGAGGCGGTCAAGGTGGTGGGTGGGTTAGTAGAGAGTGTGACGCCTGAGACAACTGATGTTGCGTGGTCGATGAGCAGCTTAGAGACGGTCGAGGTGACGAATTTGACACGAGAGTAGGCCTCGACTTCCTTCCGGAGCCAGATCATGGCTCCTTCGGCGTCTGCCCAGCCTGAGCTCCAATTCACGTAGCCGGCCTCACCTGATGCATTGCTGGTGCCTGTGACGCGTTTGATATCCTCTCCATCTTTGCATACCTCGACGTTGTCGGTTGCTAGTGCCTGAACATTGGCCAATGAGGCATTCACGTAGTTGAGTTGTTTCCCTGCTCCGACCAGGCAGAGTCCGGTTTCATGGTAGTGTTCAGGTGCGAAGGTGGTACGCCATAGATTCTGCGCTCTGGATGCTAGGCGTGTATATGGTGGAGAGGCGTAGTCTGGACGGATAATGCGGGATGTGTCGATCTATAAGAAATATTGGTTCAATTCTATGCTCCGGTAGTCCTAAAGGTCTCTGAAGACATGTTGTTGCGCGCAATGGACAGAAGATGACATGATGGCCTTGGGAAGGTCATGAAGCGCAAAACGGCCCACAGATTCGGAGAAGACATAGAATCAATTAAAGTTACTTACACTTGCGCCATCAGGAGTAGGAAAGGTTTGACGATCTACAAGGGTAATGGTCGTGTCTTTGAAGAGAGGGTTTTTGCACAATGCCCATGCGGTGGATAGGCCAAAGACTCCGCTTCCAACGATAAGAACGGATGAAGGTACCGATGATGAAGAAGAAGGAGAATCCATGGCGCTTTACTGGACACCTAAATGAAGAAATGCGAGGGAGAGGAAACAAGATATTGTTTCTGACTATGATGAGGGAAGTTCGAGGAAAAACCTACCTTGATAATTCGTACGATAGTGACTATGTTTAGCGCAACTAAATACCAGACCGACTACTAGTTACCTTGGTAGTTAGTTACTGACTGTGGGGGAGAAGAAAAAAAACCCATCCGTGGAGGACAAACCTCCGATGTCGCGGTTGTCGTCGGAAGAGACCTCGACAATCACGTGATAATCGCCATATCACGTGGCAAGCCGTATACCCTTCAACCTCCAGAGATGTGTCTGTAATAGTTCTTGACCTTTCTGCAACAGCACAGTATGGCAATGTGAATGTCTGTCCTCATTGTAATACCTGACATCCAACACCTGACTCGCGCACCCGCATCCTCCTCAGCCTGCTTTGGTGTGGCGGCCGTTTCGCGAAGAGATAATGTCAGCACCCACGTATACAAGTACACTACACAATACATTATGATAAAACCCACATTGCACGCCTTTCGGCTACCCACTCTTCAAGTGTACAGCTGTACGGAGTATATGCGTTGCAATATTTCGTAATGATGTCCCAAAAAAAAGAATACTCCTCCCTTGTCACACCATAGCCATGCACGAATGCTTTGGGCCAGGAAGCATAATCGCCGGACATTGAACGCTGAAACCAACTACACGTGGAGGTAGATACAGCCCGTATGCATACACAGTAGGTCACTGAAGAAATTCCATTTCGATAACTGCTAGAGGGCAAATAAATCGTGTAACATGTTATCTTGCACGGTACATTACCGGCAGCAGGTGGTGCATGTTCCCTTGCCGACACAGTCAGACAAGGCGCGTCAGTTAACAAATTGTATATACTACTCCGTATAGCAATACACCATTATTGACAGGTCACTCAGTCCCTAGGTACACCATGCAGAGCACATCGCTCTGCTTGAGCCATGCTTAAGGCATTCCCCTTACTTTGTGCTGCTTGTCCTCTAATTTTGTTGATTGCCTAGGTACTCGCTCCATACGGTGTAGACAAGGGAGAAGATGGGAAAATACGATTATGTACCCTCAATCTCCCATGAGTGTCAAGCTTAACCCCTTTCAGGAACACAGGGATTCACTGGCCGACTTACTTCAGGTATTCTTCTACATGCCAAGTCCAATTCCTGCTGTCTAATCTCCACCGTCTTTCATAAGACCCGTCATGAATTCTCCATGTGGCACAAGGGGGACGATCCTCCCACAGCGGACTTTTACTTAAGGAGTACTAATCGTCGCACGTCTCAAGAACATGTCCGGCCTTGAAGCTCCCTCATCTGTACGACTACATATACCGTTCGAGGGGCTACATATCAGCATTCGACCCCTCCTCGAATTGTTATTATTGCATACTCGCCGATGCGCTTCACCACATCATAGCCTATCAGAAGTGTCGCCAACGCCTAACGAAGGGTTTCTAGGAAACAGAAACCGCTGGCACGCCTCCCCCACATTCCCTGCATAACGTTCGCTGGATTTCCTTTCTCTCGCTGTCTTCCTATATTACAAGATGCCCAGTCTTATGTCTATTGCAGCCCTTGGGCTCAGCATACTCGCCGGTCAGAGTGTTGCGAAGCCCGTCGCGATAGACCCGGTCTCTGCGGCACCCATACGCGTCAACCTCATTGGAGGCTCTATCGTCGGCGACCCTGGATGCTGGCGCGGCAATCTTTGGAACATGTTGCAAGATGCAAACATCAAAAATGTCGATTTCGTAGGCACCCGAAAAGAGTTCAAGCGATGCGGCAAGAAAGAACTCGTGGGGTTCGATGCCGAACATGACGGCGCCTCGGGTTTACAAGCCTGGGTAATGGTGAAGAAAGACCTCCTACGTCCAATACTGGAATACACACACCCGGACATCATTGTGGTGCATCTTGGATCCAACGATGCTATTCAGCAGAAGCCAGCCGAAGAAACAATTGGCAACTTCACTATATTGCTGGAACAAATGAGGCAGAAGAATCCAGATGTTATCGTCCTTGTAAGTAGTAGCGACAGACAAAACATGTCCAAGCGTCTAGAAAGGCGGCTTGCAGAATCGAAATCTCCAAAATCCTAGGAACTATTTTTGCGCCGCATGGTCAGGGCCAAACGGATTTGCGGGGACGAGATGGAACCATGATGAGAACTAGTGAGGCACAATTTTGTATACATACGCTGACGGATAAAAACACAGTGGTCGCTACTTATTCCTCTCCGACCCGGCAAGTTCGGAAAAGCGCCTGAGCGCGTCGAAAGACTGAACGAATTCACCATACCATGGATTGAGAAGATGAACACAGAGCGGTCCCCCGTCATTCTAGTTGACAACTTCCATGGCTTCGATCCCATGAAGGACACCGACGATGGCGAGCATACCAATCTAGAAGGAGATGTAAAGGTTGCAAAAGTGTTCTTCCAGCCGCTCGCCGACGCGATCAGAAAGAAGACTGCAAGTCAGCAAAAGGCGCTGACCGCGAACAAGGAAGAGGTCGAAAACGAGTACGGACGGGAACAACAGAAGAAGAACGAGGAACAGATGGACAACACAGACGAGCCACAGACGCAAGAGGAGAACCCCAACGTGGGCGCACCAGGCAATAAGGAGAAACCCTTGGATACAAACCCAAACGGGTCCAAGATTCCCGAACCCCAGAATGACCAGCAGCCGGTTGATTCCTCTTCCTCCTCATCGTCGCCGTCGCCGGCATGTGAGTATGGACTTCTCTGCGACACCTCTTCAGTGTTCTTTTGGGCGTGCGTCCCCGTGATTGCTGTCCTGGTCATTGCCTTCCGTTGGCACCGTACAGTTGCCCGACATTCCTACCAGTTGCTTTCGAATGGTTTTCGCGAAAATCAGTAGGCCAGGATGGAGGAGTAAACATTGCACCCCATCTTGCGATTGCGCCACAACTGCCTACGTCATAAATCACGACTTTTCTTTGCACTGGGGTTCTTTTCTGGCTATTTGATTGGATTCTTTTCTTCTGCTTTTAGCATTTCGGGGGATGTACATTCATCGTTGGCGCCAGCATAGCTCTAGGCGTTCTATTCCTCATATTCCTTCTGTTGCCGGTATCCACTCGCGCGTTGCACGCGCATTGTTTGCGAAGAGGTTAACAGCGCAACTTGCTTTGAAAGATACCCAGCCTCCCTACAATTTGTTCTTCGAGCTCCATATCTCCAACAAAATTCAGCAATGCTAGTTCATATGTCTGTTTGCTCCCATACAGTTATCTCAAATCTTGATGCCATAGTTTGCTCTCTGAGATCTCATTTTTGGGAAACAGTGTTCATATACGCATGCATGCATTATTGTTCATCGGAGATTTTGTCTCAAGTGGATCGCCTGTGTGTTATAGTTATTGGTTATGAACCTGACTAAACTAACTTATTCTCTTCCAAAGATTAGGAATCGACTAATGAGCTGAATTTGCTCTTTTGATAGGAGAATCGGGAATTTGACCACATGCCTGATTCCAGTTGATATCCAAATTGCTGTGTCTCTTGCATGTTGTCAATACTACACTGATAATAACGAGTACGCTGGCTGTACAACACACTACCTGAATATCTACCGGTAGGATAAGAACATAATACATACAACTAGTTACGTGTACCTGGAGGTTGCAGCTACAGAGTCCTTCGTAATGTGTATGTAACTAACCAACAGTGTATACAGTAACACAGTCACTATATTACAATTTGCAGCCACGTTCTCGCGTAACTACAAGTACCTAATTTGATGTTACTAAAGTACAGTACATACATACTGCATTGGCTCCCGCCGCCCGCCGCCCACTGCCCACCCGGGCCACAGACCGGGTTGAGTCAAACCTCTTCGAGCCTTGGACGTTCCACGTCCGGCGTTCGACAGGCATCCGAGGGCCGGAACCGAAGGCGGTGAGGTGATGCGCCAATCGACCATCGGAACACAAGTGCTCAAGCGAGGAAATTACATCAAACAATCTGCAGAGTTGATCAGAACACATTTTTCACACCTCCCATTGACCCGCCGCAGCCACGCAAGGCACCTATTCGACGACCAAAATTGGGTATATGCAACATGGCGAAGCTCCCAAAAGTGCCAAAAGGCACATTGGGCAAGGCTCCGCTCGCCAAGACCCCTCATCGAGCACCACCACCGAAAGCGCAAACGCAAACGCAAACGCAATCACGAGCACAAGCACAAGCACGAGCAAAACAATGGCACATTGCAAGAGACAATAAACCCGAGATTCACTCCCCTCCGAAATCTCCGTCCTCGAAACTGAAGCCATCATCATCAACGCAGTCTCCCCCGCGAGCCTTCACGCCCCCGCCGCCTCGCCCCCGCCAACACGAGCTCGAGCTTGCCTCCTCACAAACCTTACACCGCGCAAAAGTAACGCGCTGGCGGCAGACACCGCTCCTAATTTGCGGCCTGGCCGCCTTCGGAATCGGCCTCTACAGCGTACAACTATGGATATCTCTCTCTCGGGATCCGCCGAGCGACATCCCGGACGACGTTTCTGACAGATTCGATAAGGAAGCCGAGGGTTATGACGAGAAAGTCAACATTGCAGAAATTCTTCTCGGATTATCGTCGAAGCGAAAGGCATTGACGGAACAGGCAAAGGGCCATGTGTTAGAGGTTGCGGTGGGCACAGGTAGAAACATCGACTATTACCCGAGGAAGCGATGCGATACAGTCACATTGCTAGATTCTAGTGGACCGATGCTGAGCGTCGCGAAGAGGAAGTGGAGGGACACACACGGCGGAGAGTACTTTGGACGAGTGGTGTTTAAGCAGCAATCTGCGCTCGATGAAATTGTACCACCATACGGATCGCACGGGGGGTTCGACACCGTGATTCAGACCATGGGGTTGTGTTCTACGTCGCGGCCAGTGGATTTGCTGAGAAATCTGGAGAGGTGTACTAGGGAGGATGGGGGGAGGATATTATTGTTGGAGCATGGAAAGAGCTATTTTGGGTGGTTGAATGGTCTGCTGGATCGCACGGCGCCGCAGCATGCGGTGGAGCACGGGTGTTGGTGGAATAAGGACATTGGGGCCATTGTTGAGGAGAGCGGACTGGAGGTTGTGGAGATCAAGAGGTATAATTTCGGGACTACTTGGTGGGTTGAATTGAGGCCAAGGACGGGACTGAAGAGGGGTATGGGTATGAATGGTGATGTTGTTGTTGATGATGGTGATAATAACAATAACGATGCAGCTGTTGCTGTGGGGAAGGTCGATCTGTCGACCAATAACAGTCGTCAGGTTGCACAGAGGTCTTGGTGGGCCCTTTGGAGGTGAGGCTCCATGCACAATGATACAGCAGTCAATAATGCAGTGACATCCCAATGATACCCAGGGTGCCAGGTCGACAACACACTCGTCCTCGTACCTATAGCATCGAGCAGAAACGGAATAAGATTATCGCTACGGAGTAACAGATTGGATGATCCGTAATGCTCTATCTACTCCTCATCTTGCCTCGTACTAGATAGATATCTCGCCGCAAACGAACGCCTGATCGACAGCATCGCATCGCCAACAGAGTGGAAAAAGCTCGCTGCTTGGAACGACCGAATGTGTTACTTGTCATCATCAACATGCCAGTACGGAGTAGTGCCATTGATCGGCTGTCTTGTACGGTATAGTATAGCCTGCAATGGTGGGGCTGATAGATCGTTTCTGTGTGATGATGATGATGAATGAGGTGGAACGGAGGAGGGGGAAGCCTAAAGCTATCAAAGAAGCATTGGGCACTAAAAGCATCAATGGAGCAGGTGAAGCGACGGGGAGAGCGGGGTTCGATGGAGGATCATAGGATGGTCCTGACTCCGCTCTGCTTGTATACTTTTAGGCTCCTGTTGCCATACTGATTCGGATTCACATCGCATTAACGTTTGGTGTGATTATATACATGTGGATGCACGTATTCATCATCGGAGTGTGTGTCGCGCGCACTAGGCGCATCTCTTACATATGATACCTAATTACATACCTATGTACTCTGTACGGTCTGTTCATACTGGATATTTCAAGAGGAGCGGAGCATGCTGTACTAAATTTGGAGAGAGAGAGAGAGAGAGAGTTGCAAGAAGAGTTGAGTGTGTACCGGGACATCTCGCATCACGACGGAGGTTGTCGCGTCACGCCCCACTTCGACAGGAACGACCTCGTTGCAAATACGAAGATTCCTGAAAGCTCATGTACGGAGTACCAGTACCAGTACAAGTAATAATCATTTCCGTGGTTTCCGTAGATCTAGATGCAAAGGACTAGTGGTAGGTTCAATAGGCGTGTCTACTGGCAGTCATGCGATACGGTAATTAGAAAATGCTAAGGTATTCCCCATAGTTACGGACGTGGATAGACAAACAAAGGGCGGAATTGATAAGGAACAGGTTACCAGGCTACAGGTAGGGCATCGTGACAGAAAGTGATGCGGTGCCATAACTTTGTGCCCAAAGAAAAAAAGCAATAACCTTATAAGCCTGATCCATGACTGTCATGATCAGAAACAGTAACAGCAGCCCCATCGCCTGGGGATCTGACATGGCGCATCCGAGCCGTTGCCTGATTGGCAAGGAAGCATTCGGCAGAGAGGGGGACGGCCGGCGGCAGAAGCGAAGGAATGTACATACAAGACTACAAGTAGTACAAGTATGTACAATCCGTACTACGTGGTATCACGCGTAGTGGTGTAGTACCGTAGGTATCATTATAATGGATGATCATTGGCAATGGCAGAACGGTTAGGTACAAGTACATTTCGTGTACTCCGTACGGAGGACTGCCTACAGGCTGCAAGTACATACAGAGTAGGAACCTAGTCCCAGTGGAACGAAGTGCAGCGTGCAGGTTAGTAATTGCGAGTCATCCGATTGGGGAAATAATATATATTAATTTAAGCATCAGCAAGTTTTCTTTTCCTTAAAAAAAAAGCCAGAGAAAAGAGAACGGAGGGAAAAAAACCGACCGTGGTTTAACGCCATCTGTCGTGGTGTGGCTCTTGGGTGGGACGTCGCGTGTGTTGATTGAGGGGACGACCACGCCACGCTATGCTACGCTCTAAATCTTCGAGTAACAAAATCACGAGGTAATTACTTGTACATACAAGTACACAGTACGGGGTAGTTACCTACCGCGACGGTGTATCCTACCGTGTAGGTTGGGTATGGAGTAGGTAGAGGCAGGTTTGCGAAACTACTATTCTATGCTCCGCGCAGCCTTCCAGAAACAGGCGAGCATGCATTGCATGAGATATCTACCTGTCGTACGGAGTACAGCATGGCGAGGATTGGAGCTGCGAGTCGTGTCAATCCTCGTCCTTTGTCTAGTTTGGAGTATCGTGCACATGTACACCGTACCGCCGGTAGTTACAGCAGTGAACGGTCGAGTGCATGATGTTGTAGCGTTATCGGTCGGTGACACGCGGAAGAGCTGGTGCAGTGCAGTGCAGGCGTACCTGGCTCGCCCGAGGTTCACACGGCAGCATGGATGTCAAGATGTACAGACTACGGAGTGTACATGGACAACCACACAGTTCACAGCAAAGTACACAGTATATCAGAGAACTTTTTTCCCGTCCAATGAGTTTTCTGCTTCACCGCCTTCGAAAAGAGAATAGATGATCATGGAGGCGGATGACATGGATGGGCCAGGATGACATGGGCTGGCATGGTTTGTTGACATGGATCGACTATTTTGACAGGGGTAAACAAAGTTTTTTTTTTGAAAAAAAGGAAGAAGAGGAAGAGAGACCCATAACATAGAGAGGGCGCGCGCATACAAGGAAGACCAAGATGAAGATGATGAAAAAAGTGCTACAAGTGGTTAGTGAGTGTCCAAGGAATTACCGGGATAACGATGGAGCCTAAATATGGAAATGGTGTAGTCAGATATGCAAGGACAGGGGTAAGACCTTGTCCGGCCCCCAGTCTTTTGCTCGTTTCGCCCGTTTCGCCCAAGCTCGGCAAAGCTAAAAAGAAAAAAAAAGTGTGTGAGAGAGACAGATAGAGAGAGAGGAGGGAGACATGAGCCAGTAGAAAGATGGATGAATAACTGAATGATTCGATTATCTATGTACTGCACCTTACACCTTACATGTGCTCCGTATCTACTCCGTACAGAGTACATCAATCACATCATGCCATCCTCACGAGTCACATATACTTGATCTAGCCTACAGCAACAGGGAAGGACCAGTATCGAATTGCCTGTACAATACCTACGAAAAAAAGGTACAGAGTACTCTGTACATGGTAGTAATACCTGAGACCTCTCCACAACAGTTGGTAATAGCATATGAAGTATACTCGGCTCATAGGGTTTTCCTACAAGTACATATACCTAGATCACAGGTGGTTAATGATTACGTAGTTCTTCGGGCAACCACCCCAAGTACTAGGGAATACTCGCACCGCGACCAACACGAAGCATTTGCTTGCTGGTGCTATAGGGCGGAGCCGTTCGTCCATCGCCCCAAAAAAGCCCCAGCTCATGGAAAAAGGGTCCAGCCGATGAAATCACCACCGAGGTGAACATGGATATGGCTCTTAATGATTTCATTTTTAACGACCATGACCCAACTAGACAAGTTCCATTTATATTTTTCTCCCCTCCGTTCCTTAGTTCCCAAGCCACCAGTCGCGTGGCCATCGGTGTGGGACGAGGCAGCCGTCCCAAGATTGGTTAGCTGTATACGATGTGTGGTAAGTCCGGTAACTGCGGGCATCTGCGGACTATGCAAACATATTAGTCTGCTTGTACTCCGTAGTTTTAAATCGATAGAATCTGTAGAGTAGGGGGGAGGACGAGGAAGAGGAGGAAGTGCGCTATGAAAAGGTGAATGGCAGGCAAACTCGTAACTGAAGAATGAAGAGAGTGGTAGGGAAAGAAAATCACTTGCACGGCGTAAGTACCTAGCCTAGGTAGGCATACATGACATGAGACGAGGTAGGGCAGATCCAGAGTTACTGGTATTACTCGTAGGGTTAGGAATACTCGTAGGATGTGGCCATGATCAAATCCATTAAGTTCTCTGGTCTGTCTGGTTTTTTTTAACATGCATCTTGCAACTCGCCGAAGACGTGATCCCTGAAACGGTCCCCAACCTACCCTACCGGGCCTGCCCTACCCGACTTCACCGGACTACCTAAGCACTCCGTGCCTACCTAGGTTATTACTCCCTATTGTTGGTAGGTAGATACCCCTAGGTTCTGCAGGAAGAAGCAAAAGGGTCGAACAATAGAAGTATGCCGCTGTGTCTGTCTCTACCTATATACTCTATAGGTTGACAGGCCATTAAGATTCACATTCACATTGACATTCACCGTGCACGTCCTTTATCTAGCTTGGATAGGACTAGTCCGTTAGTAAATCGTAACTTGGTAGGTACAAGTACATACCATAGGTGGTTAGGTGGTTAGTAACCTCGTAGTAGTTCCTACCTAGGTAGTTACTTGTAGTCGTCAGGGCAGAAACTCAAACCAGCTCGTCTCCACTTTCTTCTTCTTTCCGTCTTCTTCGTCTTCTTTTTTTTCCTAAATTACCACTGAGGAGTACGGAGTACTATGTACTACTACTAACTATTATCCGTATCTCATCTTATCCCATGCTAGATTAAACGTCCTACTTCCTTCATCGCTCCATCAAACAATCCACCCGTGCCGCCAATTTTTGACAGGGTTTATCACCATCTCCTCCATCGTTTTGCTCCATGATTTGGAAGAGCTGACCTTGACTCAATGTACTTGTACCTACCTAGGTAGTTATATTTCTTTTAGAACCTGTATGTACGGAGTACGGGAGGATCAGTACTGAGTAGGTACCTAGGTAGGCAGTTATCTCATCCATCGCTGCCTTAAAAGAGCAATCCGAAACCAGCCAGTAGCGCATCGCCGGTTACGCGGTTACCTACGTAGTTCCACCGCCCCAACGCCTCCTGAGCATTAATTCTGCCCGTCCACTACCATCACTACCTTATTCACCACCACCACCACCACCACCATTGCTACTCTCCTCTCTACTCCATCTACTCTCGCCTTCTCTTTCTCTCACACATCTACTCTCTCCTCTCTTCCTCTTCCACCTCCTCTTTCTTCCACTCTCACGTCCTCCCTCCCTCTTTCTCCTTTCTTATTCCTCTCCTCCTCATCCTTCTCCTCGCTCCTCGAAGATTTGTCGCCTAGCAACTGCATGCACGCTGGACGCTGTCAGCATCGATCACATTCAGACAACATACAACATTCAACATTCATCAAACATCGAGCATCGAGCATCGAGCATCGAACATCCAACACCAAGCGTCATACATCCTACACGTACTCCGTACACTCACGTCCACATACACATACCATTCGCGACTTGAGAAGAGAAGCCGTTGTACACGACAACCTTTGACCACCAACCCGATTCCGACCTTGCATGACCCAGCCTTGCCTTACCTCGCCTTACCTCGCCTGCCAGGGTATTCACTCGCCCAATCGTCTCCCTGACATTCTTCGATACCTGCCTTCCGAGCTTCCTACCTATCTATTCGTAGTCTCGTACCATACACAGTAACTACATATCTGGTTACTGGGTAGTTAACTACTACTCCGTACCTACCTTGGTGACAGGTCCTAGACGTAACTTGCTGCCGCTGCTGCTGCTGCTGCTGCTGCTGCAACAACCAAAAACCCACCAACCGCCACCTGTAACAAGCAACCAACAGCCACCGCTCTTGCTCTCCCTCCCTCCCTCCCTCCCCTGCTTCCTTCCTTCCCTCCACCCTCCCCCCAGTCGGCGCCTGCCTAGCTAGTACCTACCCTTCGTGCCTTCCTCCCCCGGTCTTGTTCTGCTCACTCTGCATCAAAAAATAATTATTTTGCGACGCAAGACCATAATTCCCTCGCCGCTTCTCATTCACTCTTTCTCCCTCCCATCCCTCTCTCAACTCTTTCCCTCCCATCCCTTTCTTTTATCTCCTCCTCTTGACGATCGCGCGGCAATCATCCTCATCCATCATCTCCACCATGCCTTACAATACTCGCCGCAAGTCGCTGTCGCTGCCTTCCCTAGGCATAGCTCTCCCTGGCCGACCGTTAGCTCGCTCACCGCCTGCCACAACAATAGACTCTCAGCACCAACAACCACCACAAAAGAAAGTCAAGCGCACACACTCTATCACATCCAACACATCCAACACGTCCGCCGCCGACAGCCAGTCCAACAAATCGACCTCCCTGCGCATCGATGAGCATCGACCAAAAAGCTCAGGCCGTGTTGCAGACACCCCGCCTCCCTCCCCTGGCGGTGAGTCTGGACAAAGGAAGATAGACACCCAAGGCATTGATGACACAATCGTCGTGGGCGTCATTGAGCAACTCGAGAAGACGGGCAATAGACCTCACCTACTCAAGGAATTAGCCGCAATTCTCTCCACTACAATTCCTATCGTCGAAAGGTATGTACCCAGCCCTTGCCTTTCCCTTCTCCCTCCTCCCCCACAAACGCCACCCCCCTGTAGGTCCAATCCATTCTTGCTGACGAACAACAGCTCTGCAAATCCCGCCGCCATAATATCCTCGCGACTAGCGACCTACCTGAAGCGTTCCTGGACTGCGCTGTCAAGATGCCCCCTCGATAAGAAGCTCGTCGGTACCCATCCGAAGCGCGTGTACTACTTTCTCACTACATCACCGCACCAGCCCATCCCAACCAACCCGAGTAGTGCTCCTTCCACCGCAAGGATCATCTCCCCGTCGCTTTCTTCAGCCACGTCTGAGGAGGCTGAGGATGCCGAGGCACGCTCGCGCGATCGGATGTCGCCTTCGCCGGAGCTGGAATTCTCTTCGTACGAAGAGGATGAGGAGAGCGACAGTAATCCTTTCTCGAATCAATCGCATCCACCAACCTCTGTAAACATAGCACACAATCGACGGGCCCAATCGCCTCCCTTGGAGAAGGACGAGCGTGAATTTACGCAGACTGCCTCCTTCCTCCAACAGAGGAGGAAGAGCCAGGAGGCGGAAAGCCAGCGCGTATCCAGCTCATCGGCTGCCGGTACACAGTCGACAGACGTGATCATGGACGACGCTTCGCAAGCCATGGACGAGACCGAGGAGAGTGCCGCGCGGAAGAACTCGGAGACCGCAGCTGCGCTATTCGGCTCAATGAGCCACCTCTCCAATTTCCATGCCTCAGACCTCTCTCCCGGTAGTCCGCTCATCAAACCGGTGCAGTCAATTGAGACCCCCCACACTGCGCTGAAGCGCACCGCGTCCAGGATGGAGTATCCCGACCTCGACTGGAATTGGGATCCCAAAGGCCCCGAACATATCGAGCTCGATGAACTCGAGGATCTGTTCGACGATTATTAAAGTGCGGATGGTGCGAAGGCGCTTCCGCTCCGGGCGGTCATGTCTATTTAACGAATCTCCTTACAGTCACAATGTCCACCAACCAACCTGGTCACTACTTTCCTGCTGATCATATGACTTTATTACCCTTCATCTCTTCTCTTTTCGCTCTTCTTCTTCTCCATCTCCATCTTTGTGCTCTAAATATCCTAGACGGTTATTCCGGTAGCTTGCTCGCGCAACACGGGTCTCGCGAATCTAGATTCGACGAGCACGATTCGAGTGCGATGATACGAATAGGGCGGTGAATATCCTTCGGCATTTCTCTTTTTCGCTAAGTGGGTTGTACGATATGGTCTCGTTTTGTTATGGGAGCTGAGGGGCGCTGGTTGTTTACTCGGCCGGTTGATTGTCATCATTTTCATCGTGATTATTTCTCTGCGCATCTCATCTTTTTTTCCAAAGGATTTTCTGGAAAGATCGGATCTATTACGGTCAAAACGTCTGTGATCGACGACGAACAGTATGGGGTGCAACTTTGCACATATGGAAACTGCGCTAAAGTGACAGCTGTGCTCTGCTATGTAGTGCAAGAACAAGATGAAGAAAAAGCAGAATGTCTGTGAATTTACCAAAATTGGAGCATATGAAGCGTACCCAAGAACAAAAACAATTTATACGTTTCAATTATCCTTTCTACAGCTCCCGTTGCTCATGCTTCATCTCGACCTCGTCCATTGACCATGGCTAGTGATTTCGCATCGCGGCATTGTTCGACGAAGCGGCCACACGAGCGAGATCCGAGTATCAATCATCAAGCGAGCATTTATCTTCTTTCGGCAGCTAACTTAAGCTAGTAGCCAGACCCGCGAAACTTGCGGTGGACAGCTCACCAGAACGATTGATGTTGCGGGGACCAGGGGGTCCGGGGCATTGGCTTCACTAGATGAGGTCCACATATGCATGTAGCTAATTCTACTCGACCTACGAGGTGACTGAGGTGTTACCCTGCTCCGTACACCGTCATTGTGTATGTACTAGAACTTAGAAGATCCGTTGCAGCATGGAGGAATACTGTTCGTGTCTGTACGGAATACGTAGTAATTAACGTAGAAGAACATTTGTCAACGTGCGTTCACATCGCACGCGTAACAGGTCCAATCTGGGCGGTGTGCATGGTCCTCCTCATCCCTTGACCGAATTGTTCTCTTCGCACGAACAGAATACTTGTACCCATATCGCATTTCTATATACTCCGTACCCACTCGCGAAATACTACGCGGTATACTACGTAGACCGTAGTCTGTAGGGTAGATAGGTACCGAGTGTTAAAAGGTACAACAATCATATGCAGGGTAGAAGGTCTGAACCCCACAAGTGGATTTTCTTTTTTGCGTCTTCACCGGAAGCAATACATAACTAATGAGATGGGTAGTGAAGTGGACGGCAGTATTGTATGTAACCAACAAGGTGTATCCCTCCAGCTAAAGGCACTGGATGTGGACAGCGAGCGGTGGCCACGAGGACTAGAGTAATTCGAGTTGAGTAAGAAGGGAGGAAAGGGTTGTGATACCATGAGCGTGTTGTCAAGGCCCAATGGCCCAATGTACTTATATGTAACAGGCCGCTCGGTGATAGGGCACCATAAGTACGGAGTACTTACAACTACGAGTACTCTTTACCCGTCCTACGAGTATCCTCTGGTGGTAAGTTACATATTTACTTGGGTAGGGATGCGGTTGTAGATCCCCCAGCCACGGCAAGAGGTACGAGTCGCTACCAGCCTCCTTTGACTTTATGTGGTGAGAGAGGTAGTTAGGGGGATAATGATAAATGAAAAGTTACTCTGTGTTCCGTAAAGAAAGGTTTCCTTTGTTTGTGGAATACTCAGTACTGAGTATTCTACTCCTCTATGCGGTACAACTAGTGTAGACAACATAACAGTCGAAGAGAGAGTGGTGATGCTGATGATGGTGATGGTGATGTGATGATGGTGATGGGTGATGATGGCGGTGGACCAACCCAACGATACCAGCCAGCGAAGACGAATGAGAAGCACCAGCCAATCAGAGACGCCCGCCATGTCCACTATGGGAACAGAGCAACTGCCAGTGCTGCCCCCAAGAGCCCCAAACCCAACCACACGACTTTCCCATTTTCTTTTCTTGTCGATTAACTATCCCTTTTGCCTTTTGCATGCTTTGCGCTCTCTTGCTGCCATCACTTACGAGTACTCCGTACCTCTGCTCTCCCTTTGGACAATCCGACGTTTTGTTTTACCCTAACTACAGCATTTGTTTGGAGCCAAGTTGCGCGGTTCGACATCCGCCCTACATTGCGCCATAGGCCCGGATTGCGCGCTCGCACGGCTCTCTCCGAGTCTATCATTCGACAAAAAGAAAAGAGTCGGACTCGACGTCTTTGGGAACGGATTTCGCTGCATCAACTTGGATTGCTTCGGTTTGGACGGGACTTGATTCTTCGAGCGCAAGATTTATCGGAGGGATAGGAATTTGGAGGAATCCGGACCCAATGCACCCGGCCTGACTTACTGTCCTGCGCTGCTTACGGAGTACATGCAACGTTTCGACAATTCGATCGTTCGTGCACCTTACAAACCGATCTGGAAGATCTAAAGACTGCGAGACTATATTCACGATTGCTCGTATTGAAAGAGTGAAGACGGCTGCATCCAACTTTCTCCCGTCCTAGGACACGCCAATACTCACCCAGGCCGCTTTTGTTCGTTCGCTGGCAGACCAGAAAAGAAGCGAGAGTGAGGCGAACCACCAACTATCTCGCAGACTGCAGCCACAGCATTTTTCCTTGTCGTACCTGTTCGTTCCTTACCAAAACCAATTGTCGGATCCCGTCACAGGACCACAGGACTGCTGAACCATATCGACTTTTCCTCTTATTCCCCACGTGGTAGATGCAGTAGCAGCATAGGTTTCGCTCTCCCCAAGGATTTCCCATCAATTGCCTCGACATTCATCCACAGGCCTTCTAGGGCTTCCCGTTTATGCGCAGCGCTTCAAGTATCGCATAAAGTCGGTACCACTTCTGGATCTCCAGCGAATCATTCGACACGTCCACAAATAAGGGACAGTCGATGAATCGCCAGAACCTTGTAGCTATCGTTTAAATTATCTCGTAGAAACCGTGGCATCGAGTTACTTGCAGCCGGAGTACGACTCCGGATATTCGCCCTCCGAGTCCGAATCGAGTACTGTCCCTCGCCGGAGTTCGAGCAAGAGAAGGAGTGTAACGACAAACTCAGGATCCGGCAAAGAGAACCAGCGCGCAAGACGAAGACGATCGACAGCAGCCGCCGCTGCGGCACCAGCAATTATGGCGTACTCGCCCGCGCGGAGCAGAAGCCGCGCCCCAAGCCGGCCAGCAAGTCGAGCCTTAACCCAAACTCCCGCGCCCATAGTCGTAGAGATGCCTGAACGACCGCCCATCGTCATCGACGAGTCCGTTCTCACTGGCAGACCAAAGAGTCGAGGTCCACCAGGTGTTAGTGCACCCGGTCTAAGCGGTGGAAGGGGCATGTTCAAGAGACTTATCGTCGCGTGCGATGGCACGTGGCTCAATTCCGACAATGGCATGGTCAACGGAAAACTCCCTGTACCATCCAATGTCACACGAATATCCAGAGCCATCAAAACGGTCAGTCAGGACGGCATCCCCCAGATTGTGAATTATCACTATGGCCTTGGAACGCAGGGCGGAAAGCTAGATCGTTTGATCAGTGGCACGACGGGGGAGGGACTCGGTGACACGGTGAGAGAGGCGTACAGTTTCTTGGCAAACAACTACCACCACGGCGATGAGATTTTCTTGTTAGGTTTCTCCCGCGGTGCATTCACAGCTCGTTCGATTGCTGGGCTCATTGGGGAGATTGGGTTACTCACAAAGAAGGGGTTGCATGCGCTCCCGGAGATCCACAAGGATGTGCAGCATCGCAGAGACCCTCGATATGTGGCCAAGAACCCTGACATACCCTTCCCCAATAAACCGAGCGCCGAGGATCCACGGTACGCCGATGAGTTGGAGCGACGAGGGTTGACAAGACTCGATATTCCGATCAAGGCGATTGCCGTTTGGGATACCGTTGGGAGTCTTGGGACACCGCGGATTGGATGGCTGACCAAGGTCGGATTGCAAAGTGGGGAATCGAAAGAGATGGCCTTCTACGACACAAAGTTGCACGGCTGTGTGGAGAATGCATTTCAGGCCCTCGCGCTAGATGAGAAGCGAAGCGCTTTTTCGCCTGCGGTGTGGGAAAAAGGAGAAGGGAATCGAACGACGTTACGACAGGTATGGTTTCCTGGAGTACACAGCAATGTAGGAGGTGGTTACAGTGACCAGCAGCTGGCCAACATCACATTAGCTTGGATGATGAGCCAGTTGGAGCCTTTACTGGACATGAGGGACGAGTATCTCTTCGAGCAAGACGACGAGACGGCACGTGATTACCACAAGACAGGCCAAAAGGTACGACCATGGTCATTTGGTGAGATTTACAACTCCATGACGGGTCTATTTTCCCTTGGAGGCGGCTCTGTAAGTACTGGTGGCCCTTTTATTTCTTCAGTGGTGGGCTATCGACTAATGGTCCCCAGTTTCGCACACCGGGCATGTACCGCGAGGCGAACCCCTTCACTGGCCGTCCAACCGATCGACCCCTCCGCCAGACAAACGAATACATACACCCTTCAGTACGAGCTCGATTTCGCCTTGACGGTCCCGGCGTTTCAGACAAAGGGCTCTACGAGTGTCGCGCATTGACCGACAACTACAAGCTCGTCGTCGACTACGGCACCCAAAACACCAAATCAGGCGACCCGGACGTCTTCTGGAAACTCAAATTTAGGGACGAAGCAGCCGTGAAGGTGTTGCCCGAAGCCCCCCTTTGGCGACTCGAGCGCGAGCTCGCGAAGAAAGATCCGGATACCTACCATTACGTACGACGACCACCAGCGACGGGCCAGAAACGCAGGAAGCAGCGCCCCGTCTCCGCAGGCATCGTGGGCAACGGAAAACTGTCCAGCGGCACCCGGAGAAGTCACGTAGCAGACGACCTCGGACCGAGGGGTAGCACGCGACGTAGTTTCGTAGCCGATGACGACAGGAGGGCTTCACGGCGGAGCTATATCGAACCCAGCGAGGCGACGATGAAGAGGACTCGCTCTCGGTCCCGCGCCGCGAGCATGGACAGGGAGACGGATATCCGGGAGAACATGCCACACCGACGGCCGAAGGACAAGACGTGGTGGGACGGTGTAAGTCAGGCTGGACCCAGAAGTCCGGATCCAAGGAGTCCTAGGAGGAGCAGTATGCGGGTTTAAATGTTTCCTCACTTCCTATACATGAATGCTTGAACCTAACCCGCCATCGAGAGGTTCAATCGAACATATTGCAAAACGCGTTAACAAAACTTGTATATAAACTTGCAGCCTCAAATAAAGAGGGCGTGATGATCCAGCAAGCACTGCCTTTGAATTACTGATACCACTACTATATATTATACTATTAATTGTACACCACAACTGATGCAACGAATGTTTTCACATCTTTCTTGTTATCGAAGATACCAAAGTTTTGGTTGCATATACTATCTTGGCAGCCTGTCGCGAGGATGTATACATACAGGACAGCCCGGTAATTGTTCCGTAGCTCTCAGGCATACTACTTATGTGCCTAATCATTATTGCATTATTTATCTTCAAAGTCTTGCACTGAGCTTGACTATTGTACTTTTTGTACATTATCATAGATATTTTGTTTAGGATAAATGGTGGTTAGTAACATTGAGGTGACGACGAACATGCAACGTTGAGGCCATGGGACTGGAAATGAGCCCAGTGTCTTAATGTGGATTGCTACGATCAAAGTTGTCAAGTGTATTGAAGGCCTGAAAGCGTTAAGTTAATGCATGTGTTGTATGTTCATCACGTGAGCAGTGTTTCATGAACCCACTTTTTCAATCGAATCATTGAGAAAGCACTATGCAAATAAAATTTTGAAAATCCACATGTCCTGTCATTGGGATAAATTCCTAAATAGAATATATACGCTCAATTGTCAAAGTTAAATGAAAAGGGATATTGGCGCCCTTTACCATAAAATTCGTTCTCGTACAACATCATGATACATAAAAATATAGAATGTTTTTGAAACACGTCCATCCAGTAATTGCACCAGGTATTACTTGGGGTACAGAATAAAATCAGCACCCAGGCGTGGGGTTACGTACAACCCTGGCTTTCCAGAATTGATTATCAATCTGGCGGTGTTCTTATGTTTCTGGCTCGTAGATCGTGACTTCGTTCTTCAGAGTGTGTACATTTCCGGCCCATCGTATGGCGCACACTTCTGTGATGTCCTCATACAAGAAGTGCACTCTGATGATGACGTCTACAATCTCTCCTTCTGGAGACCCTTCCATCCCCACTCCTGGGCGATGAGCTCGGCAGCACGTTCACCGATACCGAGGACAGTAAGCATGGGATTGATGGTGGGCATCTCAGGGAAAACACCGGCATCAGCGATACGTACGCCCTGGAGGCCGCGAATCTTGAGTTCGGGGTCGACGACAGCGAGATCGTCTTTGGCGACGTCTCCCATCTTCGTGGTTCCGGCAGGGTGGTAGACGGTGTGGGCGACGCGCCGGCCATACTCGGACAGCTCCTCGTCAGTCTGGACCTTGGGTCCTGGTGCAACCTCGCGCTTGAGCCACTTGGAGAAGGGAGCCTGCTTGGCGATCTCACGGGCGGCCTTGAGACCTGCGACGATGGTGGCGGCGTCGTAGCCCTCTGGGTCGGTGAAATAGCGGAAGTCGAGTGCAGGCTTGACGTTGGGGTCGGCGGAGGTGAGGTAGATGCGACCGCGAGAACGGGGGCGGGGGATATTGGGGGTCATGCAGAAAGCATCGATGGGAGAGTCGTAGCCGAGTCTGGCGCGCTGTTAGTATTCTACGTTATAAATGTCTCGCGACTGGGCGGGCCTTACCTTGTGGTGTTCAAGCAGAATGGAATCTGGTAGCAGTGCATCATGATGTCGACGTTCTCGCCGTCATCGCCGGCAGCGTTGGGCGCCTCACGACGGAGGAAGATGCCAGCATCTGAGTCCATGGTAGTCTGGTTCGGGGGAACAGGTGCGTTCAGTTCCCAGAGAATTATACTCTCGGGGTGATCCAGCAAGTTCTCTCCAACACCAGGGATGTCCTTGACGACGGGGATGTTGAGGCTGGTGAGCTGCTCCTTAGGTCCAAGGCCCGAAAGAAGCAACAGGCGGGGGGTGTCAACTGCGCCGGCGCAGAGGATAGTCTCGGCCTTGGGGTTCAGGGTGCGCTTCTCGCCATTCTGGAAAGTGACGTTGACACCAGTGACCTTATTGCCCTTGACATTGACCTTGCTAACCCAGGCGTTGGTGAGGACAGTCAAATTCTTCCTGTTCTCGTCGCCGCGAAGGATGGGGTGGATATATGCTACACTGGCGCTGCTACGGTGGCCGTTGTCTGGGTTGTAGGAGACGGAGAAGAAGCCAACAGATGGCTCAAGACCTCCCTTGTTCCTGATCTCATGGTTGAAATCGTGAATCACGGGAATGTTCATAGCAGATGAGCAGGAGTTGATCCAGTCGAGGCAGAGCTGGTTGCGGTGCCTTGGGTGGACGGGCTGGACAGAGTTACGGAGGTTGTCAAGAACGCGGGTCATGGTCTTAAAGTTCCAGCCTTTGCAACCTTGCTGCTCCCATCTCTTGAGGTCGTACTCGAAAGGTCGGAAGGAAATGAGGGTGTTGTGAGATGAGCAGCCACCGAGCACTTTAGCACGAGAGTGACGGATGTGGGAGTTGCCGTTTGGCTGCTCTGTGGTGGGATAGTCGTAGTCGAGCTCGCCGCCGAGCAAGTTCAACCAGTCCTTGAGGAGGAGGACGCGATCATCCTTGAAGTCGCTGGGCCCGGCCTCAATTAAGAGTACGGATTTATTGGGGAGATACTCGGAGAGCCGAGAAGCAATCACGCAGCCGGCAGTACCTCCGCCTACGATGACGAAATCGTAGGAGGCATCCTTGGGGAGTTCGGTGGTAGTGGGTGCCATGTTCGCGCGGGATGGGGAATAATGGAGAAGTTATGAAGGATGGAAGCAATACGACGATGAAATTGAAGTATGGTGAAGACCCCAAGATGTGTCCACCCAATAGAGATTGAAGACTGTGAGGAGAGGGGGAAGGTAGAAGTATTAAGTAGCACGCGAGTTGGGGGAGAGGTAGCTGTAGACGGTAGAGGTCAGCAAACTTTTTTGCAGCTGCGCAGAGTGGATAGATGGAGATTATGCAGGGTGACGCCGATTGAGTACAAAAGTGCACCAAGATGGCCAGGACAGGGAGTTAGCACTCGTGCTGGTACGATTTGGAGCGCGCAAGAGCACGAGCACGAGCACGAGCAAGGACCAGTGCAGATTAACGTTTATCGGGGCAGGATGGGCTGATCGGATGGGGACGGCGGATGGCGTCCACCGGGAAGAGGGCGGCGTGGGCGGATTTGTTTGAGCTATGAGCTAGAGGGTCTAGTGAGCAGAGTAAGGATGCAGTGGTTGAAAAGGTTTTGCCCTGTTCGAACAAAGGCTGACCAGGAAGAGGGTTTTTTTTCCTCTCTCAATTCTCTTTCGATGGTGTTGGTTGGGGACGTGCTTTGGGTGAATGAGGAGTTGTTAGTGGTCGGAGTTGCTAGTTGCTGGGATGTGATGGGATGGGTCCTGGGAATCGGATGGATCATGGAGGTGGCTCAGGCTCGCTCCGGTCACATCTCGGTCGAGCTTGTTAGACCGTTGCGAATACAGGTAATACAGGTACTGTACTTGTACGAGTAGCCTTGAAGTAGGTAGGTAGGGTGGCAGGGCCGGGTGCAAGTAACGTAATTTGATACAGTACTAAGTGGAAACGGAAAAAGTCAGAGGCACGTGCATCAGCCGCCATCGTCATCGTCATTGAGGGCCCTGTTGCTATTCGCAGTGGCATTGCTCCGTATCTGTGTGGGAGAAGAATTTGGCAGCGAGTAGGACGGTGAGGAGAGGATTTTGTCGCGGTTGACCGACCTGGTTGGTCGGTTCGTCGAATACTCGAACAAAGAGGAGAATTAGATACTTGTATCATATTTCGTGCCGAGTATGTTGCTTCCATGAGAAGCCGCTTGCAGCAAGCTCTTATGGTCCGGTGCGAAGGAGATTTCCATTTCTTATCGGTAGATGATATCTTACACAAAGCAAGTTGTATTAGACCCCACTTCGAGGTACTAGGTATCATAGCATGTGCCGTGTAGGTTGGAGTGCTACTCCGTACTTGATGTAAATACTTGGTGTAAAGACGGCATACCTAATGGAAGAATGAGGAATGAATCCAAAGCCAAAGTACTGTACTCTGTAGAGATGTATGCCTGTGCTACCGAGGGCCGATGCTATAGTATACTCAAACTAGTATGGTAAAAAGAGATGCCAAGGTGTAGAAACGAAGAGATTAGTTGTTGCATGACACGGTTATCCTGGAAGAATAGAGACGTGGAAAAGGTGCAACAGAACAGATAGGTAGACTGAAGGTCAGGTCAGGTCAGGATGGGGTGAGCGAGTTGATGAAAATGATGGCTGGGTATGCAATTGATGTAACGTAAAAAGTGTGTAGTGGACACCTGTGGAGTAGGTATGAATGAGGATGAGAAAAAGTAACTACCTAGTCGTAGACGTAGTTATACTGTGTAGTCGGTAGTCGTAGTCATAGTCGCAATGAAGGAGGGAAGGGAAGGGTAGGACAAGTTGGCAGGTGGGGGGGGGGTTGGAGCAATGACCACTTGACGCTAGTCTAGAAAAAGTAAACTCTCCCCCGCCACACGGTGCACGCTAATCGCACATCCATGCGTTAGTCTATACCTAGTTGGGAATGGGTTGCTCCAGTCGGCGTTCCGCTACCCAACTTTTTTCCCATGTCTATCTCCATCTTCTATCTCTGTCTCTGTCTCCGTCTCCGACTCCGTCTCTATCTCTATCTCTATCTCTTCTACAGTAGTGGACTGTCACTGGCATACAGAGTATAGTGCACAATCAATGTACACTGTCCGACGTATCTACACAATACAGCCCTTGTAAAAATAGTTAGTGCTGGGGTTTTCCTACCGTGTATAGTATAGTTATACGGAGTAGATACTGACGAATGATGCCGCTGTAACGCCGTTCATCTATCTTGGCTTCCCTCTACCTTGTTGCTTCCAGAGTCACTTTAGAGACAATCTCTCACAACTGGGTTTTCTTCTTCGCCCTTCTTGTTATTGTTAATTTCCTAATCCACATACCTAGCACTCCGTACCATTGTTCTATCTACTCGTAAATCATCTCCCCGTCTGTCTCCTGTGAACCCCAACCCCTCCAGGAAAACGTCGTGCTCCGTCATCGCCTGTAAGCTCCCCCATGCGTGCAGAGATGCATGCAGACATACCCAAATACTCCTTGTCCCTTCATGCCGAATGACGAACCGTCTCATTTATATCATTCTACGAGTACCCAAAAAATCGTGCTGACAATCAATTAAGCTTCAGGTTTGACATTGCATGCAATCCATTGTATCCGTATCACAGCACATAACTGTCCATTGGTAGTGCTCGACGACATCATCGCCGAGGCACCGACCGACTAGCTTGAAAGATTTCCAACACCCTCTCATTTCCTCCCCATCCTCTGAACTTTCATCTCAAAACCTCTTCAACACTTCCTCCACCCTGCGACACCTCACCCCTCACCACTCACACCATGTCTCTCCCGTATCCTCCACGGTTCGCTTACTACGACGGGAAACTCCAAGCCGCCTCCTCCACATCATCATTCCATTCAGTCGATCCAGCAACCTCTCAACCGCTCGCACACATCCACACCACTACCCGCTCCGCAATCGATTCTGCCATAACTTCCGCCCAAAGGGCTTTTCCTGCATGGTCTGCAACACCCGCCATTGAGCGAGCCCGCATCCTACAGAAAGCCGCCTCCATCCTTCGAGCCCGCAACGACGAGCTGGCCAGGGTCGAGACCTCAGACACCGGCAAACCTTTCTCCGAGACCTCCACAGTCGACATCGTGACGGGCGCCGACGTCCTCGAATACTTTGCCAACCTCGTCGGCAGCGGCGGTCTCAATGGCGAGACCATCCAGTTGCGACCCAATGCCTGGGTCTATAGCACCAACAACCCTCTCGGCGTGTGCGCAGGCATCGGCGCGTGGAACTACCCCATCCAGATCGCTCTGTGGAAGAGCGCACCCTGCCTAGCAGCGGGCAACACCATGGTCTACAAGCCGTCCGAGTTCACGCCCCTCCACTCGACCCTCCTTGCCGAGATCTATGCCGAAGCAGGCGTACCCCCAGGCGTCTTCAACGTCGTCCAGGGCTCCGGCGAAGTGGGCGCATACCTGACCACTCACCCTTCCATCGCCAAAGTCAGCTTCACTGGCCAGGTGAGTACGGGGCAGAAGGTCGCAGGCAGCGCCTCGGGGGGCATGAAATACGTGACTATGGAGCTCGGCGGTAAGTCCGCTTGCGTGATCTTACCTGATGCCGACATCGAGTCGGCCGTTGACGGAGCTATGATGGCCAACTTCTTCTCCACGGGCCAGGTCTGCACGAACGGCACCCGAGTCTTCGTGCCTGACTCTCTCAAATCCAAATTCGAGTCTCGACTGCTCGAGAAGATGCAACACATCCGGGCCGGCGATGTCCTGAACCCTAGCACCAACTTCGGCCCCCTAGTCAGTAAAGTGCACTGGGAGAAGGTCCAGAGCTACATCCGCCATGGCGCTGAAGTCGACAAAGCAACCCTCCTCTACGGTGGTGCGAAATTCCCCAGCTTCTCCTCTGCCCATTCAGTCCCGGAGACCTACAAACAAGGCTTCTGGATCCATCCCACAATCTTCACAGACTGCACCGACAACATGAAGATCGTCCAAGAAGAAATCTTCGGCCCAGTAATGACCATTCTGTCTTACAAGAACATCGACGAGGTGGTAGCTCGCGCTAATGACACACATCTGGGCCTCGCCGCTGGCGTCTTCACCCGGGACCTCAACCTCGCGCACAGCGTCATCGCCCGCCTCGAGGCAGGCATTACATGGGTTAACACGTGGGGCGAGTCGCCAGCGGAAATGAGCGTCGGAGGGTGGAAGATGAGCGGGGTTGGGGTCGAGAATGGGAAGAAGGGCATCGAGGCTTGGGTCAGGAATAAGAGCACGCTTGTTGATATGGCTGGTGAGGTTCCTACTGTCTTTGCAAAGTTGTAAAGACGCGATAAAAATTCGTGCTATGAATCTATGGAAATAAGCATACCTTTTTACTCTAGGCTTATGTTGTACACTTTTTCACCTTGTGTTATTTTACTAAAAGGCATCTAGATGTTGCATGGCGCAACATCGTACATCGGTATTATTTAACGAGTCTACAAATCACAAACGCACATATACATTATCTCCCTCTCTTTCTCCAGGTGGTGATAACGAAAAGATAGGAGGCCGAGGGTTGAGGGAGTAAATATGTGCCCCCACAGACTCGATATACAATGTTCCACGTTTCTTCGTCTTGTAGTTGCTCACATAGTTACGTGCATATCCTACCAACCGTGTATCAGACCCTATTCTATATAGCAGACATCCGCCAAACCAGGCCAAACCAGGCCAAACCAGACCTTAAATGAACGCATCATGTGAATTGGGAAAGGGAAGGGGAAGACAGGAAGGAGGAAGAATCAAGGAAATACGAAGTGTGAAAAGGCATGGGTCATCGTAGAGGCAAGCTCTTCTCGACAACCTCATCGCCCTCGACAGGTGTGGCGGCAGGACTCGCTGCAGGAGTTAACCACGGATTCTCTGCGCCATCTTTGTTGACCTTCTCTATGATGGTAGCGGCGGGTGTGGTAATGGACTGGGTCCTCTTATCGTTTACAAACCCCTCCCCAGGGCTCTCCCAAGCGTAATCGAACCACTCGCCCAGGATCTCCTGTACCCCTTCCGCGAGAATCTGTACAGCAACCCTTCGGTTCCGACTCCACTCCCACGCACGATACCACCGTCCTGCCCTCACTGCCGTGTCCTCCCCACCCTCAAGCCCATCCAGTATGCTCCTCCAGACTAACATGGTCTTCTCTAACTCCTCAGGCTTCGACACGCCGATGACGCTGACGCCTAGCTTCGCGCCGCCAACATCGTCATTCGACTCTCGCATCCATGGAACACCGGACGCAGGGTCGCCATGTGAGCCGCACAAGGCTCCGGTTGAGATCCACGATTCCAACGCCCAGCGTATGGCGATGACCTCCAGTTTTTCACCATGCCTGTCGCAAAAATCGCTCGCTTGCCTCACCCTCGCGCGCAACTCCCTCCCCGCGGGATGAAAATCCCCCAAAGACCCCACGGGCACACCCTGCCTTCTTAGCAGTCCCATCCCTAACGGCGACGCATTGGGCACCACGTCAACCCCGGCAGCCTTCAACCTCTGTATGCCCTTCTCCCCCGCCAGCCGCTGGTTTTGCAGCGTGAAGTTCGCGTACGACTGAACTGCATCTAGCGGCTCGCCCGTCTCGCGGTGTACGAGTTCCGCTACCTCGCACAGAACGTCGAGAGGATAGCCTGAGATGCCGACATATCTAATCGTGCCCTCCTCATCGCGGATCCGACGCAATTCGCGGACGGCGGTCAGGACCTCAGCGGGAGATACAAATTCGACGTCGTGGCAATATACGAGGTCAAGGTAGGATGTCTGGAGACGGGAGAGAGAGTTAGATATGGACTGGCGGACCCATGGGGCGGAGTAGTCGAAGGTGGAGGAGGCGATGCGGCCGACTTTCGTGAGGAGGAGGTAGGATTCTCGGGGAAAAGTTTCGCGCACAAAGGGAGTTGAAAGGGCAGTGCCGAGGAGTTGTTCAGAAGGGCCGTAGTAGGGAGATGTATCGAAGGCGCGGATGCCGTGGGTAAGGGCGGATGTGGTAAGGCCTGTGGTGTCGAGGGCGAAGGGGTCGGTGTTGTATTGGTGGTTGAAGGTTGCGGTGCCGAAGATCAGAGGCGGGAGGATGGAGGAGAGTTGAGTGCGTGTGCCGTTCGGGGCGATGGAGAAGGGAATGGGGTGCTGTTTCGAGGGCAAGGTTTGCGTCGTGGTGGGGTGTTCAATTGGTGTTGATGCCATGATTGCGATCGAGCCGCTTGGTCTTGCGAGTTGCCAGTTCCTATTCCGATAGCGCTGAGAAAATTCTACCTATTGTGCTTTCTTTGGTTGTTGGCGGAGGGTTGTGCCGCATGGAAAGATATAATCTTCGTTTGAGAGAGTATAGATTAGGTGCGGGGCGCGAAGGAGATAAACGTTCTCATGAGAGATATCTATAGGTATGTATATGTACCTAATATAATAATATAATAAAGAAAAGGAAATGGTATGGCAATGAATATCGGATGGATAAGGCTCTGTGATGGTGGCGTTACGGCGACCGATATATCTATGCCTCGATCAATGTGAAGCAGTATACCGGACCGTTAAGGTAATCAAGTCGTCACCATCACCATCAATGCGTCCTACGGAACGACTTTATTACTCGTAGGAGGGGGAGGGGGGCAATGAGGTAAGCAAGGGAGTGTGAATATCCGCGTCATGAATTAGTGATGGATATGGGATAACTCCTTGTACATATGTACCGGCTAGGTATTAGTCTGTCGTTAGATGTACGAGTACGATGAATGAGTACCTACGAGGTAGGGGTACGGGGTGCCTACATGGGAATTGTACGAGGTACAAAGGCACTTAAGGAGCCTGCATGAGCTACTGCATAGTAACTATTACTGTGTACGCGGTACGAGGAGTTACAATATGTACTGTACAGTGTGCGCTGCCTGAGGTATCTCTGCTATCGCCTACTGATCTTGGTCTCGAATCTTGTACACAACGCAATACGTCGTGAGTGTCGTCTACCTTGACTACTAGTTGGTACAGAGTATTGCTACGTGTATTCTGTAATATATGTTGCTGAGGAATGCAAGGTACGATAAGAGACTCCAGACTCAAGAGTTTCCCGTATTCCTTTCCGATGCCAGGAACGAATCCACTAAGCACGAGGCTGCCTGATGCATAATGGACCCTAGATGACGCGATCTGGATCTAGGCCGCATGCGTTCACTAATCTACACTAAGATCGAGCATAGAGGATCTTAACATGATACAGAGGGTAGGTGCATTAGGCTAGTGTTACGATACCAGAACCTATGAAGGCAGAGAAGGCATCAAGTACTTGGGACGGAAGTCGGAGATCGTGGCCAGAGGGCTCGATGACACCCAAGGACCAGTCACGTGATCCAGCACCACGTGAACAAAGTGATCAAGGTGATCAAGGTCTCGGCATGGGCCAAGAGGTTGAGCAGCTTGATCAAGGACTAGGAAGGACGGATATATAAGATTGCCAGATTTCATATGTAGGAGTTCTTCGTAGTCAATAACAAATTGTATCTGATCTTTTGGAATCCCCTTACCAGTACAACAGTAGCTTATCCCCCTGGATAAGTCAGAGTTATTACCCTGTCTTGATACTCGCTTTACCCTATACAAACCTCTGCGATATACCCCTCTTACCTTGTGTAGTAAGTTACCTATCGTTACATCTATCACCCTCTTGCAAGGGTTGTTTAGTACCGGGATGCTTCCCATCCTCCCTACATTTCTCAAAGAAAGCCTTATTTTTATTGTAACTTGGCAGCATCTCCTGGAACCTCTTTTCCACCCACTTTACAGAATGGAACTGACTGAGCTCGGTTCGAGTTAGCCATTCTACAAGTGGATGAGACTTGCACAGAGGGTTCCTCCTTTTGTCTGAGTGATACTCAACCATGAAGTATGTAGGTGACCTATAAGCCTTACCACTTTTAGTTCTCGCAGCACTCTCCTCTTGCGGCATAATCACCATAGGCCCAACATGTTTTATCGACTGTTTTACCTTCTTTCTCGCTCTGAGGTCAAAGTCCGTATGATAATCGGTCATTTTGAGTAAATTCTCTGCGGCTCCTGGATCAAGGTCTAACCCTCGCATCACTCTATAGAATGGCATCTCCTCGGTCCCAACAGATAAAATGAACCGACTCAGATTGGCATTATCAGACTTTGCAGGACGTACACATGCAATAAGTCCGTAGTCCGTAATACCGTCTTCGCCTGACAATACATCTCTACTACAGTCGTCGACATAGCCAAGCGGCTCGCCGAGGTCCGCTGCTGGTACTAAGACAGTAGATGGTTGAGGCGGATCCGTCTGCATCGTCTCGTCCGTAGATTCCGAAATTGTGTTCGATTCGCCGACATCCACTGCTGGTACCGAGACAGAGACAGTAGATGGTTGCGGCGGATCCGCCTCCATCGTCTCGTCTGTAGATTCCGAAACTGTGTCCGTCCCATTCGATTCGACTGCTGTACTCTCCGTAGCTGATCCATTTTCTCTTTCCTCGTCAGTCTCGTACCCTTCATCGATCATACAGACGAACTGCCGGATTGCTTTGCGTGTTTCCGGACCCGCGAGAGTATTGGCACATAATGTTTTAACTGCTTTAATTGGTATGTCGATTTTGGGATAGGTAGGACCCAAGTTTTGAAGAGCTACAGCCTGGGTCTTTGTACTTTCTAGCACCAGATCCAGTTCTGGTTGAGAGATACTCTGCTCATCCATTTTATTGGGATTTGTCGCTTCTAACAGCAGTTTCAGTTTCGGTACGACTACGTTCAAAATAAGTTCTTGTTCAACGGTGCTCGATTTCAGAATATTAAGGAAGTCTTGGAGTTCGCGTAGAGACTCTTCGTCGCCCATCATCATCGCCAATCGCCTTTGAATGTCCTTGGGTACTAGACGCTGTACCTCAAGGTCGTGCTGTTCTGACAGTTTTTTAAATATTACTGAATGCTGTACCAAAGCCTTCTTTAGCTTCTTTGACTTCTCTTTGTCCTTCGATGTCTCTATCTCTTTCATCTTTGTCATGAAAATAGCGACATGATCTTTTAGAAGGCCGAGCGGGAAGAGATGGCGAGTTCTGGCGCGATTAAAATCCGGTCCAACTGCAATCTTCGTGGTCCAGAATTCCTGTTTCTTCTTCTTGATCTCTTCTTCACTCAATTCAGCTTCTTTTCCTGGCTGTGAGTCTTGTAATCTCTTGAGTTCGACGGGCCATTCTTCTTTCATCCTCTGCCGAAATGGTTCTTCGTTCATTTTCTTGATCTGGTTGTTCATGTCTTCCACTGTCTTCTTTTGTTCTTCAGTAATTGTACCGCGCTCATTCTTCCAAACCTCATAGATCACCTCGTAACATGGGTTGTATAATTTCCGAATTTTCATAGGTACCTGCTGGTAATCTAGCGTTCGAGGCTGTAACGCTTCTCTCATGCCTTCTTCTTCGAGTTTCTTTCTTTCGGCTTTATCTTTCTCCTTGGCAGCTTCATCTTCTTCATCACCTGATTCAATATAGTAGTTCTCATCATCTTCAGACTCTGTGTTGATTTTTTGAGGAGTAAGCTTAGTTTTATAGGTAGCGGTCTTAGGAGTCTTAGGAGTCGTAGTATTGTAGGCCGGTGTCTTAAGAGTAATTTGCTTTGATGAGCTCATTTTGAACAACAGATTTCGAGAAGAATTCCGAAATTATAGGCTTTATAATAGATGGATTTGAGGTTTCTGATGGATTGGGGATTGATATTCTGGTGTATTGCAACGTTCTTTTCGCACTTCTTATAGAAATTAAGTTAGATCCGATCGTGAAAACAGTTCTCAAGATCGCATTCTCTAGATACAGATTCCGAGAAACAAATTACAGGAAACTGTTCTCTGATAAGCTCACGCCTAAAATATAATCCTTATAGACAGTAAATATCATCCAAGCCTGGTTTTCTTCTTCCAGATCATCAGCATACACAATGCTATCTCTCACTTCTCCAATCAGTTATTCCACTGCTCTGTCCTCTTGGACAAGCTCAAGTTCTGTAACGCTCCGCTGGCCAGAGTTCCACAATACCACTACTTACTGGCCCAACCAAACCGAACCTTCTCGGCCTAAGGCGACGATCACCGTTGGAGCTGGTGGAAGGCTGGAATTTTCTCCGCCCACACTTGAAGCGCCTATCGGTACTATTGTTCAATTTGACTTTCTCGCTCTCAACCATACCTTGACTCAAAGCAGCCTCTGGGATCCTTGTTCCCCGCTTCCCGATGGCTTTAATACTGGATTTGCACAATTCAACCCCAAAAACATCAGCGGAAAATATCTCGTAGAATATGAAGTTACAACAAAGAATCCGCAGTTCTTTTTCTGTGCCCAAAACACTTTACGGTCCCACTGCCGAGCTGGAATGGTCTTTAGCTTGAATACTGAAAAGACAGCTCACGAATCCTTTGTCCAGAATGCTCTCGAGGCAGTCACGACGTCTAGTCAAGCCGTTCAGAATGGGTCTTGTCCAAAATCTCAGCTTGCTCCATCCAGCAGGGCACTTGCGACGACTACAACAAACAACACTACAACAATCATCAGAACTACAACAACTAGACCTCCATCTTCCGAGTCTACTTCCCCGACTGGTAATGTATCTTCTATTCCGATAGCTGATCTCGCGGTGCATTTAACACCTAATGTCGTTAAGCTGGCAATTGCATGTGGGATAGTCAACGTAGCTATGATGGTAGCTCTGGGTATCATGTAATCAACCGTACGTGTAGATAGGTATCAATCCATACTTCGATTAGCAATCACAACTTCTTGCTCATGTCCGCCTATCGGGCACCGCCACCGTTGTGCTGTAATACTGATGTCACCTGGCAGTGATGTAGCTGCGTTTTCCGAGCGCTAGACCGTTCTACCTCATATGAGATCTGTCTTGGGCTGCTAACCGCTGAACGGAATGAAATGTCCAGTAGCAAGTCTTGCACAAGTGTGGTCGAGTAGCTTGAGACTTTTGGACAAGGCAGAATCGAATCTATGTTTAGTTCATAGCAGCTTGCCTGTCACGAAGGCTTCCCGCCCACCGGCGGCTTCATGCGAACTTGAATCCGATCTCCCAGACCCAATCAGTTCAAGTAACTACAGTTGTGCATAATGCTTCGCCCCAGAGGTAAGACAAGAAGTGTGTTACTACATCGGCAGTGTCAAAGATCCTGACGTAATAAGGCAGCTATATAAACAGAGATGCCCATGTGTCCGCTGCGAAGGCGTGGCAAACTTCCTTCTTCCCAAAACTATGAATTTCCACGCATACAGTGCCATGGACACAAACATTTGTGACGGTTTATGGGGAGGTGCATTGCCACCTTTTAATATTTGGGCTGATGATACTATCGCTCAGGTGAGTAGTTGACGCTGTTCAGGAGTCCAAACAATAACCGTCCATAGGAACCTCTTACTATATGCGTCAACATCCTCATAGATATACCACCACAAGATCCTTCGTATACTCATGAAACTTTGAGACAAGAAAGTGTTGGATCAACCGTTCCGTCACACCCGGATTCTGTTGAATGTGGCCCTATTTTGGAAATCTTGCGACAAGATCCCGGTTATCTGCACACTGCTCCAAACACAATGAGGAAGATAAGGCAAATCATATCGGCGGAAGGTCACCGCGATGTCTATGGCATGGGAGTTGCTGTTACCAATAGCAAACCTAACGATCTTGTCTTCGACACGGCCAACATCACAGACGCGCAGCTTAGTGGTATCCCATACAGTTCCGATGCCACCAACATCCCCGAGGCGCCTGAAGATATTGAGCTCACTCATTCCAATTCTTCACCCAACGACCTTGACGAAGTGGTCGAAGTCGGAGTTGAAAATATTCCAACTCGTGGAGCTGTTGATACCTTAGGAAGCGTTCAGGACACTGAACCCATTCATAGCTGCGAAGCTATCGAGGTGGTTGCTCCTAAAACTATTCAAGATACAGAGGTCGAAGGAATTTCAAAACCGGATGATGTGATTAAGCTTGAGCCTACCGGAGTCATTATCATTGATGATGAAGCTGAGGATACCTCTAGCAAGCTTGCTGAGAGTTCCGGGCAGAGATCGCAGGGTCGAAGAGAGAACATGACTGGGAATACAGGGTCCAAAGGTAGGTCCTTATCCTTTATCAATTACATGTTACTGATCGATATAGGTAATCCAATCATCATTGATCTGAACGAGGACCTCTCGATCGGCTATTCCGAGCATCTTCAAGATCAAACGAACCCCAGAAATCAAAGACCGAAGCGCAAGCGGCACCAAAGAACACAGAAAGTACCTAGTATTCAGTGGGCAGACCCGACATACGAGAAGAACACGCTCGACGACGTATCACACGCGTGGACATTAGTTCAAGAAGAATGGCTAGGTATCTCTGAGTCTTTTGAAGTAATCAGCCACTTTCAAGCTACACTCAAAGAGTTCAAGAAAGCAATGTCGGACACAGTGACCCAGGAAAAGGGCCAAATTTCAGCCAGACATGCTTACAAGCTCTACGAAGACTGGCAAATTTTGTGCGAAACTATGTCCCAGGTCAAGAGGTCAGCGATATTTGGCCAAGCTACGCCTTCTACGTTTGGACAGACTTTAGAGATGCTGCGGAGTAAAGTCGATTTATGGAGTTGTATTGAAGAATACCCAGAAACAGCCGACCGTAAGGACGAGGGCAGAGACGGAGACTTTCGTAGGGTGCAACGCCCTCGCAAGATGAGACGCTTTCATTCGTAATAGTTTATTATTGTTCACTCAACAAATAGAAGCTTTCATTACTTGTCATCTTTATCTCTCTCTCTCGGCCGCACACCTCACTGCTGTGCGGACTGGTAACTCTTCTCTTCTCTTCTCTTCTCTCTCACGGCAATCTCATCGCTTGCGAGCGTATATGTGGACCGGTAACCTTCTGGTAAGCGATGGCCATCTCTTCTCTTCCTCCTAGCGATGCCATCGGTCACCTGCCCTGCTCTCGGCATGTGTGCCGATGCCTGTGCCACATCGACGGTAAGGTGGGGGTGATGTGACTAGGCAACCGCCTGGGCATCCAGCTCTTCTTGCTCGCCTCCCCGCACGCTGCTTTACAATTCCCCCTTTTCTAAACGCCCAGCAACTCCATTCTCAGAATCTGGGAAGCAGGTAACTACATTTGACGAATCAGTACTAATAAAACCGAATTCAGAAAACATGAGTAAACATACCGGATCCAGTCTTTGGGATTTGACCATCCGGGCATGAACCCGTTGTGTGTGTGACTCGGACGGACAACAAAAGGTGCCAAAATGCTGAATGCAGGAGCCAAGAATCTGAGTCGAAGCGCTTGCGCTAGACCTAATACGAACATCTTGTTATACGCAACCTGTCTCCCGATATCTGGATCCTGTATTATAAAATAGTAATACAGGAAACAATCGTGTAAGTAAATACTGCTTTAGTGTATTATGCATGTACTCTTATCATATTCCCTCCCCTCTCTTAACACACAAACACACACAAATATATATACACATACATACACACACACATATACACACATACACACACACACACATACACACACACACACACATACACACACACACACATACACACACACACACATACACACACACACACATACACACACACACACA